>NC_082706.1:163168079-163485996 GCF_030144855.1 Hypanus sabinus | reverse complement strand
AGATGGTATTTGAGCTATGCCTAGCCACACAGTCATGTATATAGAGAGTAGAGCAGTGGAGTAAGCACACACCCCTGAGGTGCCCTAGTGTTGATCGTCAGCGAGGAGATGTTATCACCAATCCACACAGGTTAGGAAGATGAAGATCCAGTTGCAGAGGGATCTACAGAGGCCTAGGTTTTGCAACTTCTCAATCAGGATTGTGGGAATGATGGTATTAACTGCTGAGTAATAGTTGATGAACAGCGTCCTGACATAGGCTCATTTTGTCCAGGTGGTCTAAAGCCATGTGGAGAGCCATTGAGATTGCATCTGCCATTGACCTATTGTGGCAATAGGCAAATTGAAATGGGTCCAGGTCCTTGCTGAGGCAGGAGTTCAGTGTAGTCATGACCAGCCTCTCAAAGCATTTCACCACTGTCGATGTGAGTGCTACTGGGTGATAGTCATTAAGGCAGCCCACATTATTATTCTTAAGCACTGGTATATTGTTGACTTTTTGAAGTGGGAACTTCTGCCTGTAGCAGTGAGAGGTTGAAAATGTCCTTGAACACTCCCACTAGTTGGTTGGCACAGGATTTCACAGCCTTACCAGGCACTCCATCGGGACCTTCCAACTTGTGAGGGTTCACTCTCTTTAAAAACAGTCCAGCATCAGCCTCTGAGACGGAGATCACAGGTCATCGGGTAGAGCAGGAATCTTCACAGCTGTATTTGTGTTCACCCTTTCAAAGAAGGCGTTGAGTTCATCTGGTAGTGAAGCATCGCTGCCATTCATACTACTGGATTTTGCTTTGTAGGAAGTAATGTCTCGCAGACCCTACCAGAGTTGTTGTGCATTCAATGTTGCCTCCAACCTCATTCGATATTGTCTCTTCGCCCTTGTAATAGCCCTCCACAAATCATCCCAGGTTTTCTAGTACAGGCCTGGGTTGCCAGATTTGAATGCCACAGATCTAGCCTCCAGCAAACAATGTACCTCCTGGTTTGGGAATATACAGCAGGTCTTTGTGGGCACACACTCATCCACACAGGTTTTAATGAAGTTGGTAACAACTGCAGCATACTCATCCAGTTTTGAAGATGAATCCCTGAATACAGGGATGGGTTCTCTCCATGAAGAAGAGAATAGTAATGTCAAGTTTAAGTCATTCCTGCATTGGTCATAATGTAGGCTGTAGTTGCTTTAACATGACTATATTGAGCTATGTGCAATATGACATATTGATGGAAGTTTAATTCTTCATTAGAGACACCAAATATCTTCATATTTGCATCTCATATCATTACTGAAAACTAACATCCCCTAATATTGGGAGACTATTATGCTTAGTGAAGATACTGGCCAGAGATGATGGAGGTGGAAGAGCCAAGGAAAGGCAGGAAGGCAATGTTACTGTCTGATTATATGGGAAAACAGAAGTAGCTCTCTGGTTCTCAGGGAGCAAAGGAAGAGAGAGGCTGACCAACAGTGGACAGGACATTGGAGGGAGTGGAGTTTTTGGTTGTTAGTGACTGTGGGCAAGGGAGAGTGGCCTTTGTCTAGCTCATTGTGAGGGAAGGATGTGTTGCTGCCTGGCTGTCAGTGAGTGAGCAGGTGTGAGGGCTGATGTGGTGTGGTTGTTGTGGTGCAGGCTATGGCAGTGGACCCCTCACCCATAAATTCTTTCCAGTGAACCAATTCCTCTTCCTGCATTACTTTATGTTTCAGGGCTGTCAATCCTACAGGAGCTTCTACTGCCAACCTGCACTTCTGGCTGTATCCCATGATTTCCAGGCTCTGCTGTCACAAAAAACCTGACCTTTACAGTACATCTCCTCCACCAGTCTATGATTGAACCTAGTTATCATCTCTGGGGTCTACTAATTTCTCTTTTCCTGCCACTCTGTCCTTTTCTGGACAACATCATTATTCCTGTTTAGGGCAGGTGTCTTGATGTCAGAGTTGCACAGCAAATGCAGAAAATTTAGCCTGAGATTTCCTACATCACAACTGGGGAAAAAAATACCTCATGTCAATCCTAATGCATCATATTAAAGCAGAACTAGGACAAGGTGCAGCATTGGTTCAATTTTTTTTTGAACACAAAGCATTTTCTAGTCCTGCATGTTTGCCTTTTGAGACCCCACTTCTGATGATCTGTCCACCGAGCAGGAAGCACTCTTGTATACTCCTGCTACAATCAATAACAAAAAGTCATGAATTGTCTAAATGAATAATCCCTAATACTCCTGTAATGGCTCAGTGATATTCCTGTGGATGTGCAGACATCTGGAGCAGAAAGATACCACACTCATTGTCATTACTGCACTGAGGTAGATTGCTTTAATTAGAAAAGCAAATTGATGTTAGTGATTCTGCATTAGGCAGAAACCAATTGGTCAAAGTTGTTCAAGTTAATTGTATCTTTTTTCCAGATTCGCTGGGACACCCAGTTTGAGCAGAGGATAAGTTAATGATGTAGTAGTATCTCAATCCTCATGCCCAGATAATAAACACCCTTATAAAACAACTGGGATCTTTAAATGAACAGAGTGAAAAGACTATTCATTTCGTGCAGGAATCTGTTACTGCCAAAGATATCATAGGTCTAAACATCAGTCTAATCCAATCTTTCCTCTGTTCACTTCTAGTTCAATAAAAATACTGGGCCAAAAAGTGCAAAATGTCTCTGTTCATTGCTGAACCACAAGAAAAAATAAACTCATTTTGCATGGTTCTCCACTTTTTTTTTGGCAAGTAGGTACCAAAGAATGAGAGTAATTGCAGGGAAAAGGTTGGCTCACATTGGCACGCCAACTTGGAGAGGTGTCTAATGCAAGTCATTACCAGTGATAAATGACACACTGGAGCCAGAATAAAGTGGTTAGAGTAAGCACAAGGTTAAACACTGGTGTCATTGGACTCATCTTTCCTGAAATGTAATTCACATTGGCTAACACACCAGTTTCAGCACTGAATCCAGAAGCACATCACCATACTCTACATACCCAGTTCTGATTCAGATTTTAAACACAAGAAAGTCTGCAAATCCAAAGCAACACACAAACACCACCCCCCCACCCCTGGAGGAACTTCTTATTCTTTTCCATAGATGTTGCCTGACCTGCTAAGTTCTTTCAACATTTTGCGTGTGCAGATTCAGATTTATTAATCATATGTACATCTCAACAGTACAGTAAAATGCATAACTTCCATTAAGCAGCACACACAAAATGCAGCAGGCCAGACAGCATCTACAGGGAGAAGCACTGACGACATTTCGGGTCGAGACCCTTTGTCAGGGTAACATTGAAATGTATATAGCTTGCCCTTCCTCTTGACAGCAGCTTCTTTGCAGCTGTACAATTTAAGTTTAATTTCACTTAACTATATATGAATACCCATGAATACAGCCAAACAAGACAGCATTACTATGGGGCCAAGGTGCAAAGATATGTTATCAACATTCACATACAGTAAACATACACACCTAAATGGAAGATCCATTGACAGCAGAACATGATAGAGCCTAGAGCAAGCTGATTTGAAAGAGATTCAAAATTGGCAAAAAATAAGAGAGGGATGACCATGCATTTATAAAACTGCTGTGGATGACTTGGTACAGAAAGTAAAAAAGAGAAATACTTCATTTCAGAATGAGGCTGAAACCTACCAACAAATACTTAGAAAAATGTGGGAGAAGATAGTACTATGCTGTATATTGACATCACAGGCAAGTTCCCCCACCACCCCAATTTTAATTTCTTGGCAGTGTGGAGGAACAGAGGGATATTGGTGCCCACATCTATAGATCCCTCAAAGTTGCCGCACGTTGATGGAATGGTTAAGGTGGTGCATGGGGTGTTGGCCTCCTATAGTCTAGAGTTTGAGTTCAAGAGCAACGAGACAATATCATGGCTCTGTAAAACCCTGGTTCGACTACACTTAGAATAATGTGTTAAGTTCTGGTCACCTCATTATAGAAAGGATGTGGAAGCTTTAGAGAGAGTGCAGAGAAGATTTACCAGGATGCTGCCTAGACTCGACTGCATGTCTTATGAGGATAGTGGAGTGAGCCTCGGGCTTTTCTCTATGGAGTGGAGGATGATGAGAGGTGACTTAAGAATGCCGGAAAGATGATAAGAGGCATAGATAGAAAGGATTGCCAGATACTTTTTCCTCAGGGTGGAAATGTCTAATACAAGTGGACATAATTTTTTAAAGGTGATTGGAGGAAACTGTAGGGAGGAGGCATAGGCAAGTTCTTTATGCAGAGTGGAGGGTGTGAGTGGGAGTGCCAGATACGTTAGGTGCATTTAAGAAACTCTTATTTAGGCACATGGATGATAGAAAAATGGAGAGTTATGTAGGAGGGAAGAGGGAGATTGATCTTAAGGTAGGTTAAAAGGTCAGTGCAACACTGGAGGCCAAAGGGCCTCTACTATGCTGTAATTTTCCATTTCTAAAGATCAATGCAAAACAAATCTAGACCCCCAGATCTAGATCCTGGATTGAAAGTTCAGTGATTGACTTCCAAATTAATGTCAGTCAATCGATCAAATGTCTACTGTCATCATCTTACCATTTACACCAAAATCCCCAGATACTCTGATGTCTCACCTGTTGAGGACCTGATTTATTTAGTCCCCATACCTAACATTTATCTGCTGACTGCATCTTTGCATGCATAACACTACCGAATCATAGGAATAGCACAGATACAGGCCCTTCAGTCGTTAACTATTTATACTAATCCACACCTTTTATTCCCCTGCCACAACCTCTCCAACTCATCATTCCCCCCACCCCCCACCAGATTCTATCACTTGCTTACACGCCAGGGGAAATTTACAGTGGCCAAATAAGTTACTAGCCGGCATGTGTTTAGAATGTTGGAGGAAACTGTCAGTCACAGGGAAAATATATAAATTCACTTAGACGGCACCCAAGGTTAGAATTAAATCTGGCTTTCTAGTACTGCAAGGCAGTGGCCCTAATAGCTGGACCCTTGTGTCACCTACAGGAAGTTTCACATCCATATATCAGAGCATAAATACACTGCTAATTATTCTACTCAGGTAACTGCATCAATTAAACAGATTGGATGATATTGACATGTCACTCCTGCTTGCAAGGGAATGCAAGCACAATACAGAGAGTGACTAGAAAAAAGCTCACTAGTGGAAGATAACCGAAACTTCAGTACATTATTTCCATTGAAATGAAGTTTATATCTGTTCTCGAAATTCATTAACGAGTCCAACGCCAGTGGCAATAGGGAAAACATTAAAGGTACCCTAGCCAGTCTCAAGTTCCCTTCCTCCTCTTCCCAGAATAACTTAATTTACAAACTGCAGCCAACATAAATGTATTACTTCTACCTTCTTATTTCCTCACAACTGAATGACACTTGTGCCTTTCTTCATTCAGATACTCAGAACTGCAACATTACAGTGGTAGAAGAGAGGAAAGGTGAAGAAGTTTATAATATAACATTTGTGTCTACGAGTTCAGATAATTTGAAGGTCAGCTTAAGGCAGGATCTGTACAAGGTGATCAGTGAGAATGGATTACCTGCAACCCGGAACCCGGATTTGAGCCCATCAAGTCAAATATAAATGAGGTTGGAAATTCCATTATCACAGTTATGAACCCAACCCTAATATATCCTATGACAGCCAACATCTCAGCTTTCAATGCAACATGGCAGATGGAGGATATGGAAATTCTTTAATCATGTGATTCACAAGGGTTACCAAAACGGCTAAGGATAAAGGATAAAAGTTGTACTGGGATTACTGTGGCTTCATCTGGGGAACACTAGTGTGGGGAACCTGATCTGGGTAGCACAAGCTTTCTCCACTCAGGAAAATAGTATTTGTACTTTTGCTAATGCCTTGGAGTATGTGCCTTAAGAGAATAGGTTGGCATTTTCTCCTTGGAGCTACGAAATACGAGAGGTGACCTGATAGAGGTGTCTAAGATGATGAGAGACATTGATGGTGCAAATAGCCAGAGGCTTTTTGCCAGGTCTTGAATATGTAACACAAGGGGGCATAGTTTTAAGGTGCTTGGAAGTAGGTACAGAAGGGATGTCAGGGGTAAGTTTTTCCACACAGAGTGGAACGCACTGCCGGTGATGGTGGTGGAGGCAGATACAGTAAGAGACTCTCAGATAGGTACATGGAGCTTAAAGAATAGAGGGCTATGCAGTAGGGTAATTCTTGGCAGTTTCTAGAGTTGGTTACATGGTCAGCACAACATTGTGGGCCGAAAGGAACATTTTCATAGATGGAACTCTATGTTCCATCAATTGCTGTTGCAAATTACTGCTTTTCAAACAAAGAAGTTTCAGTTCTAAGTTAGATCTTCTTGGCTTGGAACTGCTCAAAGCTATTTGCAGTCTTGTCAATAATTCAAGCACAGTGAATATTAATGGAAAAATCCTTCTCTTATTATCTTGCTAATGAGGGAGCAGTTAAAGGAAAACACTGTGCTTTCCAACAAAAAATGACTCAACCCCTTTTCTTACAGATCCTTCTCAGAGATTTTCTTCTTGTCCAGTAACTTTTTAAATGACCTGTGCCAAGTCATAAAGGTTAATTGCAGACAAAGACAATGACAAAATATCGATTCAACTCTAAATGCAGAAGGCTCAATTTGTTAAAGTGGTTATAGGTTCTTAATAGATTTTGGTGGTGCCGTGGTATAGTTAATCATTAACACATGTGATACCATATTCTTTCTGTCCCCCACACTCCACTCCTTAAAGGACAACCAAGATAGTTCTTAATCATTTTAATACTGAAAACTCTTCAAAGGCACAGAGAGCTTCTTGTGCACTTTCCATTGAAAGTTTAGTTCCAGAGAACATGGAGATTTCTGTCAGTTCCAAGGCCTTTACTGTCTTATAGTTCCACTTAAGATACAGCCTAGGCAGAATGCTATCTGGATAGATGTGCACAATGCCTTGAAGTATTCAACCCTGACAACTATTTTCACATTTTACTGTCTCATTTTCTAAAGTTAAAATATATTGAAGTAGGATTTTTGAGCTAATCTACAAAAACATTGTGGATCATTTCAAATCAAAAGAAAAATTTCAAAACCTGTCAACAATTTATTAAAACTTAAAAAACCAAATTGTGAGGCTGAAATGGTATTCATCCCCTTTGTAATTACTATACTAACTTTCCTGAGGTGCAATATTGTATATTACCTTACCAACTCCCCCAATTTGTTGATGTAGAAAATTGGACGATCACCTGTTTTCAATGAATTCATAAGAATAAATACCCCTCTCTCTGTAAGTTCCAGCAGTTTGGTAGATTTTCAACGGGCCAAAGCAAAATGAAGACAAGAGCGTTCAAGAGAAGTCAAGGAAATAATGATTGAGAAGCTGGGGAAGGGTTAAAGGTCATCTGGACCTGGACATACCCTGGAGCTCAGTGCAGTACATCATGAAACAGTGGAAAAATATGAAACCAAAGCCACTCTGCCCAAGTCAGGCCACCCTCGAAACAACCACTGGAGGAAAATGGCATTTGTAAGAGAGGCAACTGTGACATCAACAGTCACTCTGAATGAGCTGCAGAAATCTGTGGATGAAGATGATGGTTAAGGCTCAACAATTTCTAAGGCCTGGCACAAAAAGGGTATTTATGGAAGAGTGGCAAGGAAGAAGCCCTGGTTAAAACAAACACATCTTTGCCTGTAATGACTTTGTAAAGTGTCACTTAGAAGATACTGGAAAGATTGGAAAAAGGTCCTGTCGCTGGATCAGACTAAAGTGCAACTTCTTGGCCTCAACACCAAGTGATACTTGTTGTGTAAATGTAATCAGATAGCTAATACTTCCTACTGTAAAGTACATTGGAGGTAGCATCATGCTATGGGGATGTTTTTCATCAGCAGGGACTGGAAATCTGGTCAATATTGATGGAAAGATGAATGTTGCTAAATACAGAGATCCTGGATAAAAACTTGCTAGCCTCTGCCAGAAAACAAACTGGGTGGAAGTTCATCTTTCAGCAGGACAACGACCCAAAGCACACTGCCAGAGCAATCATGGAGTGGCTCCAAATGAAAAAAAATTGATATCCTTGAGTGGCCCAGTCAGAGTCCTGACCTTAATCCAACTGAACATCTCTGCAAAACCAAGACTGCTGTCCACCACCATTCTCCAACTAACCTGGCACTGCTTGAGTAATTTTGGAAGGAGGATTGGACAAATCTTGCTCCACAACATTGTGAAAAGCTAGCAGGAATTTTCCAAAAAGACTACTAACTATAATAACTGTGAGATATAGTTCATCTAAATACTGAGCAAAGGGGGTTGAATGCTTTTGAACTGTTGATGCTCCAGGTTTCAATATTTCAGTTTTTCATGCTTTACAATTTTCCCTGTTTTGTGCTGTACTGTGAAAACAGGAGCATGTGATTCACAAATAAAAATTCTGAGTTAAATTGAGCAAAATCCCCGTTTGTTACACTCATTTATGTAAACAAAGGGTTGGGGCTGAATGCTTTTACAGGGCACTGTAAATCACCATTATTATAGCAAATGAGAAACAGCATATTTTAATCAGACATTTAAAAATTCCTCCCAACCACCCAACATCTGTTATCCATCTTCACCAGGCAAAAGACTTTTCCTCTCCTACATAATATAAAATCTTAGCTGCTTTTGTAATATGCCCACATCTATTGTTAAACGGGCACTGTGCACAACAAAGTAGCAGCAGGGCTTATTGATAGCAGTTGGACTACTCTGATTGCTATGAGAAGGAAGTCTTACTTCAATTTGCAAGGTCTGTATAGAGTCCATGGTGCTTTTTAAAAAGCTTACTCCTAGGGAAATGGTTGTGAAAAGCATCTGCACAAATCTGTGCAATGCACTGTAACGTTTCACTGCTAACATAATAGCCTTTCTGTAATGTTTCACTGCTAGGGTAATGGTTTCTCTGTATCAGCAATGTTTGGGTTATGACTAGAGATAATGGGGGCTTTGGAATGTATGCTAGCCAATAGGAGGCATGTTGCTTTTTCTTATGGGTCTGGGAGCAGGGATTTTGTGGTCTTTTGTTGGCGAGAGATGAAGAGAGAAGACATAAATGGAGAGAGTTGGAAGGCAGCCAGATGGAGTGTACTAGGAGCAAGGGTCTGAAGGTCAGCAACGCTCAGAGAAGGTCGATGGGGGACGATGGGACATATCCGTGAGCTCCAACATGCACATTAGACTATTTCATTAAACTGGGATTTTTTTCTTCTTTACTAACCCTATAGTCAGAGTAAGATTTATAAAGTTCAATCATTAAATTGCATATGGTGTACTGTCTGATATTTTGCAGTTTGGATTGGTAACCGGGTAAAAATCACACAGCATCCATACAGTTTGGCTGGGCCTGAGGCTGTCTTCCCCTAGACAAATATGTGCTGGCCAAACCAGAGGGTTACACCTGCTTTACCCTGCAAGCCTTACAGTACACGCACTGCTCCATCCAGGGTTTTATCAGCATTGTTAGAACAACAGTTAGTGATTGGCAGGTATGATGTTGTGGGAACAAGCTTTTCCAGGGAAGATGGGACCTGTACTGAAGAGAGGGTTTGCACTTAAGCTGGAGGGGGACAGATGCACAAGAAAGGTAGGACCACATTAATGGAGCTGTACTATCAACACCCAACAGTATGCAGGATTCAGAGGACAAATTTGTAGAGAGATTGTAGACTGTTGCAAGAAACACAAGCTTCTTATAGTAGGTGATTTTAACTGTCCAAGTATTGACTGGAACTCCTATACTATAAAATGAATAGATGGGATGGTGTTTGTCAAATGTGTTCAGGAAAGTTTCCTTAATCAGTACATAGAAATCTAATGACAGAGTGTGTGATACTTGATCTGCCATTAGGGAATGAGACAGGGCAGGTGACAGAAATTTGTGTTGAGAGCACTTTGCATCTGGTGATTAGAACACCATGAGTTTCAAAGTAAACATGGAAAAAGATGGGTCTGATCTGCAGATTCTAAATTGGAAAAAGTCCAATTTTGATGTTATCAGAAAGGATCTGGTAAGTCAAGTTGCTTTTATTGTCATTTCAACTATAACTCCTGGCACCGTACACAGTAAAAATGAAACAATGTTCCTCCAGGAGCATGGTGCTACATGAAACAACACAAAACTACACTATGTGAAAACAAACAAAACTACATTAGACTTCAGACCTACATGGGACTACATAAAGTGCAAGTGTGAATTGGTACAGGTTGCTTTCTGGCAAAGTTGTACTTGGTAAGTGAGAGGCCTTCAAAAGAGATATTGAGGTCCTAGTTAAGGGACTGAATGAGAGTATTTGGATAAACATGGACTGATTAGGGATAGTCAGCATGGATTTGTGTGGAGTAGATCACGTCTAAACAATCTTACAGAGTTTTTCAAGGAAGTTACCAGAAAAATTAATGAAAGCAAGGCAGTGGACCTTGTCTACATGGACTTTAGCAAGACATATGACAAGGTCCCACATGGGAAGTTGATCAAAAAGGTTCAGTCACTTGGTATTCGGGATGAGGTAACAAACTGGATTAGTATTGATTTTGTGGGAGAAGCCAGAGAGTGGTAGTAGATGGTTGCTTCTCTGACTGGAAGCCTGTGGCTGGTGGAGTGTCCCAGGGATCGGGGCTGGGTCTGTTGTCAATATTAATGATCTGGATTATTATTTGATTAACTGGATCAACAAATTTGTGGATGAAAAGATTGTGGGGGTGTCGTGGACAGCGTGGAAGAGCTTGTAGCTGGAAAAATGGACAGAAAAAGGGTAGGCAGAATTCAAAGTAGACAGGTGTGAGGTGTTGCATTGCGGTGGCCACTGACCAGGGTAGTCTTCCACACCACATCATCAAATTCAGCATGATTTCCTGAAGGGAAATTCTTGCCTGACAAATCTGTTGGAATTCTTTGTCGAGCATGAAGGAGTGCAGTAGAACAAAGGGATCTGGGAATACAGGTCCATAATTTATTGAAAATGGCATCACAGGTGGGTAGGGTTTATAATGAAACCTTTTGGCACATTAGTCTTCATAAATCAAAATATTGAGTACAGGAGATAGGATATTATATTAATGCTCTCCAAGATGTAGGCGAGGCCTAATTTGGAGTATTGTGTGCAGCTTTAGTCACTGACCTATAGAAAAGATGCAAGTAGGGTTGAAAAAGTACAGAGAAAATTTACAAGGATGTTGCTGGGGCTGGAAGACCTGAGTTTCAAGGAAAGAACAAGTAGGTTAGGACTTTATTACTCGGAACATAGATGACTGAGGGGACACGAGAGAGATATACAAAATTATGACAGATATAGATAGGGTAAATAGACTGAGAATGGCTGGGACTACAACCAGAGGTCATGGGTTAAAGGTGAAAAATTTGAAGGGTTACATAAGACTCTTCACTCAGAGGGTTGTGGAAGTGTGAAATAAGCTGTCAGTACAAGTGGTGCATGCAAGCTCGATATTAACATTCAAGAGAAGTTTGGATAGGCATATACTCAGGGTATGGACAGTTGGGCTATGATCTGGTTGCAGGTCAATGGGAGTAGGCAGTTTAAATGGTTGGTCAATGACTAGATGGGCTGAAAGGCCTGTTTCTGTGCCACATTTATCTTTGACTCTAGCTAAATAAGTATTTTGTATGTCTTCACCGTGGAAAGCATTAGCAGAAAGCCAAAAGTTTGAGAGTGTCAAGCAGTGGAAGTTAGTGTAGTTGTTACTACCAGAGAAAAGGTGCTTGGAAGCTGAAAGTTCTGAATGTAGATTAGTAATCTGGACCAGATGGATTACATCCCAGGATTCTAAAAGAGGTAGCTGAAGAAATTGTGGAGGCATTAGCAAAAAAAAAACCCACTAGATTCCAGCATGTTTCTGGAGGACTGGAAAATTGCAAATATCACTCAACATTTCAAGAAGGGAGGAAAGCAGAAACATTGAAATTATAAAAGAGCAAACACGAGAAAATCTGCAGATGCTGGAAATTCAAGCAACACACACACAAAATGCTGGTGGAACACAGCAGGCCAGGCAACATCTAAGGATGCTGAATGGTGGTGAGGGAGGAAGTGTAAGGGCAGGTGTAGCACTTGTTCCGTTTACAAGGATAAGTGCCAGGAGGGAGATCGGTGGGAAGGGATGGGGGGGGGATGAATGGACAAGGGAGTCGCGTAGGGAGCGATCCCTGCGAAAAGCAGAAAGAGGGGGGAGGAAAAGATATGCTTGGTAGTGGGATCCTGTTGGAGGTGGCCCCCCCATTCAGGGACCCAGACAGTTCTTCCGGGTGAGGCGACACTTCACCTGTGAGTTGGCTGGTGTGGTATACTGCGTCCGGTGCAGCCTTCTATATACTGGTGAGACCCAATGCAGATTGGGAAATCATTTCGCTGAACACCTACGCCCTGTCCACCTGAGAAAGCAGGATCCCCCATTGGCCACACATTTTAATTCCACGTCCCATTCCCATTCTGATATGTCTATCCATGGCCTCGTCTACTATCAAGATGAAGCCACACTCAGGTTGGAGGAACAACACCTTATATGCCGGCTGGGTAGCCTCCAACCTGATGGCATGAACATTGACTTCTCTAACTTCCGTTAATGCCCCTTCTCCCCTTCTTACCCCATCCCTGACATATTTAGTTGTTTGTTTTTATTTTCTTTCTCTCTGCCCATCACTCTGCCTGTTCTCCATCTCCCTCTGGTGCTTCCCCCCCCCCCCCCGTTCTTTCTGCTGAGCCCTCCCGTCCCATGATCCTTTCCCTTCTCCAGCTCTGTATCACTTTCGCCAATCACCTTTCCAGCTCTTGGCTTCATCCCACCCCCTCCGGTCTTCTCCTATCATTTCGTATTTCCCCCCCCCCTCCCCACTACTTTCAAATCTCTTAGTATTTTTCCCTTCAGTTAGTCCTGACGAAGGGTCTCGGTCCAAAACATCGACAGTGCTTCTCCTTATAGATGCTGCCTGGCCTGCTGTGTTCCACCAGCATTTTGTGTATGTAAATTGAAATTATAGGCTAGCTGGCTTGACCTCAGTTGGAAAGATGTTGGAATTGATTGTTAAGGATGAGATCGCTGGGTACTTGGAGGGCGTGAAATTTTGTTAACACGTTAAGGCCTGGTGAATCCTCACTTGGAGTATTGCAGGTACTTTTGGGCCCTTTATCTAACACAGGATATCCTAACATTAGAGAGGGTTCAGAGGATGTTCACAAGAATGATTCCAGGAATGAAAGGGTTATTGAACGAGAAGCATTCGATGGCTCTGGGCCTTTACTTGCTGGAATTCAGTAGAACTGTGTGGGGGGGGGGGGGAAAGCACAGCAGGATCTCATTGATATCTATACTGCTGAAAGGCCTAGATAGAGTGGTTGCAGAGAGTGTGTTTCCTATAGTGGGGGAAGTCTACAACCAGAGGACATCCTCAGAATAGAAGGATGTTCATTTAGAATAGAGAAGCGGAGGCATTTATTTAGGCAGCAGGTGGTAAATCTGTGGAAATCAGTGACACAAGCAGCTGTGGAGGCCAAGTCTTTGAGTGCATTCAAGGAGGAAGCTGATTTGTTCATGATTAGTCAGGGCATGAAAGGTTACAGGTAGATGGCAAAGAATGGCATTCAGACGGGAAAAGGATCAGCCATAGTGGAATGTCAGGACAGACTTGATGTACTGAATTGTTAATTCTGCTCCTATATCTTATTCTGGATTTAGCACCATAACACAAGGTGAAACTCAGAAGCCTTTCACCAACCATACAGCAGCCACTGGGAATGGATTGTGTACCAATCGAATAACAGGTAAAGGAACATAAAAGTGGATGAAAGAAAAATGGAGGGTTATGGGGTAGTGTGGGTTTAGCACTTTTTTTTCGGGATTATATTGGTCAGCACAACATGGAAGGCTGAAGGGCCTGTACTGTCCTGTAGTGTTCTATGGACACCAAAAGAATATACAGAGGTAATATATTTACAGAATACAGGTTCTTTGCTGCCAACCCAGGTTCTATTTGCCCATTCCCAAATGCTCTGGTACTGCAGCAATATTGAGCTGGGAAGTTCCAGAGGTTAGGCACAGATGGAGGGAAGAAATACTGACATGTCTGCAAGTCAGCATAGTGAGAACCTGGGGGGGA
The DNA here is from genome assembly GCF_030144855.1 of Hypanus sabinus. Classification (NCBI taxonomy): domain Eukaryota; kingdom Metazoa; phylum Chordata; class Chondrichthyes; order Myliobatiformes; family Dasyatidae; genus Hypanus; species Hypanus sabinus. Next base: position 163,471,845 of record NC_082706.1, on the reverse strand, counting down.
AGTGGGGTTCCAACATATCTGCTGCACTCATACCAACTATTATAATTACCACCTGGAAGGATGTGTTGTCATCAAAATGTGCTTGTGGTAGAAGGAATGAACGTTTAGAGTGATGGATATGTGGTCAATCAAATGGCCTATTTAGTCTTTCGTGGTATCATTCTCTCATGCTTTGCAGATAGTGGAGAAGCTTTGCATCTGGAAGAGAGTCACGGGATAATTAATCTGCTTTTATATAGTTTGGATATCACATTTCACTCCATTAGCCTCCACATCATCCTTCATTATTTCTACCATATGTAACAAGATTACACCACCTCTTCTCGCCTTCCACAGGGACCTCTCTCCCCGATTCCATGACTGCTCATTCCTTCCCAATCACCACTCTCTGACCTTCGCATTTTACCCTATAACAGGAAGGATGTGGAGCATCTATTTCTCCACCTGCGCTTTCACCACCATCCACAGAGGGGCTGAGTCAGGAACATTTACGCTGTGACCCTGTTAATCTGAAAGGAGACCAATCCTGACATTATGCTCCAGACCAAGTGATCCAGTAGGTGGTAAAAGTATAAACCCTCAGCCCACTGGAAATCATGAAAATCGTTAGCCACAACATCGAACGCTTCAGCCACAGTAAAGCAGAAATCCTGGCAAACTTAAACCCAGAGAGCTTATGCATACAAGAAACTCAGAGACTGAACAACCAACCCGACGTTCCAGAAACACACTTGGCTATTGACACCCCTAGCCAAAATTACGGAAGTGCAATCTTTGTTAAAGATAAATCTATAGTAATGAGCACAGCAAACATCTAAGCTGGCTCAATGGAATTTCTGAAAGTTGAAACAAAACACATAAATATCATTTCAGTCTACAAACCCCCTTATGAACCATTCATGTGGCCACCTTACCTAGATCTCCAGGACAAGATGTACCTCATTATTGGTGGCTTTAATAGCCATCTACAATACGAGCCAAAGTACACCCCTACCTTCACAAGTGACAGATGGAGAAAAGGATACAATCCAGACCTTGCCTTTGTTACTCAGCAAGTTCGAACCTCTCACACGAACAGTCCTCCAACATATACCCAAATCCCAACACCGTCCACTCCGGGTAGAATCCCTTCCAGTTCTGAGACCTGTAGCAAAGTACCTACCAAGATTTAACCTGAGAAAAGTGAGTTGGACATCTTTTGCAGAATCCCTTGATCAACTTATCGATACCATACCACCAGAACCTGATCATTATGATGAATTTGTCTGACTAATCTGGAAAGCAGCACAGCAGAATATACCCAGAGGCTGTAGAACCAAATATATTCCGGGATTGACTAATGATATCAAACAAAATTATGATGAGTATGTCAACTTATATGACCAAGACCCATTTGGTCAAGACACAATTGAAATGGAAGATTCAGTTCTGTCCCTCCTGAGCCAAGAGAGATAACAACATTGGCAGGAACTGATAGAAAACACAGACATGAGCAAAACCAATAAGAAGACATGGGCAACTGTTCCGAAACCCAATTCAGACAATAGACCACCACAGAGAATTGCTGCTGTAACACCCAGTCAGGTTGCCCACCACCTAATACTAAATAGTCAATCAAGTAACAAGGAACAGAGGCAAAAGGAAAAGCAACATCAGAAGACGGAGTCAGCTCTCTCAAACTGGAATAACACTTCCCACCTCTCATCCTAGACGAATTAAAGGATGAAGTATCACAACTAAAATCCAACAAAGCTGCTGGCATAGATGGGATTCTTAATGAATTCCTTAAGCATCTTGGACCCAGAGCACTCCACTGGCTTCTGCCCTTCTTTAACTATTGCCCAAGATCATTAAAAATACCTGAAGTGGAGAAGAGCCAAAGTTGTTGCTCTCCTAAAACCCAATAAAGACCCCAACATTCCTAAAAAATTACAGACCGATTTCCTTGCTCGATAAACTCTATGAGAGACTCATACTGAAAAGAATATCCCCCTCAGTCGAAGATCTTCTAACACCAAACCAAGCCAGGTTCAGGCCAGGCCACTCTTGCTGTGCTCAAGACCTGAACTTAACCCAGTATATTGAGGATAGCTTTGAAATACAACAAGTTACAGGGGCAGTATTCATTGACTTAACAGCAGCATTGACATAGTGAATCACAAAGGCCTTCTACTGAAATTATCAAAAATGTTAAAGAATGAAACCACAGTCAAAGTAATAAGAAGCCTCCTAGAAAATCGCAGATTTTATGTAGAAATGAACGGAATTAAGAGCAGGTGGTGTCCACAAAAGAACAGACTACCACAGGGATCAGTCCTGGTACCTCTACTATTTAATTTTACACAAACAACCAATCAACCTTTCCTAACACACGCAAGTTTATCTATGCAGATGACCTATGCATAGCAACACAAGATAACTCCTTCCAAGAAGTTGAAGTCCTCGCAGCAAGGAAGCAGTGTTATGAAAAATGGTCTCTGAACCCAAATCCATCAAAAACTCAAGTGTGTGCATTCCACCTGAGGAATTGAGTAGCAGCTCAGAAACTCAAGATCCTGGTGTGGGAAGGAGCTCGAACACCATCTGACTCCAGTTTACCTGGGTGCGACATTAGATAGGATGCTCTTATATGCCACCCACATCCAAAATTTCCGAGGGAAAGTTGGCTCTCGCGATTCTCTCTTGGGAAAAAAAATATAGCAGGCATGAAATGGGGAGCTAATGCTCACACACTTCGATCAACTGCCCTCGCACTCTGCTATGCACCTGCAGAATAATGTGCACCTGTGTGGGGCAGATCAGCCCATGCAAAGAAAACAGACCCGTTGCTTAATGAAGCCTGCTGAATAATCACGAGCACACTGCACCCCACACCCACTAACAACATTTACAGACTTGTAGGCATTGCTCCCTCAGAGATCTGAAGACGCACTACAACAAAAATTGAAAAAAGTAAACAGAACTCGGATCCACGGCACCAACTACATCATTATGTGTCAGTTTCCAACCACCTAAAATCAAGGAAAAGCTTTGCTACAGTAGAGGAAGTACCACATGGAACATCCCCCCAAACATACAGGATTGACCTCTGGCAACAAATGGAAGCCAGAACCCCACCAAACAAAGCAGTGCAAGACCACACAGAAATGTTACCAGACGGGCACTGCTCGACAGACGGAAGTGGTGCACTCTCAAGAGAGCGAGAGCGGGAGTTTGTAGGACGGGAGACAATATGGAGAAGTGAGGTTTAAAAACCAGCAAATCCTGTGACTGTGGCAAAAGGGTGCAGAACATTGAACACGTTCTGCGCAACTGCCCACTCTTACCTGACCTGCTTAACAGCAAGCAAACAGCACTAGAGTGGCTGGCTGGCTGTCTGGTGTGACAAGCTATGATGATGACCATCCACAGACATAATCAGCCCTTCCAGATCAAGCAAACATCCAGCTTCATCTACTGCATTCCTAATGTGGCTTATTCTATATTGGCATGACTGAGTGGAGACCGGTGGAGGTTTGCAGAGTACTCGGACACTGTCTTCAATGGCTGTCCTGAGGTACCAGCCATGTGGCATTTCAACTCCCCTTTCCAGTGTCACACCAAGATATCTGCCTTCAAACTTCTGCACTGGTAGGGTGAAACACAAAGTAGACACCACCTCGTATTCACCTGGGTAGTCTATAACCCAAAGCTATGAACATTGAAGTTTTCTATTTGAGATAACTCTTTCCTCCTACAATTCTCTCTCTCCACCCCACCAATCCATATCCTTTGCCATATCCTCAGTCACTTATTTTCACCTCCTCCCTATTATGTTTTGTAACTCCAAATATTAATCAGAAGAAAAACATGGAAGCCAGAGTTAAACATGTCTACTTTGTTTTAACTTTTGTGAGGTGTACTCATGATCTGGTTCACAGTATCTTTGAAATGCCATTCACACTCATTTTGTGGATTGACTGTGACAGCAGAGCCAATGTCCATTTCCATTTTAATTGATTTGCCATTCACTTCTGGTGCAAGCCATATTTCTTGTCTCTTTACAATGTTTTACATTGTAAATCTTAAGGGTACAGAGTTCCGTATCACTCTCATCTTTAACCAGATTCTTCATCAACAGCAAGCAGATTAGTGCTCTTCTTGAAACTGCAACTCGACTTTTTATCTTCCCTGTGCAGACCATTTACTTGTGTCTGCCCAACATGCTCTTTGCATGTGTCCTACTTTATTGCATTTTCTCATATGCCACAATGGTAACACTATTTCTCTGCTGAGATGCTTCAATTTTGTTCACACTCATTTTCATTGCTGACTGCAACTCAATTGTATCTCTGGCTGCCGTTTTGCATGGATACAACAATTTCAACTGCTCTTTTAAATGTGTGTTTTACTTCAGTTTGGAGCTGTTTGTGAATGGTTTCCAGTAAGGTTCCACAAACTGAACGATCTATCAGTGGATCATTAAACCCAAAACTGAATCGACAATGTTCAGTCAATCTCTTCATTTCAGTAACACAATATCTGCAAAGTTCCTTTTGTTTGGTTTGGCTGGAGCTGTTAAACATCTAATGAAACTGGACATTTTTCCACCAAGTGCACGAGGCAAAACTGGAAAGTCATCCAAATGAGCTGCCTGAGTGAATCCCTTCCCACAGTCTGAACAGGTGAACAGCCTCTCCCCCAGTGTGAACTGACTGGTGTGTCAGTAGGTGAGCTGCCTGAGTGAATCCCTTCCCACAGTCTGAACAGGTGAACAGCCTCTCCCCCAGTGTGAACTGACTGGTGTGTCAGTAGGTGAGCTGCCTGAGTGAATCCCTTCCCACAGTCTGAACAGGTGAACAGCCTCTCCTCCAGTGTGAACTGACTGGTGTGTCAGTAGGTGAGCTGCCTGAGTGAATCCCTTCCCACAGTCTGAACAGGTGAACAGCCTCTCCCCCAGTGTGAACTGACTGGTGTGTCAGTAGGTGAGGGGGGGGGGAAGAGGGGGGGGGGAAGAGGGGGGGGGGAAGGGGGGGGGGGGAAGAGGGGGGGGGGGGGAAGAGGGGGGGGGGAAGAGGGGGGGGGAAGAGGGGGGGGAAGAGGGGGGGAAGAGGGGGGGAAGAGGGGGGGGAAGAGGGGGGGAGAGGGGGGGAAGAGGGGGGGAAGGGGGGGGGAAGGGGGGGGAAGAGGGGGGAAGAGGGGGGGGAAGAGGGGGGGGAAGAGGGGGGGGAAGAGGGGGGGGAAGGGGGGGGGGAAGGGGGGGGGAAGGGGGGGGGAAGGGGGGGGAAGGGGGGGGGAAGGGGGGGGGAAGAGGGGGGAAGGGGGGGGGAAGAGGGGGGGAAGGGGGGGAAGAGGGGGGGAAGAGGGGGGGAAGAGGGGGGGAAGAGGGGGGGAAGGGGGGGAAGGGGGGGGGGGAAGAGGGGGGGGAGAGGGGGGGGGGGAGAGGGGGGGAGAGGGGGGGAGAGGGGGGGGAGAGGGGGGGAGAGGGGGGGAGAGGGGGGGAGAGGGGGGGGAGAGGGGGGGGGGAGAGGGGGGGGAAGAGGGGGGGGAAGAGGGGGGGGGAAGAGGGGGGGGGAAGAGGGGGGGGAAGAGGGGGGGGGAAGAGGGGGGGGAAGAGGGGGGTATATATATATATATATATATATATATATATATATATATATAAATGTCATGGAACAGACAGACAGACATAGGGTTAGGGTCTCGTTACAGCAGCACCAACCATGAATAGTGAAGAAATATAGCAATAGAAAACCATAAATAATTAAATAATAATGTTAATTATGCCAAGTGGAATTAAGTCCAGGACCAGCCTATTGGCTCAGGGTGTCTGACACTCCGAGGAAGGAGTTGTAAAGTTTGATGGCCACAGGTATGAATGAATTCCTATGACGCTCAGTGCTACATCTTGGTGGAATGAGTCTCTGGCCTAATGTACTCCTGTGCCTAACCAGTACATTATGCTGTGGATGGGAGACATTGTCCAAGATGGCATGCAACTTGGACAGCATCCTCTTTTCAGACACCACCGTCAGAGAGTCCAGTTCCACCCCCACAACATCACTGGCCTTACCAATGAGTTTGTTGATTCTGTTGGTGTCTGCTACCCTCAGCCTGCTGCCCCAGCACACAACAGCAAACATGATAGCACTGGCCACCACAGCCTTGTAGAACATCCTCAGCATCGTCCAGCAGATGTTAAAGGACCTCAGTCACCTCAGGAAATGGAGACGGCTCTGAACCTTCTTGGAGACAGTTTCAGTGAGCAGGTGGAATTGGCCGAACCCTCGCCTCCAGTCCCGACACCTTGCATTTTCAGTCTAATGGGTCGGCTTTTCAATCGTCCAAACACCGGGGTCATTCCCTGCACTAGCACCCGGACCCACTGCAGCAGTACAGCCGCGGCCTGCACCAGGACCCGCCGTAGCGATACGCCCTCGGCCTGCGCCCGGGCCCGCCGTAGCGGTACGCCCTCGGCCTGCTCCCTGCTTCCCAGCCAGAGGCCATTCATGACCTTACCAAATTGATGGTATTCAGGTTGATCCATAGAACATTAATAGAACCATAGAACATTACAGCACAGAAACAGGCCTTTTGGCCCTTCTTGGCTGTGCCGTACCATTTTCTGCCTAGTCCCACTGACCTGCACCTGCGCCATATCCCTCCAAACCCCTCTCATCCATATACCTGTCCAAGTTTTTCTTAAATGTCAAAAGTGAGCCCACATTCACCACCTCATCTGGCAGCTCATTCACACTCCCACCACTCTCTGTGTGAAGAAGCCCCCCCCAATGTTCCGTTTAAACTTTTCTCCCTCATCCTTAACCTATGTCCTCTTTTTTTTCCTCCCTTCGCCTCAGTGGAAAAAAGCCTGCTTGCATTCACTCTATCTATACCCATCATAATTTTATACACCTCTATCAAATCATCCCTCATTCTCCTACGCTCCAGGAAATAAAGTCCTAACCTTTCTCTGTAACTCAGTTTCTCAAGTCCCAGTAACATCTTTGTACACCTTCTCTGCACTCTTTCAACCTTATTAATATCCTTCCTGTAATTAGGTGACCAAAACTGAACATAATACTCCAAATTCAGTCTCACCAATGTCTTATACAACCTCACCATTGCATTCCAACTCTTATACTCAATACTTTGATTTATAAAGGCCAGTGTACCAAAAGTTCTCTTTATGACCCTATCCACCTGTGATGCCACTTTTAGGGAATTATGTATCTACTCCCAGATCCCTCTGTTCTACTGAACTCCTCAATATCCAACCTCACTTCCAGTTCAGTTGAATGGGTTCCAAAACTCCTCCACACTGACTCCTCTCTGATTCACTCACTCCAACTCCTTCTCCAACTCTGACACAGTCTCTCACTCGCTTTGACTGCTTCTCCTTGCATCCACACAGTTCAACCCCCGAGTCAGCCTTACTTTCGCTCCCCTCTTCGTTGTTTGCAGTGATAGTTTACCACAGAAAAGATTATTGACATCAATGGATCTGGGGTTGAAAGGGTAAACACCCTTAAGTTCCTTGGCATCCACATCACCGAGGACCTCATGGGGTCTGTGCACACCAGCCTTGCGGTGAAAAAAAATGCACAAAAGCGCCTCTTTCACCTTGGATTGTTGACGAAGTTTGGAATAGGTTCCCAAATCCTAAGAACTTTCTACAAAGCATCCTGACTGGCTGCATCACTGCCTGGTATGGGAACTGTGCCTCCCTTAATTGCAGGATTCTGCGGAGAGTGGTGCAGACAATCTAGTGCATGTGTAGTTGTGAACTTCCCAAGATTCAGGACATTTACAAAGACAGGTGTGTAAAAAGAGCCCACAGGATCATTGGGGGTCCCGAGTTACCCCAACCACAATCTATTCCAGCTGTTACCATCTGGGAAACAGTACCACAGTATAAAAGCCAGGACCAACAGGCTCCGGGATAGCTTCTTCCGTCAGGTCATCAAACTGATTAACTCATGCTGATTTGAGTGTATTTCTAGGTTACAGTGACTGTTCTATTTATTATAAATTACTATGAATGCACATTTAGATGGAGACATAAAGATCTTTACTCCTCATGTGAAGGATGTAAGAAATAAAGCCAATTCAATTTAGTTGTAATATTTGCCTTGTTATGCATCAGCAAGCTGTCACCCAACATCAGCAGTGCCACCTTAAATTGGAAGATTTACATTTAAGTTTTTTTTCCGTGGAGGGATTATAGAGAATTGGTTTATCACAAATAAAAATGAGAGTCTGATGATGTGAACAGTGGAGGCTGATAATTATTGCAAGGACCTGAGAATTCAGGTGGCTACATATTGAGAGCTGGGAATGGAAGTGATAGAGGTATGCTAAATTATGAAGGGCATAGGTAGGATCAGTAATCAGAAACTTTTCCCCAATAGTAAAGGTGACTAAAACTCATGGGTGCAGCCTTGAAAGGAACCTAGGAAAAAATTTTTTCCCCCAAAGTGATTGTAGTCTGGAATGCACTGCTTGAATAGCTGGTGAAGGCAGGTACTCTCACAACATTAAATATGCAGCCAAACACTTGAATCACAAAAGGCATAGAAAGTTACAGATCAAGTGCCAGCAAATGGGATTAGTATGGATGGGCACTTGATGGTGGTATGAATATGGTTCGCTGTTTGTGCGCCTAAGTGGGCAAGGTCTGTCAAAGATTCTGTCATAGTTGTTCATCTATTATGGATTTATTGAGCATGCCTGCAAGAAAATACGTCTCAGGGCTGTATATGGTGACATATATGTACTTTGATATTTTAATATGATGGGCCCAAGGTTATGTTTGTGTTGTGTGACTCTATAACTAGACCAGCCAACCAAATACCATGGCAACAAGAAGCAGGTAGACCTTGGCTGCAGTGTATATGAACTACTACATACCCTGTGCCAAAATGTCAAATTTTCTATTATAGTCCCTTTCAAATTGACAACTGCCACCAACTAAGGGCAGCAGGCAAGTGGAAACACCAACACTTGCAATTTCCCTTCCTTGTCACACACCACTCAGATCTGAAAGTATATCATTGTTCCTTTATCACTACAGAGTTCAGGTCCTGGCATTTCATAACAAACAGCCTGTACATGTGACATTAGTGGTAGATCATCACTGCTCTCTCAAAGGCATTCACAAATAAACAAGGTTGGCATTCTCAGCAACTCGACGTCATGAATAAATAATAAAGAACTTCTTAGAAGCCTGCTTACTACTCAAAAGGCTTGTAATCCATTCTTCTGAATGTTAACACATCAGATTAAATTGAGACATTTTATTTTGTTTTCTAATTGCATTTTCTATTGAATTTGCAACACTTTAATCCTACATCCTTTTAACAAGGAGAGAGTTGTATTATCCAAAATTACAGTTAGATAAAAAACAAAGTTCTGCCAAAATCTGCCCTAAGTTATGACACAAAATCGATTTGAAGAAATCTGCTCTTGTTCACACTCCTTGATGGGCTGTAATAATAACAGCATGTGCAACACCTGACTGACTGCCAGGAGAGTAGGGTTGTGCATTACCTTCTAGCATCTGTTGCCAGGCAATTTCAGTCTGTTAGGAAAGAGTCTTGGCTTCATACAGGAAAATTGGTTTCATTATTCTGTCCCAGCAGTTATGCTAGTTACATTGTCAATATTCCTCTGCACTTAACAGGCATAAATAACATTATACAGTTTTATTTGAAGACAAATCCACGGTATTCCAGTTCTGAAAGAGCTAGTGGCTCAGTAATTGTTTCTAAAATGTCCCTTTTACTCATTCTTATTCCTCCCTTCCAGACCAACTGCACCCCTCCTCTCTTCAGCATCTCCCTCAAAGCCATTCCCAGTCATGGCCACACCAGTAATATAACAATACTTTACCATCTGTAAGCATCTGCTACTCACTGGCTGTTTGATGTGACCCATGGCTCTTTATTATTTAGTACGTCATCGCCTTTACCCATTTCAATGGTGGGATCATTCATACAGTCCTGGTCCATGGATAGGTCAACACAAACCAGTTTGTAGACCAGTGCTGACCATCCAATCAACGCGAGCATTAGAGTCATGGGGAGGGGGTGGATGGGGATGATACAGGACAGGAAGAATCATCCAGACAATCCCAAAATGAATGATCTTAAAATGTTTCCTCCTCAAGTATCTCTATCATAGATTATGAAATTGAAGAAAAATATCTCCCATAGCATCCACAAAGATTCCTGAAGGAACAAGATATTCTAACACAGGTGTGAAAAGTTATACTATGAAATGAATTAAAGTGTCAAAGAATGAGTTGAGCTTACATCCTGCATAAACACTAAAATAACATTACCAATTAGTAAAACAATGTCATAATTACATTGCTGGTTCTTTAAGGTTGTCATAGCTGGGGGAGGTAGTGGGGGTAAGCTCCCACTACCTATTAAAAGCCCTCATTTGAATCTGACAAACAAGACCAGCTCCTGGCCTTCACTTACGGCTTAACTACAAATGCCAGTGGAACCGTTCCTACTGACAGTAAAAGGGGCAAAAGGTGAGTTACTGGCTCCTTAAAATCAATAGCTTTGGGCAGATGAGGCTCATGTGCCATGGTTGGCAGCTCATCAAGGAGAAGATAAACTCTGGTCTCAAACCTCTCCTGCCTTGTGGCCATACCCACTCACAGGAAGGCTTCTGGAGTAAACCCTGAGGACAAATCCAGAGCTGTAGTCCCTGAGGCAGTCAACGCGGACTGGCAATTTCCGCAATGCTTCTGGTGCCACACTGTATTGGTCTCTGCCGTTCCTTTGGATTCATCAACTGTGTAGAGAGGAGGAGCCTGCTGTACGGGCAACAGCTTGCTTTCCACATCATGCTGCCCTGGCTTGAGTGTCATGCAGACAGCTAGGGCGCAACATTCATGGTTGGCCCTGACCAACAGAGGATCTCGATAAAGTTTCTTAATATTTAAATAAAATTAGTACTTTTGCAGCCAATTAATCCTCAAAAGATAAGCTTATTCCATTTATATTATCAGGCAATAACATTCATGCACAAGTTTATTAAGATAAACTGGAGTTCATCATTTTGGTTTTCACATTAATTAAGGAGACTACTCAAAGACCATAAAGCAATAAAAACAATTAGCAATTGTCAGAAAGGTTTCACTGTTATAAGCAGGTGTTAGTATTAAATATAGCTCCCTCTTGACGCATACCAACCAGGCCGCACCTGGCAACCTGACGTGAATAACATGATCACCGGTTGTTCCAACGCACCAGAAGCTAACTGCATTAAATAAACAACAGGTTCTCCACCTGCTGGAGAAAATTCCCATCTGGTTGTAAACAAAATGTAATCCAAATGCATCCCTGTCCATCTCTATAATACACTGACTTCAAAATTGATTAGTCTTTTTACCACAGTACCTGCAACACAAACCTAGCATTTAGACTTTCTCAAGTAAAGACAAAGGCACTGAAACGTTATTCTATCCCAGAGAAGAGTGTAGTTATTACATTTGCATTTCATCTCTGAATTAAAGAAAACATTGTTGTTCCTTTTCATGCCTTCTAGCACATTGAGCAGCAACCTTACCATTTTTAGCATAATTATGCTAATTATGTTAGGAAGCATTTTATAAAGAGCATATTTTCTAAAAGAAAATATGCTCTTTATAAAATGCTTCATAACATCATAAAGAATTGACAATACAGAGGGCCATTTAGCCTAATGTGCTGTTCTTTGACTGGCCCATTCTACCTGGAGCAGTCAATGGGATCCGAGCCTTATTCCTCGCCAGTTCTCGTCCCTGTAGGCCATTGACTCTTAGAAGTGCACGTATTCAGCACACTCTGCCTTAGCTCAGGTTGGCTGAATTTTAAACAATTAACATATAATGTAGTCAGATTTCAAAAAATTGTTACAAGAATCATGACTTTAATCCATAAAAACAATTAAGACTTGTCCTAAAGTGCAATATTACACAGCACATCATCATCATTTGCAACAATACATATAACATCCTACCTGTTCCTGCTTTTCCTTATCAATTCTGCCACCATTTCTGTTGCTCCTCTGATCTCTGCCTTGGGCCTCAACTGCTCCTGGGATCTCTGATTTTCCTTACAGCTGCACCTGGAACTTGTCTTCAGCCCAATCAATGCCAAACCCCAGACTCACCTGTTCCTGTAGCAGACTGCAAGGCATGCCCTTGGATTGATGAAATGAGCTGCAATGCACCTAAGAATATATATGGAAAACAAATGCACAGAATGCTTTTAATAACATGATATAGATGTATTTTTAAGAACACGAACTGTTTATACTTGTTAAATTGTTTCCATCATAGAAACAAATACGCCTACAGACATTTTGCAAATCACTGTAATTAAAAAATGTAAATATACTTTTCTACAATTTTGCTTTTCATGTCTGTAAATGAGCCTCAATTCTTTCAACATCATTTGGCAATATAGTTGGGTCTCGTTGTTCATTAGATTAAATTAAATTGTGTTTGATTATAAAGTTTACACTTGTAATGCAGATAAACATTGTCATAATTCTTCACTCCCACAATTGGCAATACGAACTCTGATTAGGACTCAAAGAATTTCATTAAAATTAACCATAAGACCATAAGACATAGGAGCAGAATTAGGCCATTCAGCCCCTCAAATATGCTCTGCCTTTCCATCATTGATTTATTATCCCTCTCAACCCCATTCTCCTGCCTTTTCCAGTAACTTTTGATACCTTGATTAATAAAAAAACTTATCAACATCTGCTTAAATATACTCAACGACTTGGCCTCCATTGCATCAGTGGCAATTGCAGAAGAATTCCACAGATTCAACACCCTCTGGCTAAAGAAATTCTTTCTCATTTCTGTTCTAAATGGATGTCCCTCTATTATGAGGCTGCGCCCTCTCTCTGGTCCTACACTCACCCAGGATAGAAAACATCCCCTCCACATCTGCTCTACCAAGGTCTTTCAATATTTGATAGGTTTCAATGAAATCCCCCTTCATTCTTCTAAATGCCAGCGAGTACAGGCCCAGAGCCATCAAACGTTCCTCATATGTTAACCCTTTCTTATTTATTCTCATGAACTTCCTCTGCACCCTCTCCAACACCAGCACATCTTTTCATTGATAAGAGGCCCAAAACCAGTCACAATACTCCCAAGTGCCGTCTGACTAATGCCCTATAAAGCTTCATCATTACATCCTTTCTCCTATATACTAGTCCTCTGGAAATGAATGCTAACATTGCATTTGCCTTCCTCACCACCGATTCAATCTGCAAGTAGCCTTTAGGGAATCCTGCATAAGGACATTCAAGTCTGTTTACACCTCAGATTATTGAATTTTCTCCCCATTAGGAAAATAGTCTTCGGTTTTATTCCTTTACCAAAATGCATGACCAAACCCTGCTCTATACTATCTGCCAGTTCTCCCACTCTGTTTAAGTTCTTCTGCAGAAACTCTGCTTCTTCAAAACTACCTCTCCCTCCACTTATTTTTATACTGTCTGCAAAATTGGCCATAAACCCATCAGTTCCGTCATCCAAATAATTGACATATAATGTGAAAAGAAGTGGTCCTAGTACCAACCCATGTGGAATACCACTAGTCACTGGTAGCTAACCACTTTCCACTTAAGTTTTATTGGTTTTGTCTATGTAATAGCCCAGTTTTATCCATTTCTATACTCCACAGCAGCAGAGAGCAAAACAAGGATGAAACCAATAATCCACACAGCCCTTATGTAAGGGATTAGATGACAATGAGCAGTTTGGACAGAGTTCAAAGTTGGGAAATTGTTGACCATGGGAGAGGAAAAACAATGACATCTTGTAAAGCTCATGAGTCCAAAAGAAGGGTCTCAACCCTGTTACATACTCGTGACACATGACAGTGGTGCCCTTGTCATGTGACTGGGGTTGAAGCTGTACTGGACTTGAGGTGATGGTCTTGTGATGGTGGAATGACGTCATTTTCCCGCCAGTAGAGATCATGTGACGGGTTTTTTTTACAGGTTATAAAAGGTAGACCCCACCCTGTGAGGAGGGGCAGTTCGTGGCTGGATTTGCCAAGTTGACTTCATGCCACTGCGTGTTTGAAGTGATGACGCAGTTTAGTTGAAGGATGAAGTTTTTATTTAATGCCTAAAGTTTAAAAGGTTAATGCCAACAGGTTCTTTATGATTCTGTTAGTTTGAGAATTAAAGGAGAGTGAAGATTCAAGGTTGGAAGTTAAAGATTGAGGAGAATCGCTTTCTACGGTGAAACGGGGGCGACCTTTGTTTGATCCTTATTTGGAAGGATTTCGTTGACTATCTTCGTGTTAATCCCTAGGTTTACCTAGAAAGGATTGAAGGTAGTGGAGAAGGAAAGGTCAGTGCCTTTAAGCCGTTCTGTTTCGTAAATTTTTCGTGGGAATTTCGACGTCGGGAATCGAAGCAAGCGACGTGAAAGAGAACTTAAATCGTCCTGTAAAGTCTCTCCTTTTAAATGGACTGTGAGCATATCGAACTTTTGGCAATACCACTTTAAAGAACTGTTTTGGAATATCACTTTACGAACTGTTTGAACAGCCGCTCAGCAGCTGTTTCCGGTTACGGTAGTGTTTGTTTACTTTTGGGGGGTTTGTTTTCTGTGTTTAATAAACGTGTTGTTTTATTATAAGAAACCCTTGCCGAACTCATATATTTATTGTTGCCTGAATACGTAACAACCCAAAATGTTAACTGTTTACTCTTTTCCATAGATGATGCCTGGCCTGCTGAGTTCTTCCAGCATTTTGTGTGTATTGCTTTGGATTTCCAACATCTGCAGATTATCTCATCTTGAAAAAGTCAGGATAGCTTCTCGCTGCAGTCTCCATCAAGGTCATGGCTCAGACATATTGGCTTTTTGGTACATAGTGATGGTTGTCAGGAGAGAGTGGTGGTGATTAGGTGGTCAGGCTAGGGTTTAGGGACAGGGATGTGGCGGAGTTAGGCCAAAGTCCAAATTGGACTGCTCCATTGGGTAAAAGGCCAGTGATCCCTGTGAGACCAGCAAGCCCTGTGGACAAAGACCAGCGAGGATGCAGGCTGGTAACCCCCCAGAGCAAGTCCCCCTGGTCAGCAGGTTTTGGGATCCGAGGTCTGTGTGGGCTGGAAGCACATGGGCCAGTGACTCTCAAGGCTGGCGGCCCGTCGAGTCTGGGGTTGAAGGCCTGGAGTTCAGGGTCCTGTCACTGATGAGTCATGAGGTTGATGCTGAAGACTGAAGCCCAAAGGTTGAAGAATGATATCAGTAAGTCCTGAAGTCAAGGCCTAATGGCCGAGGCCTTGGGTCGATGAGTCTGCAAGTCTGCTGGAGACTCAGAGGTGGCCTGTCCTGTGGCTCAAAGCCTGTTTATATGTGTGAGTAGGTCCAAGGGATTTATTTTGCTGTGGTTGTTTTGTTGTTCTTGTTGTGTTGGTTTTGTTGTTGCTTGTGTTGTTCTGCTGAACATTGTTGGCATACTATGTTGACACTGGAATGTGTGGCACCTGAGGGCTGTTCCCAGCACATCCTTAGGTTGCATTGGTTGTTAACAAAAACATCACATTTCTCTGTATGTTTCGATGTACACAGGATAAAGAAATAAATCTGAAATTATACTTGTGGTGTTTTGTGTTAGCATCAAACAGTAAGTATTTAAATTTTATTAGTACTTGGCATTAAATTGGGTTTCGTCCAAGGTTGAATAGTAGGTGAAACATTCCTAGAAAATGTCATCAAGGGGATATTCACACCAATAGAACATAGAATAGTACAGCACAGTACAGGCCCTTCAGCCCACAATGTTGTGCTTAAACCCTGCTTCCCATATAACCCCCTGCCTTAAATTCCTCCATATACCTGTCCAGTAGTCCCTTAAATTTCACTAGTGTATCAGCCTCCACCACTGACTCAGGCAGTGCATTCCATGCACCAACCACTCTCTGAGTGGTTCCTCTATTAACCCCCTTGAGCTTCCCGCCCCTTACCTTAAAGCCATGTCCTCTTGTATTGAGCAGTGGTGCCCTGGGGAAGAGGCGCTGGCTGTCCACTCTACCTATTTCTCTTAATATCTTGTATACCTCTATCATGTCTCCTCTCATCCTCCTTCTCTCCAACGAATAAAGCCCTAGCTCCCTCAATCTCTGATCATAATCCATACTCTCTAAACCAGGCAGCATCCTGGTAAATCTCCTCTGTACCCTTTCCAATGCTTCCACATCCTGTGAGGCAACAAGAACTGAACACAGTACTCCAAGTGTGGCCTAACTAGAGTTTTATAGAGCTGCATCATTACCTCGTGACTCTTAAACTCTATCCCCCAACTTATGAAAGCTAACACCCCATAAGCTTTCTTAACTACCCTATGTACCTGTGAGGCAACTTTCAGGGATCTGTGGACATGTACCCCCTTTGCTCCTCCTCTCTACCGAGTATCCTGCTGTTTATTTTGTACTCTGCCTTGGAGTTTGTCCTTCCAAAGTGTACCACCTCACACTTCTCTGGGTTGAACTCCATCTGCCACTTCACAGCCCACCTCTGTATCCTATCAATGTCTCTCTGCAATCTTCGACAATCCTCTACACTATCTACAACACCACCAACCTTTGTGTCATCTGCAAACTTACCAACCCACCCTTCTAACACCACATCCAGGTTGTTAATAAAAATCACGAAAAGTAAGGTCCCAGAACCGATCCTTGTGGAACACCACCAGTCACAACCCTCCAATCTGAATGTACTCCCTCCACTACGACCCTCTGCTTTCTGTGGGCAAGCCAATTTTATGTCCACCTGGCCAAGCTTCCCTGAATCCCATGCCTTCTGACTTTCTGAATAAGCCTACAGTGTGGAACCTTGTCAAATGCCTTACTAAAATCCATGTAGATCATATCCACTGCACTACCCTCATCTATATGCCTGGTCACCTCCTCAAAGAAATCTATCAGGCTTGTTAGACACGATCTGCCCTTCACAAAGCCATGCTGACTGTCCCTGATCAGACCATGATTCTCCAAATGCCCAGAGATCCTATCTCTAAGAATCTTTTCCAACAGCTGTAAGGCTCACTGGTCTATAATTACCTGGACTATCCCTACTAACTTTTTTGAACAAAGGGACAACATTTGCCTCCCTCCGATCTTCCAGTACCATTCCCGTGGACAACGAAGACATAAAGATCCTAGCCAGAGGCTCTGCAATCTCTTCCCTTGCCTCATGGAGCAGCCTGGGGAATATGCCATCAGGCCCCAGGAACTTATATGTCCTAATGTATTTTAACAACTCCAACACTTCCTCTCCCTTAATATCTACATGCTCCAGAACATCAATCTCACTCATATTGTCCTCACCGTCATCAAGTTCCCTCTCATTGGTGAATACTGAAGAGAAGTATTCATTGAGGACCTTGTTCACTTCCACAGCCTCCAGGCACATCTTCCCACCTTTATCTCTAATCGGTCCTACCTTCACTCCTGTCATCCTTTTGTCCTTCACATAATTGAAGAATGCCTTGGGGTTTTCCTTTACCCTACTCGCCAAGGTCTTCTCATGCCCCCTTCTTGCTCTTCTCAGCCCCTTCTTAAGCTCCTTTCTTGCTACCTTATATTCCTCAATAGACCCATCTGATCCTTACTTCCTAAACCTCATGTATGCTGTCTTCTTCCACCTGATTAGGTTTTACACCTCATTTGTCACCCATGGTTCCTTCATCCTACCATTCTTTATCTTCCTCACCGGGACAAATTTATCCCTAACATCTTGCAAGAGATCCCTAAACATCGACCACATGTCCATAGTACATTTCCCTGCAAAAACATTATCCCAATTTACACCTGCAAGTTCTAGCCTTATAGCCTCATAATTTGCCCTTCCCCAATTAAAAATTTTCCTGTCCTCTCTGATTTTATCCTTTTCCATGATAATGCTAAAGATCAGGGAGCGGTGATCACTGTCCCCCAGATGCTCACCCACTGACAGATCTGTGACCTGACCCGGTTCATTACCTAATACTAGATAGAACCATGGAACACTACAGCACAGTAAAGGTCCTTCAGCCCTCCATGTTGTGCCGACCCATATAATCCTTAAAAAAAGTACTAAACCCACACTACCCCATAACCCTCCATTTTTCTTTCATCCATGTGCCTGTCTAAAAGGCTCTTAAATACCCCTAATGTTTAAGCCTCCACCACCATCCCTGGCAAGTCATTCCAGGCACTCACAACCCTCTGTGTAAAAAACTTATCCCTGATGTCCCCCCTAAACTTCCCTCCCTTAATTTCGTACCTATGCCCTAGTCCCTATAGATCTAGTATGGCATTCCCCCTAGTCGGCCTGTCAACATACTGTGACAGGAATCCGTCTTGGATACACTTAACAAACCATTGGAACTAATCAGGTGCCAATCAATATTAGGGAAGTTAAAGTCACCCATGATACCAACTCTGTTATTTTGGCACTTTTCAAAATCTGCCTCCCAATCTGCTCCTCAGTATCTCTGCTGCTACTAGGGGGCCTATAGAATACTCCCAATAGAGTAACTGTTCCCTTCCTATTTCGGACTTGCACCTACACTGACTCAAAAGAAGATCCTGCTACATTATCCACCCTTTCTGTAGCTGTAATAGTATCTCTGACCAGTAATGCCACCCCTCCTCCTCCTTTCCCCCCCTCTCTATCCCTTTTAAAGCACTGAAATCCTGGAATATTGAGAATCCATTCCTGCCCTGGTGCCAGCCAAGTCTCCGTAATGGCCACTACATCATAATTCCATGTATGTATCCAAGCTCTCAGTTCATCACCTTGCATTCTTGCATTGAAGTACACGCACTTTAGCCCTTCTACCTTATTACCTTTATACCCTTTATTCTGCTGCTCTTTCCTCAAGGCCCCTCTATATGTTAGATCTGGCTTTACTCCATGCACTTCTTTCACTGCTCTATCAATCCGGGTCCCATCCCCCTTGCAAGTTAGTTTAAACCTTCCCGAACTATGCTAGCAAACCTACCTGCAAGGATATTGCTCCCCCTCTAGTTCTGGTGCAACCAATCCAATCTGTACAGCTCCCACCTTCCCCAGAAGACATCCCAATGATCCAAAAATCTAAAACCCTGCCCCCTGCACCAACTCCTCAGCCACGCATTCAACTGTCATGTCCTCCAATTCTACCATCATTATCATGTAGCCCTGGCAGCAATCCTGAGAACGCCACCTGCGAGGTCCTGTTCTTCAGCCTTCTGCCGAGTTCCCGAAACTCACACTTCAGGACCTCATCCTTCTTCCTGCCTATGTCATTGGTACCAACATGTATCACGACTTCTGGTTGCTTTCCCTCTTGTACCGGGGTATCATGCACCCGGTCAGTGACATCCCGGACCCTGGCAGCTGGGAGGCAACAAACCATGCGGATGTCCTTCTCATGTCCACAAAATCTCCTGTATGCTCCCTTGACAACAGCTCTGTCCCACCCTTCTGCACCTCAGGGTCAGACTCAGTGCCAGAGGCCCTGCCACTGTGGCTCACCCCTGGCTCAGAGGCTACTATCTTAGCTTGGATAGAAGCCTCGATTTAAGCAGAGATCATGGACAAAGGGTGGGTCTCCAAGTTAAGGCAGTGGTACAAGAGCATTCAATCCAAATGCTACTAGTCTTAGCTGGTCATGCAAATGCAGAAGTTAAAGGACATATGGCAGACGTTCCCAACCTTTCTTATGGCATGGACCCCTACCTTTAAGCGGGGAGTCCATGGACCCCAGGTTGGAAACTCCTGGCATATGGTAATCTGATCACTGCACCATTCTACACAAAATAATTCAAGAAAGGCTACAGAGAATGTTATGGTAAGGGGAATAAATGTCATTCTCTGCAATTATAACTAGAGCAGTGTTGTCTTCCCAGTGACAGAGTTAAGGACATTTTGTCTAGTCTGCAGTGGAGCATGATGGAAATGGGAAGATTCTGGTGACAGGGCACTAGAGAGATTCTGCAGTAGGAAGAAATAAAGAAAACATAAAAATCAAAGGTGCTTTATCCAAATTCACAAAGCAATTAGTGGCACAATAGAAATAAATGGACCTAATTTAAAAGTTATTCCAGACTTAGTTGTAATGTGCACCCTTGATGAAAATTTCCTCTAGGGGCCATTCATGCTATCAGCTCAGAAAAAAGCAAAAGAGAAAGCATACACTATAGCAAAAATTAGTGGAAAGTTAGCAGATAAAGAGGATACTGAAAGATTTTTCAAGATATTTAATGCGTAATAAAAAGGAAAGAATGGATATCAGACTACTGGAAAATTATGCTGGAGAGGTAGTAGTGGGGACAAAGAAATGGCAGATGAACTGAGTAAGTATTTTACATTAGTCTTCACTGTGGAAGGCAGTAGCAGTGTGCCAAAAATTCAAGAGCCTAAGGGGCAGAAATGAGTGTGGTTGTTATTACTAAGTAAAGGTGCTTGGGAAGCTGAATGCTCCGAAGATAGATGTCAATTCGGCCAGATGGACTGCACCCAGGGTTCTGAACCAAAGAGATTGAAGAGGCATTAGTAATAATCTTTAAGGTATCACTAGATTCTGGAATGGTTCTGGAGGACTGAAAAATTGCAGATGTCACTCAACTCTTTAAGAAGGAAGAGAGGCAGTAAAAAAAGGAATTTATAGGCCCGTTAGCCTGATTGCAGTGGTGGAAAGATGTTAGAGTCTATTATTATGGATGAGATTTCAGGGTACTTGGGATCACATGACCAAATAGGCCAAATTCAGCATAGTTTCCTTAAATAGAAATCTTGCCTTTCAAACTTGTTGGAATTCTTTGAGGCCGGATAGACGAAGGAGAGTCAGTGGATGTTGGTTAATTGGACTTTCAGAAGGCATTTGACAAGGTGCCGCACATGAGGCTGCTTCACAAAATAAGAGCCCATGGTATTATGGGAAAGGTACTAGCATGGGTGACTGTATTAATTCTGAAGACTGCATGTACAGAAATTCATAACTCATGTATATAATTACTTCCTCATCTTCCAGTCCTGAGTTCCCACCATTTGTCCATGCTTAATTCCTATGTTACAGTCCTGGATAGGTCTGTAGTCTAGTGTAGTTTTTTTCTGTGTTGTTTTTTACGTAGCACAGTCTAGTTTTTGTACTGTGTCATGTAACACCATGATCCTGAATAAACGTTGTCTCATTTTTACTATGTACTGTACCAACAGTTATGGTCGAAATGACAATAAAAAGTGGCTTGACTTGACTTGGCATGCACTACCTTTATATTAATTATTTTTGTTGCTCTGATATTGAAAGACATTTTAAGAAAAATATAGTATTTATGTGGAACTAT
The DNA here is from genome assembly GCF_030144855.1 of Hypanus sabinus. Lineage (NCBI taxonomy): Eukaryota > Metazoa > Chordata > Chondrichthyes > Myliobatiformes > Dasyatidae > Hypanus > Hypanus sabinus. The sequence goes on along the minus strand of NC_082706.1, from coordinate 163,450,509 downwards.
ACCAGCTGGGGTCCAGTACAAGACTGAAAGTAAATCTCGCTGCATGTTTGTATCATGTATGTACAGCTGAGTAATCATATAATTTTACATATAACCTAAATTGAAGTCAGATAGTGAATGAAAGGGGAAGCCTTGAGGCACATATTGAATTGTGTTGGCACTCTGCCGTGGGTCTGACTGAAGCTTTACTGGAGATTCTCACCTTCTTAGTCACCAGAGCCTATTACTTCATCCTACTTTTGATACTGAGGGCTTTGGTCAAACTTTTAACTAATCCAGCAATGTTTCTCTAGTCCTCTTTAGTGTGGCAGTAACTCTCTTTCCACCTTCTCAAACAGCACTCACTTTGAGATTTTTAATGTAAAGGATATTAAAATTAATTGTAGAATCTGTAAGTACAACTGTATAAGTATTTTTGAATATGATTATGTTTAATAAGAGTTTGTCAGAACTCTTCATCAGAAAGTTATCCGTTTTCTGTTTCGACGTTGCTGCCTTTGATCAAGCTTTTTCATTCATGTCTGCCAGCCAGCCAATCAATAATAGATCACCATTTTTATATCAATGGTTAATAGCTGATTAAAAAGTTAGTTAACCACAAAGCATACATTACATTGTGGCATAGGCTGTTCATTCTAATCTTTCTGTTACAATAATTCCAGGTAACATCTAGGCCTCTCTAATCATGCACTGAATTAGCAGCATTGCACTTTTTTGATAATATATTAATATATCAACAGTCTAGATTTTATTATGTAGGATATAGCTTCAAAGTTCTCAGATAATATAAAACTCAAAATCTATGTAAACACAAAGAGATAGCTAGATAGATCTACCTAGATAGATATTTTATTGATCCCAAAGGAAATTACTGTGTCACAGTAGCATTACAAGTGCACAGATATAAATATTAGAAGAAAAGTAAGAAAGAATACAAAATAAGTTACCACAAACAGTCTAACAGGAGGTCGGGTTATCACTTCCCCAGCTATCGGTTGACTCATTATAGAGCCTAATGGCCAAGGGTAAGAATGACCTCATATAGTGTTCTTTGGAGCAGTGTGATTGTCTTAGTTCTGCTCTGTTCAGCCAAGGTGGCATGCAGAAGGTGAGAAAAACTCCCTAGAATAGACATGATTTTCCACAGGATCCTTTGTTCTACCACAGCCTCCAATCTGTCCAGTTCGACTCCTATAACGGAGCCAGCCTTTCTAATCAGTTTATTGAACCTGTGGGCATCACCCATGTTGATGCAATTGTCCCAGCACACCACCACACAGAAGATTGTACTGGCAACAACAGACTGGTACAACATGTGAAGGAGAGGCCTGCGTCCTCCAAAGGACCTCTGTCTCCTCAGGAAGTAGAGGCAACTCTGTCCCTTCTTGTACACAACCCATGTCTTGGTGCTCCACTTAAGTCTGTCATCCAGGTGCACCCCCAGGCACTTGTAGGTCCTCACCACATCCACATCCTCACCATCAATAGTAACAGGAAGAAATGCAGGCTTAGTCTTCCTAAAGTCCAGCATCATCTCTTTTGCATTACTGATGTTGAACTGCAGATAATTCGGCTTGCACCATTTGACAAAGTCCTCCACCTGGGCCGTGTATTCATCCTCCCGTCCTCCCTTTATACACTCAACTATTGCTGAGTCATCAGAGAATTTCTGCAGATGATATAACTCAAGGTGGTATCTAAAGTCTGAGGTATACAGGGTAAACAGGAAGGGAGCCAATACAGTCCTCTGTGGGGCCCCAGTGCTGTTTATAGCCATGTCTGACACACAGCTCTGAAGCCCCACAAACTGTGGTCTGCCAGTCAGGTAGTCCATTAATCAGGATACAATGGAAGTGCTAATCTGCATTGAATGGAGCTTTTCCCCCACCAATAAGGGCTGTATGGTATTGAAGGCACTTAAGAAATCAAATAATATAATCCTCACAGTGCTGCCCTGCTTATCCAAATGGGAGTAGGCTCTGTTCAGCAGGAAAGTGACAGCATTGTTGATTCCAGTGCTGCAGGGGATCGAGGGCTGATCTGAGCAGGGGTCAAAGGTGAGCCAGGTTCAGCTACTCTAGGATCTTCATGATGTGTGAAGTCAAGGCCACTGGACAGTAGTCATTCAAGATTTTTCGTTGGCCCTTCTTGGGTACTGGGACCACACATGATGTTTTCCATACAGTCGGGACCCTTTCCAGACTGAGACTCAGATTGAAAATGCACTGGAGAACTCCACACAGCTGCGCAGGACTTTGGGGTTCACAGCAACCAGTCCCAATGCTTTGCTGTGTCTGAGTTTCTCCAGAGCCCCTCTCTCCTGCTCAGTAGTGAAGATGAGTCCATGAATGACTGTGGAGTTGATGGAAGGCGTTACCAACATGAAGAAGATATTAACTGATATTATGGGTAACTGAGACATAAATGATCCATTTTAGTAGGATGAATGAGGAAAGACAATGCAAATTTTAAAAGGGTGCACAAAGACACCTGAGAATATGTGTATATACTATTTCAAAAGTGGCAGGACATGTTGAGAAATCAGTAAATAAAATACCTGTGAGATCTTCACTGAAGCAGAGGACCAAGTGGTTGTTGTTTTCAGTACCAGCCATTACACCTTATGTTAAGATTCTCAACTGAATGCATGAGGTTTACTATAAAATGACAGGCATGAGCAATTTCCTTTTTGCAATAAGACTGGAGAAGTTGGTTTTGTCCATGAATTGTGGGACACTGAAAATGAAATGCATATGCATTGGATTTGTTCAAGAACATGAATGGGTGAGATGTGAACAGGGTAACAGAGCACAGAAACAGGCTCTTCAGCCCAACTGGTTTATGCCAGCCAAGATGCTCCGCTAAGGTAGTCACCTTTGCTCATATTGGGTCCTTCAAATATCCCTCCAAACTTTTTGTATCCACATATCTGGCCAAATGTGTTTGTTTTTAAACATTGTTTATTTACCTGCCTCAACCAGTTTCTCTGGCTGCTCATTTCATATGTGCATCACCTTCTGGCTGCTCACATTCCTATTAATTCTCTCCCTTCTCACCTTAAACCTCTGCTCTCGGATTCCTGATTCCTTGGAAAAGATGCATGGTTAGGGTTGTGGGTGTGGTATATTGGCGCTGCAAATGTGGCGACACAGGCTGTGCAGCACAATCCTCATTGATTTGATTTGATGCAAACGACGCATCTTACTGTTGTTTCGATGTACCTGTGACAAATAAAGTTAATGCTTTTATATTTGTTCTACGTAGTGAAATAGACAGCAGACATATCGGACTTGTTTGACTTTAAAAGCATTGCCAGGAAAGTTAGTTAAAGCAGATCTAATTCTAAGATTCAACAGGGAACTGAATGAAAGATGAGTTAGAATTTACGTCTTACATCCATCTCACAACATGAGGGAGTAAAATCCTTTATGTTGCATCTCCATTGCTATGTACAAGCAATAAGGAAGGGAAATGTGGGAGGATATTGCCCAAACACTAAGATTGAATACTTGATTGTTTTGTATTCATGTATGTACAGTCAGATATGCAATCAGATCAATGTGTATTGATTAATCTGATGGCCTGATGAAAGATGCTGTCCCAGAACCTTTTGGTTCTGGCATTAATGCTGTGGTACCATTTGCCAGATGGAAATGGCCGGAAGTTTGTGGTTGGGGTGAATCAAATCTTTGATGATCCTCCAGGCCCTTTTTACGCACCTGCTGCTGTAAATGTTCTGAATAGAAGTAGTTCACATCTACAGATGCGCTGGGCCATCCACACCATTCTCTACAGTGCGCTGTGATTGAGGGAAGTACAGTTCCTGCACCAGGTAGTAACACAGCCAGTCAGGATGCTCTTGATGGTGCCCCTGAAGAAAGTCCTGAGGATTTAGAGACTGATGCCAAACTTCTTCAATCATCTGAGGTAAAAGAGGCACTGTTGTGCTTTCTTTACCATACAGACGGTATGTTCAGTCCAGGTGAGACCGTTGGTGATGCATATCCTGAGGAACTTGAAATTACTCACTCTCTCAACTACAGTCCATTGACGCCAATAGGGACTAGCCTGTCTCCGTTTCTCCTGTAATCTATGATCAACTCCTTTGTTTTCTCTATTTTGAGAGAGAGGTTGTTTTCTTAGCATCACTATGTCAGGACATTGACTTCTTTGTAGGCTGTCTCGTCATTTTTGGAAATAAGGCCTATCAATGTCGTATCATCTGTAAATTTGACCAGCAGGTTGGAGCTGTGTATAGCAACATAATCATGGGTGTATAGGGGGTAGAGGAGGGGGCTCAGGACACAGTTCTGGGGGCTCTGTGTTGAGGGTCAGAGGGGCAGAGGTAAGAGCGTCCAGGATCTAGCTGTAAAAAGTGAAGATTCAAAGATACACAGATACAAAGGATTAATTGTATGGTAAAAATATTAAAGCAGTGTGATGAATATATATAAAGAACTTCGGAATTGTAGTTGGTTTATTATTTCCACGTGTACCAGGTACAGTGAAAAGCTTACCTTGCATACTGATCATACAGATCAATCATTATAGAATACATGGAGGTACGTATAAGAAGGTAAAACAATAAGAGAATGCTGAATAAAGTACTACAGCTACAAAGAAAGTGCAGTGCAGGTAAACAATATAGTGCAAGATCTTAACAAGGTAGATTGTAAAGTCAAGAGTCAAATGTTATTTTACCAGGGAATCATACAATTACACCGGTCCTTCAGCCTGGTGGCTCATGCTTTCAGGCTCTTATATCTCCTGCTCCATGGATGAGGGGAGAAGAAAGAACATCAAGGTGGTGCAGTCTTGGATTATACCGGTTGCTTTACTGAGGCAGCAAGAAGTACAGACAGCTTCTGGAGGGGAGGCTGGTTTCTGTGATGTGCAGAGTGCGTCCACAACTCTCTGCAGTTTATTGCAGTCACGTGCAGTTCAATTGCCATACCAGGGCATTTTGATACCAAAGCTTGATCTGTTTTGTAAAATGAATGTTACCTGTGGCTCATCTGTGAGGCCAGGCAAATAAGGATAGGCAAAATACCAATAGTCATGAAAATATTCAAATTAGATATATTCATCAAAGTATTTCCACTTTATTCCAACTAAAGACTTTAGATTTAATTCTTGATTATTCACTTATCTATTAAAAGTTTTTGAAGTGAGTGGTATCTCTGGGATATGGAAAAGCATATGGATCACTACATTCATAGTGTCAGGAAGAAAGTCGTGAGCTTCATGGAGCAAGTTTCTAGAAGCAAAGTGCTCCATTTCAAAGGAATGGTGAACTGTCATGGATCAGTGATTGTAAGAATTAGGCACTTAACTTATAATCTCATCAGATCACAATTTTGTACGGGTCTGAGTCAAGTCACTAAGAGTTGCCTCTCAGCTGCCAAATAGATCAGCCTCTGATGTCATCATCTGATCTTAAGTTAACTTGGTGCTGCCAGCTCTCTACCTCAATGGAGTTCCAAATGTGGGAGAAATGTGTTTCATTGGATAGTGTCAGAGTGTAAAAATACCTGAGACTTTACAATTTAATACTCAGGTCAGGTATGCAGACTTCCCTATCCTGGGAATAAGACTGTGATCATCTTACTTATTTATGCCCCCCCACTGATTTTACATACCTCTATACATTCATCTCTCAGCAAAACGAAGTCCCAACCTATCATCTTCTTATAATTCATGTCTATGTCCTGCTATCAATGAGCCCTAGTATTAATGAGATCCTTCCTATTGCTCTCAAGCTACTGTGCATAATACTCCATGTGTGGTCTCACCAACAATTTGTACAGTTGCAATGCAGTACCCCAACTATTGTAATCAATGGCCTTACCAATGAAGTCAAACCAAACAAATTCTTCACCTTGTCTACCATTGTAACATTTTTCAGGGAACTATGTACCAGTACATCTAGGTCACTCTTTTTTGCAACATTCTCCAGGGCATTATCTAATTCTCCCATTTACCCAGTTCATCTAGCCCTCCTTCTTCATGATTCACATCACTGCTACATGTATTAATCATGTTAAAAACATTGTCATCCAAATCATTAATATAGCTAGCAAACAGTGGACGCAGCACTAATTCCTGTGGCACAGCACTGTAAAAAACCCTCCACTCTGAACAACAACCCTTCACCATCATCCTCTATTTCCTTTCAACAGGGCAATTTTGTATCCAGTTAGCTATCTCACCCTGAATCACATGTGATCTGACCTTCCAGACTAGCCTTCTATATGAAACCTTGTTAAAGGCCTCACTAAAGTCCACATAGACATTTACCACCCTGCCCTTGTCAACCTTTTCAAAAAACTCAAAATGTTTGTGAGACACAATTTTCTATGCAGAAAGCCATCGAATCTTTTATTAGTACTAGCCTTTCCAAATGCAGATAGATCATGTGCATCAAAATAAGCCTTAAGACAGATGGACCCTCCTTTGTTGCAATGCGAGCATTTTGATATGCCTCACAATTAATTTCCTTTAATACCTTATCTTTCACGACCTTCTCCATGGATGAGAGATAGTTATTTAACATCTCAGTCAGTTTCTGTGGTTCCATACATTGTTCCTCAAGGGGACCTATTCTTCCTCAAGTTATTCTTTTGCTTTTAATACATTTGTAGAATCTCTTAGGATTCTTCTTTAACTTATCTTCCAAAGATGTCGAAGTCCTAAAATTACAGACTGAACTAAGTCCACCAGCAAAGCTTTCTTGCAGTTGGCTGTAGTTAACATTCACATGTGCAGAGGCAGCAATAGATTTTAGGAGGCTCCAAATTCAGTCAGGTGGTTAGAGAAAGATGAAATGATGGTGAGCAGTTGTGTGTAAAGTTGGGGAGACCACACTTCCTCCCATCTTGGTATTCAATAATCTACAGATTACAAATTTGTAATTTGCTTTTGGCTGGTAGCATGAAGAGGTCCCTTTAATTTTGTGATCAATTTTCATAGAATTGTCTGAATCAGGCCTTGAGTCAATGATTTTCAGGTAGATAAGTTGGACACCTATGGAAGATTTTTGAACAACATGGAGGGAAGAGTACATCCAGTGTGGAGAGTCTATGCACACTGATTGCTTCACCCAACCTCAAACAGAAAGAGGTGGAGATACCCAATAAGCCAGGTAGCATCCATGGAGAGAGAAACAGATTTGACAGCTCATGCGAAGCCCACGCTTCACTGAACTCTTGTGTACTTTTTGAATATCTGTACAATAGGTATTGAATGGTCTAATTTCTCAGCCCTGGGATATATACTTATTCTCCAATAATTAATTCACAAGATGAGATTAAAAAAATCAATATGAAGGTGGAACTGCAAATGATGGGAGGCCATCCATTTTAATTGTCAGATCCAATTTAAATACAGCTGATAATGGCAGCTTGTCCAGTTTGAACTGTAAAACTGTGGGTGATGCAATGGTCTCATCACCAGTAGCAACATCGCTGATGGGAATTGTGATGGTGATTAGGAGCACAAAAGATCTGAAGCCGAAGCATAAAATTATTTTCTATGGGATCAGAACAACAATCCTGCTCATTCGGATACTATAAAAATAATCTATTTTAATTCCTTTAAATGATCCCCACATTTTCCAGCTTCTACTAAGCAGTACCCATATTAGTACTCCACTGATTAGGTCAAGATAATGTCTTTGACAGTCTATTTACTGACAAGCTTGCATAATCAGCTGCAAGGCAATAGGGTGAAAAACTTGGTAAGTGGATTGGTTGATTATTCATACCATTCAGTTTCCAGAATCAGATTTATTATCATTGATCTTTATGAAGTGAATTTTGTTGTTTTGCGACAGCAGTACAGCATAAAGGTATAAAATTACTATAAAAATAATCTGTGCAAAAATAAAAGGAATGATGAAGCTGTGTTCATGGACCATTCATAATTCTGACAGCAGAAGTGAAGAAGCTGTTTCTGAATCATTAAGTGTGGGTCTTCAGGCTCATGTACCTTCTCCCCAGTGGATGATGTCTTCTTGAGGCACTGCTTCCTGAAGACATCTTAGATGATAGGGAGGGTTGTGCCCATGATGAAGCTGACTGAGTCTACAACCCTCGGCAGTCTTTTTCTATTTTGTGCATTGGAAACTCTACACCATGATGAGATGCAACCAATCAGAATGCTCTCCATCATACATCTATAGAAATTCTACTGGAGGGAGTTAAAATCTTGCCCAAGCATATTGGTTTCTGCACAAAGATCAAATCCCTATTCTGGAGCATTTTATGTACTTGCAAATCTACTGGCACTCTTAAAATGCCAGAACTGAGAATTTAGTGTGGTTTTAAAAAAGTAATCCGTTTGCTTAATTTGTTTGTATCCCACATTCAGTTTAAGAGGCCCATTGGTGGCAGAACAATAAATAATAAACTTCCTTGATTGACACACAACATTAATAGAGAATCCACATAATTAGAAAAGGCACTTCATTACCCCCAAGTGTCAAAGAAGGGAAAGCTCTCTGAATCCAGCAATAAAGGACAGCCAAATGTTCAGTAACAACAAACATGCTGGGTGTGCAGGAGTGAAAGGTTCTCCATGTGCTAATGGAGAATGGTTCTCTGGGGCTTACATTTACAAGCTGCATAAAACACGGCACTACCAGTCCTATTTTAATGATACAGTCATGCTAACAATGGACTAAAGGACTAACAACCTAAAGAAATGGCATTCATTTCTCCAGTGCACTCTGGATGGTCTAGTGTCCAAGGTACAAAGAAGGAAGGGATGCAGCAGACTCCTATCAATTCATGAAGTATGTACAGGAGGAGATTGATGGTGAAGTGATAGCCAGGAGCTGTATCTTCAGGATGATCCTTCATCGTTGGAAGAAATTTGATAGGTGACATAACATTTGCTTTGGTCCAACTCTCTGTAGATTTCCCCAGCTGCACTAACTTTTTATGATTCTACGTCACCAATTGATATTGTTACCTGCTGCCTTTGATGTCCAGTGAGACAGAACAGCCTAGGCAGTAAATGTTGAGGGCCAGCTCCATGAATGGGTTAATAGAATGTGACAACTTACTACTGTCCTTTTAACTGTTAAGTTCCACACCCAATTGCTGGAACAGAAGCTAAAAGTGTTGAAAGTTTTCAAGCAGCATCTGCGAAATGAAAAGTATTTAGTGTTTCAGAGCTAGGAAGCTTTGTCATCATTGGGAATGAGAGAAATCTTTTTCAGTAGAAGAGAAGGTAGGGAGGGATGGGTAGAATGAGGAGAATATCTGTTAGGTTGAAGCTAAGTGGCTAAATATACCAGTTGAAGTAGGATAAAAGTATGCTTCTTTATACAGCAGCTGCATCACTGCCTGGTTCGGGAATTGCACCGACTTGGATCGCAAGACCCTGCAGCAGATAGTGAGGTCAGCTGAGAAGATTATGGGGGTCTCTCTTCCTGCTATTACAAACATTTACACCACATGCTGCACTCGCAAAGCTAACAGTATTGTGAAGGACCCCATGCATCCCTCTCACAAACTCTTCTCCCTCCTGCCATCTGGCAAAAGGTACCAAAGCATTCGGGCTCTCACGACCAGACTGTGCATCAGTTTCTTCCCCCAGTCCATCAGACTCCTCAATACTCAGAGTTCAGACTGATATCTACATCATTTGTTATATTGTAATTTGTCCTTTACTGTGCCTGTTGTCTTGTTTATTAATTATTGTACTGCCTTGCACTGCTTTGTGCACTTTATGATAGTCCTGTGCAGGTCTGTAGTCTAGTACAGTTTTTATGTTGTTTTCACGTAGTCTAGTGTAGCCTTGAGTTGTCTCACATAGTCAAGTTTATTGTCATTTTGACCATAAACTGCTGGTACAGTTCACAGTAAAAATGAAACAATATTCCACCAGGACCCTGGTGCTACATGAAACACAAAACTACACTAGACTGTGTGAGATTTTTCACACACCCCTACAAGCTCTCAGTTTGACATTTCCTTTCCTCTTCATGTCCTGATCTGCCTATCATCTTCACACTCCACCGATTCAATCCCCTATCCTCTCTGCTTCACCCTCCTCTCCCTTATCTTTGGGATCAGTTTCCATAACCTGCAGCCCTTTGTTACCTCCACTGTCAGCTCCCAACCTCTGTCACTGTCTCCACCCATTCCTCTCCCACCTGGCTCTATCTGACCATCACTCCTCCTCATCTGGCTCCACCCGATTACTCACCTTCTCCTGACTCATCCATCCCCCTCACCTGGTTATCTCCCCCTACATGTTCTCTCCTGTGGCTGGTTCTTGGGGTCGACATGGATAAGTTGGGCCAAGTAACCTGTTTTCATGTTTTTCTTCCATGTTCATGCTAATAGCCAGATGGCAGGACATGCCCATATGAATAGAAAAAAAACTAAGCCAAAATGATAATTTCTGATACAGACAGCGAAAAAGAGCAGCAATACACAGAAAAATCGAACAAACTCAGTGGGTCAGGCAGCATCTATGGAGGGAAATGGACAGTTGACGTTCTGGGTTGAGATGCTTCATCTGGTCTGAATGACAAAGAGGAAGTAGCAAGCAATTAAAGATGTTGGGAAGAGCTGTTAGGAGATAGATGGACCCAGGTAAGGAGGGGGTGATAGGCAAACGGAGGAGAGGAGAGTAAGAAGTGATATGTGGAAGGCAGATGGAGTGCATGTGCTTGGCAAAGGGGTTGTCCATTTTGCTTCTGGTCTCATTGATGTAGAGGCCACATCAGATGCAATAATTAAGGATGGAGGATTTGCATGTACATGATTACCTCACTTGTATTGAATATTCTAACTTTAGGCAACCTGATTTTTCTTTTACAATGGGATCCCACAACCAGCCACATCTGCCCTCACCATCCCTTTCTTCTTCCACAGGGATCACTCCCTCTATGACTCTCTGATGCATTCAACACTCCCCATTCATACAACCCTCTCTCCCCAGGCACTTTCCCCTGGGGTAAAAGAACATAGTTCATTGAAAGCAAGATCACAGCTCAACAGGGTGGTGAAAAGCACACTGGCCTTCATCTGTCTGGGCATTCAGTATAAGAGTCGGTACATTATGTTGCAGTTGTAAATGTGTTGGTGAGGCTGCACTTGGGAGTACTGTGTACAATTTTAGTTAAGCCTGTTATAGGACAGACGTGGTTAAACTGAAAAGAGTGCAGAAAAGATATTTCCAGAATAAGAGGGCCCAAGTTATGGACAGAGGATAGCCAGTCTAGGTCTTCATTCTTTGTAACAGAGGAAATATTTTAAATTAGGAGAAGGTGGATGGGTAACAGTCTTTTCCCCAAGGTAAAGGAGTCCAAATTTAGGGGCCATAGATTTAGGGTGAGAGGGGAAAGATTTAAGAGGGATCTGAGGGGCAACATTTTCACAGAGACTGATGAGTATATAGAATAAGCTGACGGAGAGTTTGAGGCAGATGTAATAGCATTATTTTAGGAGCACCTGGCTAGATGCATGACGGGAAAATACTGAGAGGGTTATGGGCTTAGAGGAAATTGGGACTAGTTGTGGTGGGCACTGTCGTCAGCATGGACACATTGGTCCAAAAGGCCTATATCTATGCTGCATTGCCATATGTCTCTATACATTTCTCAAGCTTCATTGCAGAGCTAACAACTCTTCCGAATCAGAACCAGAATTGCTAATTTTCATTGGTGCATATGCTGTGAAATTTGTGGTTTTTGTGGCAGCAGTACACAACAATTACCGATCTTTAGGCTTCTGTACCTCCTTCCTGTAACTCTTCCAAATTCCTTACTGGAATTAGTCATTTAAAATAATCCTTATGTCACATATGCATTGTTGGGTTCATGAAGGCCAAAATAAAATAATAACTGGGTACCGTTAATATTTGACCTTTTGATGTATGGATTTTTTCTGCCATCTGTATCTTCTTCCAATTGAAGTACTTCATAAAATCTTTTATATCTATAACTATGCAATTTGGAGCCACTTTGGGTGTGTTTCCACTTCTCACAATAAGTGGAAATTATCCATGAATATGCAGTAATGGAAGACGTTTTGGGCTTGTTCTTACTGGAAAAACAATAACTCAAGTTATTCAAGTTCAAAAAATTAAGTGAAAGCATGAGTTTTAAATCTGCAGAAGTTGCTGGTCAATGTAAGTTTTTATGCACAAATGGTACTTACCCATTAGCCTCTGCCTTACATTCAAGAATATTTTAACTTTCTACATTATACGCCCAAACATAATTGTAGAAAATTAAAGTAGGAAGGTAATCTAATATGGAATAATTAATAGTGAAATGAAAATTAACCTGTTTTATCCTTTAATTTATCATTTATTAGACCATTATCATGTAATATTCCATTTGCTATTAGGGATTTTAAGTTTTTCCTTGATCTTGGTTCTCCATGTCATGCCAATTTTTTTTGTTTTCTTCGCTTACTCTGATTCTAATTCACCATCCTGCCATGCATACTCTGTTTTTTTTTAAATTAAATCTCAGTGGTTAAGGAAGTAGATTATTGGATCCCATCACTGATCAATGTCTAGAATGCTCAGTCAGCTTGAACCACTCTCTCTGATCTTTCTCATTAATAAAGCATTTTCGCCCACAGAACTGGATTTTTTTTTGTTTTTCTGCACCATTCTCTGCAAACTCTTTTAAGACTCTTTCAGAGTCCGCTCTGCGCGAAAATCCCAGGAGATCAGCAATTGCTGAGATACTACCCCATCTGGCACCACAATCACAGTTATTTATATCATATTTCTTCCGCATTCTGATGATTGGTCTGAACAACTGAATCACTTGATCATTCCTGCATGCTTTTATGCATTGAGTTGCTGGCACATGATTGGCTGATCAGCTATTTGTATTAACAGGTGCACCTAAGAAAATGGAAACTGAGTGTATCTCTAAATGAAAGGATAGATTAAAAATACTAGAAATTTTTTGTGTGGCTTCTTTATTTTTTGGTGTTGGGCCTTCTGTACATTATTTAACACTGAAATGAAACACTATATAAATCTATGTTCCAACACAATAGAGCTTTCAGAAATATTACTGATGCTCATAGCCCATAAAAATAAGATGCATTGCATACCGTTTGCACAAAAGGGAAACATCAGTTAAACCATGACTGATTATGAGTAAGTTGAACCTTTTTATTCAACACCTTACTACAAGCAATGGGCTTTGCAGGATCACATAACTTAAAATAAATGGCTTTAGAAAGTTCACAGAATATAAACTTTGCAATGCCATTTTAATTTAGTTTTGACCTTTTTTTTCAAATTATGCTCATATAGAATTCAGGGCTAAAGTCCCAGTAATTGGCCCAGATTTTGCTGATGAAGCAAGAGTCGAAACCCCAATGTACTGTCTATGAGTTACAGCCGCCATTTCCTGTCAATGGGATACCCCCGGGTTTTAGCAGTGTAGCTGGATTTGGTTGAGAATCCCTGGCACTTGTGCTTCAGTAATCACCTCTTGGAGCCTGGCCCAGATTAGATTCATAAGGTCATTGACTTCAAAGGGCATTTTGGACTGCAGAAAACGCACAGAATGTACTCTTGCTCTCATAATTATTTAAGGCTTGTATGGTAATTTTAACTTTAAAGTTTACAGTTAATTCTTTATTTTAACATATTATTTTTGTTCTTTTTTTAAATGTTTCTAGATGTTAAAATCCCTGACAAAATGTTGGGTTGGAGTTTTGTCCGTGAAATACTATTAAAGCTCATAGACATAAGTTGAGTTTTACAAGTATTTCACGGGCAGGCCTGGTTTGGCCCATCCATATCACTCCATTTCGTCATTTAAGGCCCTATTATTTCTCAGAGAGCCATATTGCTAGACTTCTATACCATCCACCCCACCAAGATAAGCTTTAAGAATTAATCCGAAGTACGTCTAGGCAAATGGTGACTGAAACGTGCAAATCACAATTGTAATTGGCAAGCCTCTGACAGTGAGAGCCCATTTTGCAGAATTTGAAGAATTGGCCTCTAAAATTGTAAGCATGAACATTTCCCCCTTATTACAAAAGATTTGTCCATACAAACTGACTTTTAGTATATTTTTAATCAGGAAAAGATACAGAAAGGTCACAAACACATGTTTTTAATGTTTACGACATCGTGGAAAATCACTTCATGTGACGATTAAAACAAAAATATAACACATAGTTGCAAAGTGTGATTCCCTGAATTTACCACAAAATTAAGTTTTGGTTTACTCATGAAGATGGAGTAGGATTTGACCTGTCATTCACCCGTGAGCAACCTACCAAAACTGGTGGAGAAAAGAAAAATGCTGTCTCTTTTGAGGACATTGTAAACCATTTATGAAGTTATGTAACCTGATTCAATTACCATTTCTTTGGTAGAAAAGCAGAGGAAAAAGCAGAACAAAATGATGTCTTTATTATATGTGGTGTTGCTGTGTGAGAACATATATTTGGAATCATATTTATAAACATAAATATAGTGTGGATCCATGAGATCCCATTAATAATGCACCAATAACTTAAAGGAAAATGTTATTTACATAACCAAAAATGGAGACATTCCTTAAAATCAAGCTCTAACCAATAAGTCAATAATTTTTAGTATCTTGTGTGTTTGTTGCAGATTCTGTTTGATAACAAAACCAATTAAGTGCCACATTGTAAAAACTATACAAATAAAAAAAACTGTTCTTGATGCATGGTGCACAGTGCAAATAGGACACCAGTTAATTCTTACCATTTTGTCAAAAATAAAAACCATCAGTGAATCACCTTTCTGCATTGCTTTAACAGGAGCATAAAGCATAATGAAAATCAAGAAGCGGATTAATTAATTTATACATACATAAGAATTTTAAAGTCTCAAAGAAGGCTAATTGGATCACTTTTCTTGCACTCAAACAGCTCAAAAGCCTTTATTCAACTGGTCATATTCCTCTGCCTTTATCCCTTAATTTTCCTTTGATTTAAATTCTAAATATTAAGACTATTTGATGACAGATCTTAGATACTCGACCACCTTATATATATATATTAAATTAATTTCTTAGGTAACAGATTGCTTAAAATTAAACAAAACTATTGTAGGTGCAAAGAGTTTTCACTTTTACAGCTTTATGAACTGCATGTTGAGAGTAGCATGTTATTATTCATTGACTTTGAAACAAGTGATTAAAATGCTGAACACCTGCTCCATCACTTACTTTTTCTTTCTCATAAGACTTTCTGAAAACTTCATAAATTTGAAAAAAATCCATAGGCAGAGGTTTGGAAGCAGCTCCACAAGAACTTTTTAAATCATCTTCTACAATAGTTTCTGTAAGTTTTGGTAAAAACATTTTAAAACATTTGACCCATTTTTGTTTTGTTCTAAAAACAAGAAAATGTCAAAAATAAATCTTGTATTAAAATGCTTTTATAAAAGAGACAGAGCTCTGAAGGTAATCATGGCTGATATTTCTGCTGGGGAATTTGAGGAAACAGAACAGTCTGATTTAATGCACCTTATTAACACATGGATATAATAATTAATCAATATTGAGACACTATTACTTGGGAAAAACATTCTCTTAGAACACCATAAATACTGTAGAGAAGCTTTTAAAATTATCACAATTAGGAGAGAGAAATGATAGAAATTCAGGAAGCATAATCCTTAAGTAAATTGCTGCAGATATTGGAAATCTGTACATGTTTAAGTCCCTGACAGTTGCAATAGTCAGCATTATTAAGGAAAAGATTTCTCTGCCTTCAGCATCTAAGTTAAGAGAATTGGAAAGAAATTATTGCTACATATTTTGCCAAATGGGATAAATAGATGCAATGTATGTTGAAATTCTCTTTAGGTTTAGGTTGAGGTGCAAATCTATTTTTATTCCAGAGGATTGGCTAAATCTT
This sequence comes from Hypanus sabinus, assembly GCF_030144855.1. Lineage (NCBI taxonomy): Eukaryota > Metazoa > Chordata > Chondrichthyes > Myliobatiformes > Dasyatidae > Hypanus > Hypanus sabinus. The sequence continues at coordinate 163,434,616 of NC_082706.1, read as the reverse complement.
TGGAACTTGATTAGTATGGCCAAATATTAAAGTCTGCAATAATAATATGTGTATGTTTTCTTTTCTTGAGTATGCATATAAAGAATGGGGATTCTCTGTGGGTGAGTGTGTATCTGTGGGCAGGGAAACAGTTAATAGTCCAGACAAATCGGTCTTCAGCATGTTGTAGAAGTGCAGAATCAAGTAGGGAGAAGTGGAAAGCTGCTCAATTGCTTTTGGTAACACCTAAAAGATGGAAATGAAAAGGGTTCCCACACAAGTCCATTGAAGACCATTAAAAACCCAGTCTCTATAAAAGAGGGGTACTGTCTAGTGGAGCGGTCATTTTTGGAGTGGACTGAGTCAGAGTGGTAAGGCTTTGGCTCAATAGGGCTTTGGCAAGAATAGGCTGAGGCAAGGTAAATGCGTAAGTTCATTCTTTACTTCTTATCTAACTCCTGAGAGAATATGAGTTATGTCTACAAGGACAGTGTTCTGTTCTGGGTGTCATATGTGGTATTTCCAGGAGACTACCAACCTCCCCAATGGCCGTATCTGCACCAGATGCATCGAGTTGCAGCCTCTTAGAGACAACATTAAAGAAATGAAGCTGAAGCTCAATGACCTTCGGCTTGCTAGGGAAAGTGAAGAGGTGAAAGACAGGAGCTATAGGGAGGTAGTCACCCCAAGGCAGATAAACGGGTAACAGTCAGGAGTGGGAATGGAGAATGTCAGATAGTGGCTGTCCCCCTCAAAAAATAAATGCTCCATTTTGATTATTGTCGTGGGGGTGAGCTACCTGGAGGAAGCAACAGTGGCCGTGTCTCTGGCATTCAGGTGGCCTGTGGCTCAGAAGGGTAGGGAACTGAAGAGGATGGCAGTAGTAATAGGGGACTCTATAGTTCGGGAAACAGATAGACGATTTAATTCGATTGGGAAAATCAGGTTGGTGTCAGATGACAAGAGAGGGTATTTGTTGAATACCTATGAGATGGCTTTTTAGAGCAACTTGTGTTTGAGCCTACTCGGGGAAAGGCTGTCTTAGATTGGGTGTTGTGTAATAATCTAGATCTATTAAACAGCTTTATGTAAAGTAACCCTTAGGAGACAGTGATCATAATATGATTGAATTCATACTGCAATTTTCAAGGGAGAAGCATAAGTCACAGGTATCAGTATTGCAATGTAATAAAGGGAATTACAGAGGCATGAGAGAGGAGCTTACCCAGGTGGATTGGAGAGGGGTACTGGCAGGGATGATGGCAGAACAGAGATGGCTGAAGTTTGTGGGAAGAGTTCACAAGGCACAGGATGGGTATGTCCCACAGAAAAAGAAGTTTTCAAGTAGCAGGGATAGACAACTATGGCTGGCAAGGGAAGCTAAGGAAAGGGCATATAAGGTAGCAAAAATGAACAGGAAGTTGGATGACTGGCAAAGCTTTTAATATCCAACAAAAGGCTACTAAGAAAGCTTTAAGGGAAAAGGTGAAATATGAGGGCAAATTAGCCAATAAGGGAGCAAAAGGGAGGAGAGAGTTGATATTGGACCACTGGAAAATGATGTTGGAGAGGCAGTAATGGGAGACAAAGAAAAGGCAAATGAACTTAATGGGTACTTTGTATCAGTCTTCACTGTGGAAGACACTAGCAGTCTGCCAGAGGCTTGTGCATGTCAGAGAGCAGGAGTGAGTGCCGTTGCTATTGCAAAGGAAGAAGTGTGAGGCAAACTCATAGGTCTTAAGGTGGATAAGTCACCTGGGCCAGATGGACAACATCTTAGAGTCTTAAGAGAGGCTGCTGAAGACATAACAGATGCATTGGTCATGATCTTTCAAGAATCACTTGATTCTGCATGGTCATAGACTGGAAGATTGTAAATGTCACTCCACTCTTTAAGAAGGGAGGAAGGCAAAAGAAAGGAAGTTATAGGCCAGTTAGCTTAACCTCAGTGGTTGGGAAAGTGCTGGAGTCCATTATTCAGGATGAGGTTTTGGGTACTTGGACACTAATCATGAAATAAGTCAAAAGTCAGCATGGTTTCTGTACAGGGTAATCTTGCCTGACAAAGCTGTTAAGAGTTCTTTGAGGAAGTAACAAGAAGGGTGGACAAAGAGGAGGCAGTGGATGTCATTTACCTGAATTTTCAGAAGGCATTATTACAGGAAAGGTATTGGCATGAATACAGAAATGGCTGACAGCCAGGAGGCAGTGAGTGGGGATAAAAAGAACCTTTTCTGGTTTGTTGACAGTGACTAGTGGGGTTCCTCAAGGGTCAGTATTGGGACCGCTACTCTTCACATTGTTTTTCAGTGATTTGGATAATGGAATCGATGGCTTTGTGGCAAAGTTTGTGGATGACACAAAGATAGGTGGAGGGGTAAGATAGTCCTGAGGAAGCAATGCGATTGCAGCAGGGCTCAGACAAATTGGAAGAATGGGTAAAAAAGTTGCAGATGCAATATAGTGTTGGGAAATGCACGATAAAGTATTTTGGTAAATGGAACAATAATGCGGACTAATACCTAGGTGGGGAGAAAGTTCAAACATACAGGTGCAGAGAGACTTAGGAGTCCTCATGTAAGACTCCAAGAAGGTTAATTTACAGATCGAGTCTCTGGTAAAGAAGGGAAATGCAATGTTGGCATTCATTTCCAGGGGAATAGAATATAAAAGCAAGGAGATAATGCTGGGGCTTTCTAAGTCACTAGTCAGGCTCATGTGGACTACTGTCAAGAGTTCTGGACCCCGTATCTCAGAAAGGATGTGTTGTCATTGAAGAGAGTCCAGAAGAGGTTCACAAGGATGATTCCAGGAACGAAGGGGTTAAGGTGTGAGGAGTGTTTAGGCTTGTACTCATTGGAATTTAGAAGAATGTGGTTAGATCTCATTGAAAGTTATCAAATGTTGAAAGGACTAGATAGGGTGGATATGGAGAGGATGTTTCACTTGATGGGGTATCCAGAACCCGAGGACACAGCCTCAACATTGAGGGGTGACCTTTTAGAATAGAGGTAAGGAGGAATTTTTTTAGTCAGAAAGTAGCAAATTTGTGGAATGCTCTGCTACAGACTGCAGTGGAGGTCAAGTCTGGGGGTATGTTTAAGGTGGAAGTTGATAGTTTCCTCATTGGTCAGGGCATCAAAGGATATGGTGAGAAAGTAAATGTAGGGTGCTGAGGTGGGATCTGTGATTAGCCATGGTGGAATGGCAGTTAACAATAGCTGATCTATCCAGAATGGTATAACAGAGGAAGATGAACGTGAGCAGTTATTAAATAGCAAAACAAAAATTCTGGAACTGTGAGATGCAAAACAAAGCAGCTGTTGGAAATCTAAAGTCAAAAAAATACTGGAAAACTTTACAGTTTAGGTAAGGTGACAGAAACTGAGTTAATGTTGAATGCAGGAAAGGTTGGTAATCTGAAATTTATTCATTCAATCCTGATGACTGCATTAGATAGATGAACTGTACTTTCATGTTAGCTTTGTTGGAACAGAATAGGCGGCCAAAGGTTCAGAGTCTCAATGAGAGTGGGATGGAGAATTAAAATGACAGGCTAGGCCACTGATCTGAGATATTTGTTTCTTTCTCTAAAGATGTTGTTTGATCTTTTGAGTATCCCCAGTATTATTTCTTTTTATGACAGATTTCCTGATCTACAGTTTTACTTTTCCAGATAAAGAACGGGCCGTGATTTGGACAGATCTGTTCAGAGGGTAGGTAATAAATATTCAGATTCAATTGAAGAATGAGGTAGGAAAGATGTGTGTAATGCTCCAAACCAGAAAAAGATTGAACTTTCTTTGGTGTATTTTTTTTCTTGACTTTCCTAGCCCCTTATAGAAAAGGAGAATTTGAAATAGTAGGAAAATATAGTTATATTATCACCATGGACCTGATAACTGATCAACGGTTTGTGCTCAGTTTAAATTTGTATAACTTGTTTACTGTCAATAAAATGTGTTTACTGATAACAAAAACATAATGGAACTATAAGCTCAAGAGAACCGTTGAGGATTCCTGATAGATCAGTAGATAAATGCTGAGTACAACCAACAATGGTGGTGCTACAACTGATCTCTTTAACTGTTTCTTGATATCTAATGCAGGATGGCAGTAGAAGCACAAGGGTTTGCTCTCAGTGCTGTGATTAAGAAAAGTTAAAATCAATCTGGATGTGTATTCCTGATTTCTATACAGTAATCTTCTCTGTAAGAGTGAGTGAGTGTGTGTGCGTGTAGATAATTAATTGAGATGAAAAATCGCTTTTGTTTTGATCCCACATTCAAGGCAGAAATTGATCCAAATTTATCATAAAGATTTCACAATTAGAAGTGCTGTGAAGCCATAATCTGGTTATGAACGACTGCATTCTGGACAGGAGGGCAGAAGGGGATAGGAAAAAATAACCTGTGCCTACTCAATAGTCTCCAAATTTCCAACAGAGGTTACTGCTTTCAGAACAGTTTGTGACAGCAGCAAATAAAGTGCCACCATATCAGTATTGAGAATTACACTGTTTAAGCTTCTATAAGGATAATGGAAATTATAAGTAATGTACTCCACTAGTAATCTCTTAAATTCAGAACTTCAATGTACATTATAACTCAGATTTGATGTACCAACTTTCTGTGAGATTTAATGTTTCATACCACTGTGTTTGAACAATGCATCCATTTGTTTACATAAAATCAGAATGTGAAGTCAGACCATAATGCATTAACTAACATGTCCACCTCAACAAATCAAGTTCAATCAATTCTATCTTTGTGTTCAATGCATATTTAAAAAAAAAGTGCTATCAAATACTGAAGGCAATTAAGGAGATAACAAAAGCAGGCTGTTCTTTACCTGCGAAAATACTGTATATCCTGCTTTTTATCCGCATGTATAATAAATGGAGTTCTTTTTATATGTGTAATGCTTGAATGAAATGACATCAAACAAATTTAAAGCCACAGTTACACACATTTGGCTGTGATATTCATGCACTTTAACAATAACATTCCCTGTTATATCTAACATTTGCAGAATAATTACAGTACAGTGATAGTTTGGGGCCAAAACAGCCCTGGAAGCAGCTTGTGTGTAAGTATCAGTGCTTTTAAAAATTTAAAAATTTCCAACACTGATGAAGACGCAGAGAAGTAAATCCATTGTTATAACAAAACTAAACACGAAAAATAAAACATTTAAACAAATTCACATTGTGTTTCACGCCACGATGCAATGACTCTCAAGACCTTGAAAATTCATTATAAGCCTACAAAATTTACTGATATAAAACTTAAAAATAGTGCTAAAATTTAACAATGCTTTTCTTTCACATAGCTGAAATAGATTTCTTTTGTTGTAAAAACACAAAGCTGGTGTGAGTGTTTCAGCATTTGGAGTAAGCCAAGGTGGTGCATTCAAGTATTATGGCACATAAGTAACATAACCATGGATTTTTCCATTTCTAAGCAATTAAAATATAAGGTCAGATCTTCAAAATAAACCTTGTAGAGCTTGGAAGTTTTGTGATAGATTACAAAAACTGTAACTAAAAGATATATACGATCGATAAGTGATTAAAAATACGCTTTAAAGAACTACAGTATTTGCAAAGCATCTAAGGACTCAATACAATTCTTACCTCCGCAAAAGGAGATCTTTACAAAATACATATTTCTATAACTAAAATTAAAGATAATGTGTTATCCAATCCTGGTCACTTTCAGACTAATCTCTCCACATTGCTTCATTTCTATGTGACTAAGAAAGCAAATTTATTACAGATCTGCTCATACCTTATAAGCCACAGCCAGGCTATTCGGAAATAGCCAGAAAAGGGCTGGTTTCTATTTTCCCAGCTGTATGATGTGTGGAATTGCTGGCACAACCTTGTCTTCTAATTCACTAAAGATGTAATGAAGTACCAACACAATGGAATTACCTACAGTCATCTAATTCTCATTCTTCTAAAAGTAGAATTTGGTAAATATTGTAGAGTGTTATTGGAGAAAATGCTGTAATCTTGAATTCTGGTGTAGTGCAATGGTACAGCTCTCAACATACTAACAAAACATCCATTGAGATTCTTTTGTAGATCAATTATTTTAAAAAGTCTTCCTATTACTGTACTATGCATTGTGATAAAAATGTTTTTGGTGAGGCACCATTCTCTATCTTACTACCAAGCAAGCTACACACAGCTTAGAAGGCCCTATACAGTCATCATGACAAAAGGCTCCACATCCTTTACACATAATCATGGCTTTAAGTCTGCAAGAGCACTTCAATTCTAATTCTGCACTATTGTTGTTAGAAAATTTATGAGCTAGAATGGAAGAGTTCTGGTTAGATAAAGTAATGGCATCATTTGCACTACTTCCCAGAAAACTTCCAATGGACTGTTCAATAACAGAAGCCGCTTGCTTCAAGTTAGTGCCACTGAAATGTAACGTGGAATAATTTCCGTAGAGTTGCTGCTGCTGGAGAAGTTTCTGAGTGGCAAGGTGTGAGGCTGGCTTAATAGACTCAGTGGATAGATGAGAAGAAAAATCAGGCTCCTTTACTAATTTACCTAAAAAGACATCCATTGTTGGTCCGAAAACCTTTATGTGTTCTTTTGTTTCATAATGATCATTTGAAATATCTTTGATATCCTCTGCACAGCTTTTGCTTAAGGCATCATCAACAGAGAACTGCTCTATTTTAATACCACTTGTACCATCAGTTGTAGCATGTAAATTCAGTCTTTTATTGGTTTCCATAGTAACTAATCCTGTGCTTTGATCAGATGGTGCTTCACATTCCTTAAATGAAGAAAGATGCTTCACAGCATTATTCTGGATAGTTTGTGTTGCTCTACAACTGATATCAGTTTGCTTAATTTTAAGACTGCTTGAGAAAACAGCACCCATGCTTTCCACATCTGTGTCCACTGATGTATCTACTTGTGCTATAGTGTTAAATGCTGGGCTGCTTTGCTCTAAGGATCGGCTAAATGTTAATGCATTTGTGGTGCCATAACCTAGAGTGGCTGCTGGTATAGTTTGCACTAAGGTTTCTGCTTCAGTTAGTCCTCTCAAGCTAAAAGACTTTTGATGAGTGTGCTGTTTCTGTGAGGTAGGGGCTGTGATAATCAAGTTGTTGCTGTTGTCACTGCCTGTCAACACATTCTGCTCAAAACCACATGCAGGCAATAGTTTCTTGTGCTCTTTAAACTCTGGGCTTTTAATGATTTTGTGCTTAATGAAAGTCTTGTTTAGCCACTCTTGTTTAAATAACATTTGCTGTTGCCCTGATTGGTTTTGATCCATACTGACTGGAGTCTGTGACCACATTTCAACTCCAACTGAGGCGCACTGCTTTGTTTGCTTTAAACTGCTTTGTGACTGTTCCTCTGTTGATTTAGCCTGTCTGTTGCTTACTTGCATATCACCTGTGTTGCACTGAATCTCCCACATTGTTCCCAAAGTCTGCCCCTTTGATGTCTGAGAAAGAGGGTGAGGAATGTTAATAGTGACATCCCTTTCAGCTGCAGTCACTTTTGATTCACTAAAACCTCGGGAAGGCAAAGGAAGCCTATTAATTTCAAGCCTGGTGCCTGACCGTAGCTGAGGCAACACTTTCTCTAGAGGCAAGTTACCTTGCAGCAACTGTGTCACAAGAGGGTTATTGGCTTCAACTGAAGAAAGATGACGATTAGTGCTTCCAGGAGCAGGGACCCTTTCTTGGTTTTCTGCAGCTGATAATGTGAAGGCCTGAGATTGGTTTGTGCCAAAAGTTGATTTAGAGCTTGTTGTTTGCAAGTTGCCCACTAATGGATTGATTTGGGTATGAATGGCATTTTCTGTAGCTTCATTTTTTTCCAGGTGCTCTCCCTGGTTAGTTTCAGAGTCATTCATATTAGAAAGGTCTTTTTTCTTTTCCATGGACTGGTTAGCTTCTGTCTCAGCAAAAGTGTTAACAGGTTCCAATTTTTTTTGCTTTGTGTCTGCAGATTCACCAGAATTGGTGTAAGTATCTAATTTGTCTTTCTTCACTGTACAAACATCATATTCATTATATTTATCTGAACTATGGCTTTTGTCATTGTAGCCCTCCAGTTCATTAATACTTTGACTTTCACTAGTATGATAGCCTGATTTGCTTTGGTTTGAGATGTTTTGCTCCTGGTTATTACTAATGACTTGTTCAAAATCTTCTGAGTTTTTTATTGTAAAACAATGATGTTCAAGATCATTAAACTTAAATTGTAGACCAGTAGTGCTTGTTGTTCCATACAGAACTGTTGATACTTGCATGTCTTTCGCAAGTAGTGATGGACTGTCAATCTTTACCACTTCTGAATTGTTGTTTCTGCCATTGTTCACTGACTGACTTTCAGCATCAGTTTCAGTGCAGTTACTGATCAGTTCCTGAGATTGCATTTGAGAGTTCAAGGCATTTTCTGTTTTAACTATTACAGTCTGTGGGTCCATACCCAAATTTGACACGCAAGTTCCTGTTGTATGAGAATCAATTATAGCATAATGGATGTCAGCATTAGAGGTCCCTTCTATACTGACAGGAGGTTTCAAAGAGCTCAGCAGCGGGGCACTTGGTGCACCAATTTCTATCTTATTTATTGCTGCAGATCCCAGATCCAGTGACTGATCTGCTGAATTTAATTCAGTTGCAGCATTGAAATTGGCTGGCATGTGAATATTGCTGGAAGAGTTCAAAATAATTGCTGTATTGAAATTTAAAACGCCTGTACTGACAACAGAGGTGGATAATGTATTACCAATAGAGGGATTCTCAAAGGCATTTTCATTGCTTTCAGTTACACTTTCATTATTGCTTAGAGTCGTGATGTCTTCACCACAGCTTGGAGAAGAAACCTTATCAGGAAAAATATCACTGGTGCAATACACTGCTGGCACAGCACTGACAGGCAAACTCTGCATGGATGCATTAAGTACAGTCTGAGATTTGGAAACACCACCTTCAGAAAGTGGTGATTCGTTATTATTACTAGAACCATTAGAACCTGATACAGTAATTTCCGTTTCAATTGCAGTGCAGTTCGTCTTTGTGCTGCTGGCAGCTGTGCTTGGTATGAAATTCCCATTAGCAGTACTTGGCATTGAACTTTTATTATCAGCATACCTCGGCACAGAAGCACTAATAGCACTATTCTGTTTGTTGCTAATGCAAGGTTGTCTTTCCTCACCATTGGAGCTGGGCATTATAATATTCTCAGTACAGGCAACCGTAAAAAGACCAACAGAACTTGGTACTGCAGTATTATCAGTGATGGGTGCCTTTGTGGCATTTTTGACACAGCTAGATGCAGTAGTGTGAGGAATGTTTGCCACTGCGGCAATATCAGAGGAATAATGAATAGCACTTTTGACAGTATAATCTGAGTCACCGACATTGTCATCGCCTTTGAGAGCTGGAGTAGTTTCAGTACTACACTTTGATGAAATGTTGTTATCTGATTTAACAACTTCTTCACTCTTTACAACATTGGCATCCTGTACATCCCTTGTTGTAGCCTGGTCTTGTTTACCAGATGTTTGCTCTTCTAATGGCTGCAATTGTGTTCTGGCCTGATATTTGGCAAGTAACTTTGCTTTTGTTTGTGCTTTAATATCTGCCAGTGTTCTGGTCTGCCCTCCAGTTGTTCCTGCAGCACTGATCCCTTCATCTCCTACCAGGCTAGCTGCAGCAGCTGCTGCCGCCTCTCTCTGAGCTCGAGCCTGCTGTGCTCTGGCCTTGATATCTGCTAGGGTCCTAGCGCCAGTGTTTCTTCCACCAGCCAGTGTCCGACTGGCGGATGACTTTGGACATACCTGGTAGGATGGTTGACTCTGCACAACAAAAGGAAGTTTGATCCTTGATAAGTGAATCTGTTGAAAAGAAAGTACCACATTTAAATCCATGCAAATAATCAGGCAAATTGGAGTAAATATGTACATTGTTTATAAATAATATAATTAAAGCAACTAAAATGGATTTCAATCCAGTCGGTGCTGGCAGGCAATAGTAAAGTAACCATTGATAATCACTGAATCATTGAAAGGTACGACCACATTAACGGGTTTGTATTATAGACCACCCAATAGTCAGCGAGAATTGGAGGAGCAAGTCTGCAGAGAGATAGCAGACAACTGCAGGAAACAAAGCTGTGACAGTAGGGGATTTTAATTTTCCACATATTGATTGGGACTCCCGTACTGTTAAAGGTCTAGATAGGTTAGAGTTTGTAAAATGTGTTCAGAAAAGTTTTCTAAATCAATATGTAGAGGTACCGACTAGAGAGGATGCAATATTAGATCTCCAATTAGGAAACGAGTTAGGACAGGTGACGGAAGTGTGTATAGAGGAACACTTTGGTTCCAATGATCATAACACCATTAGTTTCAACTTGATCATGGATAAAGATAGATCTGGTCCTCGGGGTGAGGTTATAAACTGGAAAAAGGCTAAATTTGAAGAAATGAGAAAGGATCTAAAAAGCCTGGATTGTGACAGGTTGTTATCTGGCAAGGATGTCGTTGGTAAGTGGGAGGCCTTCAAAGGAGAAATTTTGAAAGTGTAGAGTTTGTATGTTCCTGTCAGGAATAAAGGCAAAGTAAATAAGAATAAGGATATTGGAACTCTGATAAAGAAGGAGAGAGAGAGAGAGAGAGATGTATGACATGTATAGGAAACAGGGAGCAAATAAGGTTCTTGATGAGTATAAAAAGTGCAAAAAATACTTAAGAAAGAAATCAGGAGGGCTAAAAGAAGACATGAGGTAGCTTTGGCAGTCAAGGTGATAGATAATCCAAAGAGCTTCTACAGGTAGATTAAGAGCAAAAGGATAGAAAGGGATAAAATTGGTCCTCTTGAAGATCAGAGTTGTCAGCTATGTATGGAACCAAAAGAAATGGGGGAGATCTTAAATGGGTTTTTTATGTCTGTATTTACTAAAGAAACTGGCATGGAGTCAATGGAAATAAGGCAAACAAGTAGTGAGGTCATGGAATTGATACAAATTGAAGAGGAGGACGTGCTTGCTATCTTGAGGCAAATCAGAGTAGATAAATCCCCAGGACCTGACAGGGTATTCCCTCAGACCTTGAAGGAGACTAGTGTTGAAATTGCAGCGTCCCCGGCAGATAGATTTAAAATGTCGGTATCTATGGGTGAGGTGCTGGAGGATTCATGTTGTTCTGTTGTTTAAAGAAGGCTCTAAAAGTAATCTGGGAAATTATAGGCTGGTAAATTTGACGTTGGTAGTAGGTAAATTATTGGAAGGAGTACTAAGCGATAGGATCTACAAGTATTCAGATAGACAGTAACTTATTAGGGAGAGTCAACACGGTTTTGTGTGTGATAGGTCATGTTTAACAAATCTATTAGAGTTTTTCGAGGAGGTTACAAGGAAAGTGGATGAAGGGAAGGCAGTGGATGTTGTCTACATGGACTTCAGTAAGGCCTTTGACAAGGTCCCAGATGGGAGGTTAGTTAGGAAGATTCGGTCGCTAGGTATACATGGTGAGGTAGTAAATTGGATTAGACATTGGCTCAATGGGAGAAGTCAGAAAGTGGTGGTGGGAGATTGCTTCTCTGAGTGGAGGCCTGTGACTAGTGGTGTGCCACAGGGATCAGTGCTGGGTCCATTGTTATTTGTGATCTATATCAGTGATCTAGATGATAATGTGGTAAATTGGATCAGCAAATTTGCTGATGATACAAAGATTGGAGGTGTAGTGGACAGTCAGGAAGGTTTTCAAAGCTTGCAGAGGGATTTGGACCAGCTGGAAAAATGGGCTGCAAAATGGCAGATGGAGTTTAATGCAGACAAGTGTGAGGTATTGCACTTTGGAAGGACAAACCAAGGTAGAACATACAAGGTAAATGGTAGGGCACTGAGGAGTGCAGTAGAACAGAGGGATCTGGGAATACAGATACAAAATTCCCTAAAAGTGGTGTCACAGGTAGATAGGATAGTAAAGAGAGCTTTTGGTACATTGGCCTTTATAAATCAAAGTATTGAGTATAAGAGTTAGAATGTAATGGTGAGGTTGTATAAGACATTGGTGAGACCGAATTTGGAGTATTGTGTGCAGTTTTGATCACTGAATTACAGGAAGGATATTAACATGGTTGAAGGAGTGCAAAGAAGGTTTACAAGGATATTGCTGGGACTTGAGAAACTGCATTACAGAGAAAGGCTGAATAGGTTACAACTTTATTCCCTGGAGCGTAGAAGAATGAGGGGAGACTTGATAGAGGTGTATGAAATTATGATGGGTGAATGCAAGCAGGCTTTTTCCACTGAGGCTGGGGGAGAATAAAAAAAACATAGGTTAAGGGTGAAGGAGGAAATAATGCGAGGGAACATTGTGGGGGGGCTTCTTCACATAGAGAGTGGTGGGAGTATGGAATAAGCTGGCACCAGATGAAGTGGTAAATGCAGGTTCACCTTTAACATTTAAGAAAAACTTGGACAGGTACATGAATGAAAGGGGTATGAAGGGATATGGTCCAGGTTCAGGTCAGTGGGACTAGGCAAAAAAATGGTTCGGCACAGCCAAGAAGGGCCAAAAGGCCTGCTTCTGTGCTGTAATGTTCTATGATTGAGACATTACTAAGTTGGATGTGAACAAATGCTGTTCATGTAAGTGGTGTGGTGGGTGGGCAACACTTATGAGCTGGGGAAATGAGTGAGGTGTCTGTTGAATGGTGGGGGTGGAGCTGACATCAGTGGACAACAGCCACTGGTTTACTGTATTAAACTCAGGACCTACTTATGTAAGTCCCTCTGCTACGTAGAAGTAAATTTTATAGGCAATGTGAAAGCCTAATAGACCACAGGAACATCATACATAGGAGCAGAGTTAGGGCATTAGGCCCACTGAGTCTGTTCCACCATTCCATCATGGTTGATCTATAATCCCTCTCAACCCCATTCTCCAACCTTCTCCCTGTAACCTTTGAAACCCTTACAAATCAAGAACTTATCAACCTCTCCATTGACTGGACAATGAAATAGCAGATGGAATATAGCGTGGGGAAGTGTATGGTCATGTACTTTGGAGGAAGGAATAAATTCATAGACTGTTTTCTAAATCCAGGTTGTGTGGATGATATGGAAGGCAAATGCCACGTTGCCATTCATCTTGAGATGACTGGTATAAAAGAGCAAGGATGTAATGCTGAAGATTTATAAGGCATTGGTCTAACCACTCAAAGCACTGTGAGCCGTTTTGGGCCCCTTATCTAAAAGATGTGCTGGTATCAGAAGATCCAGAATGTGGAGAGGATGTTTCCTACACTGGGTGAACGTAGGACCAGAGGGCACAGCCTCAGAACAGAGGGACGTCCATTTGGAACAGAGATAAGGAAGAGTTTCCTTAGCTAGAGGGTGGTGATTCAGTGAAATTCACTGACACAGATTGTAGTGGAGGAAAAGTCATCTAGTATAGTTAAAGCGGAGTTTGATAGGTTTGTCATTGGTCAGGTTCTGAATGTTTGTTAAAGTCCCTGTTGTAAATGTCTGTTAAAGTTTCTGACATTGCAAAACTGTTCAAAGACTTTTAAACATACTTAGAAATATTAATACTTGAAAATAGAAACTAATAAACAATTAAAAACTATCAAATATATGTAAACCAATTCAATTAAAATTAAGGAAATTATCCTGTACTTAACACACTAATTACTAAATGTAATGTGATCTGTTTTCTCAGCAGAAAAACCACCCCATACGATCTACAAGAAATATTTATATTTTCATATAATGGCTAATTTGGTTCAGACATTTACTGTTTATTGTTTGTTCAGCCTAGGTTTCAACAGACATTTTATAGTTAATGAATGAGGGTGAGCAGAGCATTAGCCATAGAAGTCTGGCCAGTGGAGGTCCACAGAATTAGGATTGGCAGCTGTGATTTTGAAAGTACAGTAGTATATGAATTGAGGAGGGTAAAGTGGCTTTTTAAAAGGGTGAACATAAAAGGTACATGTGCAGAGGGAGTAATACAAGGAAGTGATTAGTCATGGCCCTGTCTCTGAGTCTATGTAATATTGCAAGATCAGGAGCGTAGAATTGGAATTTGAAGCCAGAACTTTAAATGGAGGGAGAGATTAAGTTAGAATGGTAGGGTAATGTATTCAAAAGAGAAACAGCAAAATGAATGAGGAAATAGATAATAGTCACTGAATACATGTTATTCAGGGTAGAAACTGGGAGAAACAGCTTGGTGAGAATATATTGGTTAAAAAAATAGTACTTTAAAGTGTGGAACTGAAAAAAAGATTGTAAATGTCATATCAGATGGATAAAATGAAGTGAGATTTTCAAGAATTAAGACCTTATGTAGAAAGGGGACAGACTAGGGTGTTAGTGGGTGACAAGAGCTACATTATCATCACTACAGTTTGGACGGAAGAAATGGCAGAAGGCATAGCAATGTCGAGGGCTAACACCTAGATGGGAGGTATCATCGCATAGCAGCCAGGTTCCAATGTGTACATTATCTTGATGCAATTATCCACTACAAGCTGGCTCTTGGATAGTTTGTTCAGAAGTGAATGGATCTTATAGAGAGAATGAGGAGCAGAGTTTAAAAAGTTAACTCATTGGTGGAAACCCCAGAATCAGTACTGAGTTATGGGAAATGGACAGGTTATTAGCTCCAGTGACCTAAAATGCATGTGAACTGCTTCAGGTTACTTCTTGGATTAAAAAGCTGAAACTAAACTGACAAAGCCTGACATATATTTTCCCTCCATTTTGCCTGGTAAATCTGTAATGTTCCATTGTAGCAGAAAAGAAGGTCTGTTATTGTTTGCTCATGAATAATATGACACAGTGAACAAATAAAGGAGGGGGGCCAGATCATTAATCAAAGGATGGAAGGGGAAGAAAATCACTCGAATAAGGGAAAATTGTTTGTATGTAACATTGAAATTTTACCATTTCCTTTTACAAACTGAATGCATTGTTAACCACATTTTAAAGAAACAATTAAAAAAAATCTAAAGCATTAGTTTCACTGTAAATGCCTTTTATTATAGCCAAGATGTAAAGAAAACACAAAATAGAACGGCTATACACATTGCGTGGGAAATCTCAAGAGTAAACAACAAACTGCACCGGAAGTTGAAACAGGTGCTTATTGTAAACACTGAAGGTGATGCAAAATGAAGATAATAAACCTTTATCCAGAAAGTAAGAGGAAACTGGAACAAAGTCGAAGAGCTGAGAAACAGAATTGATAAACCGGTATAATTCCAGTTGACAAAAGAGAATGAATGATTTCAGACACAGAACAGCACAGGAACAGGTCATTGGGCCCACAACATTGTGCTGAACCAGTTAAAAAGCAAAAGAAAAACACCTAAACACGAATCCCTCCCACCTACACCATATCCATATTCCTCCATCTCCCTCACATCAATGTGCCTATCCAAACGTCTCTTAGAAGCCTCTAACGTATTTGCCTCTATCATCACACATCATACCAGACAGCAGATTCCAGGCATCCATGACTCTCTGAGTAATAACATTTTACTCCCCTCTTGAACCAACTGCCTCTTACCTTCAATGCATGCCCTCTGGTATTAGACATTTCAACTGTGGGAAACAGTCTCTGTCCACTCTATCTCTGCCTCTCATAATCTTGTAAACCTCTATCAGATCTCCCCTCTGCCTTGGACACTCCAGAGAAAACAACCCAAGTTTATCCAGCCTCTCATGATAGCACCTGCTTTTTAAACCAGGCAGCATCCTGCTAAACAACTTCTGTACCCTCAACATCCTTCTTATAGTGGGGGTGACCAAAACTGTATGCAATACCCCAGATGAGGCCTAACTAGAGTTCTTTAAAGGGGTAACATAATCTCCTGACCTTTGAACTCAGTGGCTCAACTAATAAAAGCAAGCATTCCATAACAACACACACAAAATGCTGGTGGAATGCAGCCCGCCAGGCAGCATCTATAGGAAGAAGTACAGTTGACGTTTCAGGCCGAGACCCTTCGTCAGGACTAACTGAAAGAAAAGATAGTAAGAGATTTGAAAGTGGAGGGGGAGAGGGAAATCCAAAATGATAGGAGAAGACATTAGGGGGAAGGATAAAGCTAAGAGCTGGAAAGTTGACTGGCAAAAGGGATACACAGCTGGAGAAGGGAAAGGATCATGGGACAGTAGGCCTAGGGAGAATGACACCAGAGGGAGATGGAGAACAGGTAAGAAGTGATTGTGAGAGGGGCAGAGAGAGAAAAGAAAGGGGAGGAAAAAAGGGGGATAATAAATAAATAAGGGAGGGGGTAAGAAAGGGAAGAGGGGCATTAACTGAAGTTACAGAAATCAATGTTCATGCCATCAGGTTGGAGGCTGCCCAGACGGAATATCAGGTGTTGTTCCTCCAACCTGAGTTTGGCTTCATCTTGATAGTAGAGTTGGCCATGGACAGATATATCAGAATGGTAAATGGGATGTGGAATTAAAATGTGTGGCCACTGGCAGATCCAGATCTTCTCTGGCGAACGGGTCTCACCAATATATAGAAGGCCGCACCGGGAGCACCAGACACAGTATACCACACCAGCCGACTCACAGGTGAAGTGTCACCTCACCTGGAAGGACTGTCTGGGGCCCTGAATGGTGGTGAGGGAGGAAGTGTAAGGGCAAGTGTAGCACTTGTTCCGCTTACAAGGATAAGTGCCAGGAGGGAGATCGGTGGGAAGGGATGGGGTGGGGGATGAATGGACAAGGGAGTTGCGTAGGGAATGATTCCTGCAGAAAGGGGAGGGAGGGAAATATATGTTTGGTAGTGGGATCCCGTTGGAGGCGGTGGAAGTTACGGAGAATTATATGTTAGACCTGGAGGCTGGTGGGGTGGTAGGTGAGGACAAGGGGAACCCTAGCCCAAGTGGGGTGGCGGGAGGATGGGGTGAGAGCAGATGTGCAAGCAATGGGAGAGATGCGTTTGCGAGCAGAGTTGATGGTAGAGTAAGGGAAGCCCTTTTCTTTAAAAAAAGGAAGACATCTCCTTCATTCTGGAATGAAAAGCCTCATCCTGAGAGCAGATGCGGCAGAGATGGAGGAATTCCATAAGCCTTCTTAACCACCTTATTGATCTGTGTTTCCACTCTCAAGGAGTTAAGAATTTGGATCACAAGAACTTTCTGGTCAGTAACACTGTTAAGAACCTTGCCCAAAACAGTGTACTGTCTCCTTGCATTTGTCCTACCAATCTGCAACACTTCACATTTATCTGGGTTAATCTCCATCTGCCATTTCTCAGCCCATATCTAAAACTTATCTATATCATGCTGCATTCTTTGCCGATCTTCTACACTTCCCACAACTCCACCAATCTTGGCACCATACACATATTTACAAATCCACCCACCTACATTTTCATCCAGGTCATTTATTTGCATCCCAAACAGCAGAGGTCCCAGCACAGATACGTGTGGAACACCACTAATTACAGACCTCCAGCTCAAATAAGTCCCTTCAACCACCTTCTGTCTTCTGTGCGAAAGCCAGTTCTGAATCCAAACAGCAAATTCTCCATGAATCTTAATCTTCTGGATTAGTCTCCCATGAGGTACTTTGTCAAACAACTTACTAAAATGCATGCAGACAACATCCACTGCCCTACCCCCATCAGTCTCTCTTGTCACCTTGTCAAAAAACTCCAAGTTGGTAAGGCATGACAAAGTCACATTGGCTCTCACTAATTAGGCCATAGGTTTCCAAATGCTCATATATTCTAACCCTGAGAATTTTCTCCAGTAATTTCCCAACAACTGATGTGAAACTCACAGGTCTATAGTTCCTAGGATTTGCCTTTGTTCCCTTCTTAAATAAGGGTACAACATTAGCCACTCACCAGTCCTCTGGACCTCACCTGAGGCTGCAAAGGACACGAAGATACTGGTTAAGGGTCCAGTAATCTTGTCTTTTCCCTCCTTCAATAACCTGGGGTAAATCCCATCTGGCCCTGGGGATTTATCACCTTAATATTCATTAGGACCCCCAACACATTCTTCTCCTTGACCTCTAAACACCTTACTGTATTTATACAATCAGCCCCACTCCTTGGCCTTCTCCCTGTAACTTCCCTGATGTAGACAATCAGGAACCTATCAATCTCTGCTTTAAATACACCCAACGACATGACCTCGACAACTGCCTGTGATAACAAATTCCACAAATTCACCACCCTCTGGCTAAAGAAATTTCTCTGTATCCTTGTTTTAAATGGATACCCTCTATCCTGAGGCTGTGCCCTGTTGTCCTAGACCGGGGGTCGGCAACCCGTGGCTCCGGAGCCACATGTGACTCTTTTACGTCTGTGCTGCGGCTCCCTGTTGCTTTGGGAAATAATTGGTCAGTATTTAATTAAAATGTATTTTATGTTAGTTTGTTAGTTTTTGAAATGTAATTCTAAATTTGAAGATTATGGTGATCTTGTACAATCTAAATAAGACGTTGTGGCGACCCATTTCCTGACACATCCGAACCGGCTCACAATTAGCCAGCGTTCAGGCTAAGGGAGATAGCCTACAGGGGTTTGTGAGTACGTGTCTTTTGCAGCATCCGCGCCCATGGGGGGGCGGGTTGAGGGAGGCTTAAAAGCAAGGCTGTTTAGTTCGAATAAAGCTATCTTTGACTGCAGTTTACTGACTGCGTGTAGCACACCGCTACAACGTGTTTTTATCGCTGGCTGTCCAGAGGGGAGGTGCTGAAACGCTTTGTCGCGTGTCTGGAAGAAGTGAAAACTTTCCTGGGCAGCAAAGGGCTCACCTTTCCTGAGCTGGAACAGCCAGAGTGGCTGGAAAAGCTACACTTCATGGTAGACATGACAGCGCACCTGAACACGCTGAACACAGCTCTTCAGGGGTAAGGACGTACAGCCCTGCACATGTTGGAGGATGTTTTGGCATTCGAGCGCAAGTTGACAGTGCTTGCCAGAGATTTACAGAAAGGCACATTGTCTCACTTCCCCAATTTGAGAGAGTTCAAACAAGGTCACGACATGATAAATTCGGAGTATTTACATTCTGCAATCATTGCAATGCAAACATCGTTTGGGAAACGCTTCTGTGAGTTCAGAGAGGAAAAAAACACATTATCCTTCCCGGTCACTCCCCTAAGCATCGATCCATCCCTACTGAATACGACTGCATTGTCAGGTGTGAGTCAACCTGACCAAGTATGATAAATATTTTAATTGCCTATTATTTTACGTATATTCATATGTTTTCATTGTTCAGTGAAATAGTCCTTTTATTTTTCAGGTTGACAGCTGGCTGACGTTATTTTTGGTTTGCTGCTGGCGGCAAATTTAAGTTTGGCGTTTTTCGTAAATACAAGAAGGACTCAAATAGACGTTGAGTATTTTACTTAAAAGTAACCTTCAACCCAACGTCTTTTTTTCGGAGTTCAAAATGTTTTTGTTGCATGCAGAAATGTAATTTCGTTTTCTCTGCAGGAGTTCATCAATTTCATAAATGCAACACATTATAGTTTGTTTATACATAGCATAAAGGCAAAACAAAACGTTGTATGCAGTGTTATTTCATTTTAAATGTCAAACGGGTTTTGCGGCTCCCAGTGTTTTCTTTTCTGTGGGAAACGGGTCCAAGTGGCTCTTTCAGTGGTAAAGGTTGCTGACCCCTGCACTAGACTCTCCCATCATAGGAAATATCCTTACCACATCTACTCTATCTAGGCTTTTCAACTTTCGAAAGGTTTCAGTGAGATCCCCTCCCCCCATCCTTCTAAATCCCAGTGAGTACAGGCCCAGAGCCATCAAATATTCCTCATATGCTAAACTTTTTATTTCTGGAATCATCTATGAACCTCCTCTGAACCCACCCCAATGCCAGCATAACTTTTCTTAGATGAGGAACTCAAAACTGTTTACAATACTCTAAAGTTCAGCCTCAGCAGTGCCTTATAAAGCCTCAGGATCACATCCCTGCTCTTGTATTCTAGACCATTTGAAATGAATGCTAACATTGCATTTGCCTTCCTCACCGCTGACTCTACCTGCAAGTTAACCTTTAGGGCAGTGATGTCAAACTCACGGCCCGCGGGCCATATCCGGCCCAGCGTACAATTATATCCGGCCCGCGAGATCATTTTAGATAGATCTATTATTTTAATTATTAATGGCCCGGCGATATGAAGCCTATGATTGTAAGTTAATACCAATGATAAAAATAATGCTTGCTCAGCAGTCTTCTTCATAAGAAACGGAATTTGTGAAGTGAAACACTTTGTAGTTATAGCAGAGACTGAGACACATGAAAACAGGCTGAAAAAAACGGAGGCAATGAAAGCTGCGTTTGCACGTGCCCGACTGATCCGGCCCGCATGAAGCTGCATTTTGCCCAATCCGGCCCGTGACCTAAAATGAGTTTGACACCCCTGCTTTAGGGTATTCTGCACAAGGACTCCCAAATCTCTTTGCATCTCAGATTTTTTGATTTTCTCCCAGTTTAGAAAATAATCAGCACATTTATTTCTTCTACCAAAGTGCACGGCCTTGCATTTTCCAACATTGTATTTCATTTGCCATTTTCTTGTCCATTCTCCTATTCTGTTTAAGTCCTTCTGCAGCCTGCCTGTTTCCTCAACAGTACCTGCTCCTCCACCAGCCTTCATATCACCTTCAAACTTGGCAACAAAGCCATCTATTCCATCATCTAAATCATTGATATACACAGCATAAAAAGAAGTCCTAGCACTGACCCCTGCCAAACGCTATCAGTCACTGGCACTCAACTAGAAAGGAAGCATTTTATTCCCACTTGCTGTCTCCTACCAATCAGCCAATGCTCTAACCATGCTAGTAACCTTCCTGTAATACCATGGGTTCTTAACTTGATAAGTAGCCTTATGTGTGGCACATTGTCAAAGGCCTTCTGAAAACCCAAATAAACAACATTCCCTTTATCTATCCTATTTGTAATCCCTTCAAAGAATTTCAACAGGTTCATCAGGCAAGATGTTCCCTTAAGGAAACCATGTTGACTTTGTCTTCTCTTGTCCTGTGTTACCAAATACTCCATAACCTCATCCTTAACAATTGATTCCAATTTCCTCCCAACCACTGAGGCTAACTGGTCTATAATTTCCTTTTTGCAGCCTTCCTCCTTTCTTAAAGAGTGGACTGACAATTGCAGTTTTCTAGTCCTCTGGCACCATGCCAGAGTGCAATGAGTTTTGAAAGATCATTACTGATGCCCCCACAATCTCTACGCTTTATCTTTCTAAACCCAAGGGTGCAGTTCACCTGGACTGGGTGACTTGCGTACCTTTAGGTCTTTCAGCTTTTAGAGCACCTGCTTCCTTATAATAGTAACTGCACTCACTTCTCTCCTCTCACACCCTTCAACACCTGACACACTGCTTGAGTCTTCCACTGTGAAGATTGTGCGAAATACTCATTCAGTTCATCTGCCACCTCTGTCCCCAGTTATTATTTCTCTGACTTCATTTTCGAGTAATCCTATATCCACTCTCATCTCTCTTTTATTTTTTATGTACTTGAAAAAGCTTTTTCTATCCATGTTGATATTATTGTTTAGAAGCTTGCTCCCATATTTAATCTTTTCCCTCCTAATGATTCTTTCAGTTGTTTTCTGTAGCTTTTTTAAAACCTTCCCAGTATCTTCCTGCTAATTTTTGCTTTGTTGAATACCCTCTCTTTTGCTTTTGCATTAGCTTTGACTCCCCTTGTCAGCCACAGTTATATTATTTTGCTATTTGAGTATTTCTTTGTTTTTGGAATATATCTGTCCTGCACCTTCCTAATTTTTCCCAGAAACTCAAGCCATTACTGCTCTACTGTTATCCCTGCCAGCATCTCCTTCCAATTTACTTGTGCCAACTTCTCTCTCATACCACTGTAATTTCTTTTACTCCACTGAAATACTGCTACATCAGACTTTACTTTCTCCCTTTCAAATTTCAAGTTGTAGTCAATCATATCCTGATCACTGTTTCTTAAGGGTTCCTTTAAATTAAGCTCCTGAATAATCACCTCTGGTTCATTCCATAACACCCAATCCAGTACTGCTGATTCCCTAGAAGGCTCAACAATAAACTGCTGTAAAAAGCCATCTCATAGATTGTCATAACATTGATCTTCTGACACTCCTTTCTATTTCCCATTGTAATCTGTAGTTCACATCCCAGCTACTGTTTGGAGGCTGAATATAACTGCCATCAGGGTCCTTTTAGCCTTGCAGTTTCTTAACCCAACCCACAAGGTTTTAACATCTTCTGATCCAAAGGCACCTCTTTCTCATCAGTTGATGCCATTCTTTACCAACAAAGCCATGCCACCACCTCTGTGTACCTTCGTATTTCTCTGATACAACAAATAACCTTGGACATTCAGCTCCCAACTACAACCATCCTTCAGCCGTGATTCAGTGACGGTCACAACATCATACCTGACAACCTGTAAAATTGCAACAAGATCATCCACCTTATTTGTTATACTCCGTGCATTGAGGTATAACACTTTCAGTACTGTATTTGGTACCCTATTTGATTCTGCATCCCTAATGCACTGATACTCACCCTGCTGGCTGCAATTTTGTCCTATCATTTGCCTGCCCTTCCTGACAGTGTGACTGCACGCTATCTTTGTTTTACCATCTGTTCTATCCTTAGTCCCTTCACTCTGGTTCCCATACTCCTGCCAAATTAGTTTAAACCCTCTGCAACAGCTCTAACAAACCTGCCCACGAGAACATCGGTCCTTTTCAGGTTCAGGTGCAACCCATCCCTTTTGAACAGGTCATACCTCCCCCAGAATAGATCCCAATGATCCAAGAACCTGAAGCCCTGCTCCCTGCACCAGCTTCTCAGCCACGTATTTATCAACCAAATCATCCTGTTTCTACCTTCACTGGCATGTTGTACAGGTAGGAATCCAGAAATTACTACTCAGGAGGTCCTGCTTCTCAGCTTTCTGCTTAGCTCTCTAAATGCTCTCTTCAGGACCTCTTTGCTTTTCCTTCCTATGTCATTGGTACCAATATGTACCAAGACATCTGGTTGCTCTCACTCCCCCTCCAAAATGCTGTGGATTTGATCTGAGATGGCTCTGAGCCTGGCACATGCGAGGCAACATGCCATCTGGGTGTCCTGTTCAAGTCCATCTCTTCAAGCATCGAATGACATATAGCTGCTGTCTTGCCTTTACAGCTGCATCAATATGTTGCGTCTGGGTTAGGTATTGATGCCCAAGAACTTGAAATTGCTTACTCTCTCCTCTTCTGATCCCTCTATGAGAAATTGGTTTGCGTTCTCTCATCTTACCCTTCGTGGTCCACAATCAGCTCATTGTTCTTGCTGACGTTGAGTGCAAGATTGTTGCTGCCATCCCACTCAACTAACTAGTTGTGGTGAACTACATATACCAGTCTGGACACGCCCCGCCACTGACTGCTCCTGTGGCTCCTCCCACGGACCCCGGTATAAAGGCGATTGGAGACACAGCCCCGGCCTCAGTCTCCAGGATGTTGTGTGGTGGTCACTTGCTGCTTGTTCTTTCTTCCAGCCAATAAAAGCCTATATCTCGCCTTACATCTCCGAGAGTTATTGCTGGTGCATCAATTTTATAGGCCGGAAGTTTTAAAACATGGAGAGTATTTTACATCCGGAAAAATTAGACTTGGACCCCCAAGCTCCAGAAGCAGCTCTTGCCTTTGAACTCTGGCTTGCAAGCTTCCAATCATACTTGGAAGTGATTCCAGTGACTGAGCCTGCCACAATGTACAAAATCCTCCTTTCCAGAGTCAGTCCGAAAGTATTCTCCCTTATCAGAGACCTGCCGATCTACCAAGGGGCACTGGACACCCTCAAAAGACAGTACCTGCGGCTGATGAACACCGTCTACGCAAGACATCGCTTGGCGATGCGGCGGCAGTGAACCGGCGAGTCGAGCGGGGAGTTTCTCCAAGCCCTACACAGACTTCTCACAACACTCCCATACCGGGCGTCTCACACACGCATGAGGGATCACTGATGCCTAGTGGGCTGACACCTCCAGTCAGGCCGGAACCAGAGCAACCACCGTCTCCGGTGCAATCACCACCGGCACCTGTGCAATCACAGCTGATGCTACGTAGATCGCAGCGACGGATTCAACCACCTGATAGACTCAACCTGTAATTATACTTGTAAGATACTTCGCCCCATGGGGACTCTCTTTTAAAACAAAGGGGGGGTGAATGTGGTGAACTACATATACCTGTCTGGACACCCCCCCCCCCCCCCCCCCCCCGCTGACTGCTCCTGTGGCTCCTCCCACGGACCCCAGTATAAAGGCGATTGGAGACACAGCCCTGGCCTCAGTCTCCAGGATGTAGTGTGGTGGTCACTTGCTGCTTGTTCTTTCTTCCAGCCAATAAAGCCTATATCTCGTCTCACATCTCCGAGGGTTATTGATGGTGCATCACTAGTATATATATTAGGGAAGTTGAAATCCTCAATAACAACCACCCTATCATTTTTATACATTTCCTTAATCTGATTACATATCTGTTTCACAATGTCCCAGTGGCTATTTGGGGCTATTTGCAATCCCATCAGTGTGACTGCACCCTTACTATTCCCGAGTTCCACCCAAATGGACTCAAAGCCAAACCCCTCCATTATGTCTCCTCTGAGTGCAGCTGTGATATTGTCCCTGATTAGTATGGTAACACCACCCCTTTTTTACCTCCTCATCTAGTTTCTAAAATTTTGAAAATCTGGTACATTTATCATTCACTTCTGCCCCTTTCTCAAAAAAGTTACAGTAATGGCTACAATATCATAGTTCCACATACTGATCCATGCTCTTAGTTCACCACAGTTATCCATATAATACTCCTTGGCATTAAAATATACACACTTCAAACTATCCAGCTCATCATACCTGTTATTTCGATTTTGCCCTTCAATACATCTGACATCTACCTTCTGGTCCAATCCTTCCCTTACTGACCTAGAGCTCTGGTTCCCAGCCCCCTGTAAAACTAGTTTAAACTCTCCTAGCAGAATCCGCAAATCCGGATTCTAAAACACACCTGTCGCCACAAAAGGGGCATTTCCCACATAACGGAAACAGTCAGGTATCCTGAATTCCCGCATTTGACAGGAGGAGCATTCCATCCTGACTACTCTAAACAAAAAAGAAAAAAAGGCTTGCCTCTTCTTAACTGTGCCTTTGCATGCCCATGCCGAAGCCTGTGAATCCAAAATTTTTACACTCTCTCACTGGTGCACTCCGACAATAGCCATTCTGCTTGAGCCTATGCTTCTTTTATTTGCAGCTGAGGTTAGGGCTCTGACACTGAAACTTTCTGTGCCTGCACAGCCCCAAATGACTTGCCTTGCCCCAATATCCTCCTTTTATCCTTCCTCCCAAATTGCGTAGGACTCTGACACTGACACACACCCCTTTTGCCTGAGCCACCAAAACAAAAGCTAATATTTCATTGCAATTGGATCTTCGACTTCCTAACTGGAAGACCACAATCTGTGCGGATTGGAAATAATATCTCCACCTCATTGACAATCAACACTGGTGCTCCGCAGGGATATGTGTTTAGTCCTATGCTCTACTCTCCCTACACCATGAATGTGGCTAGGCACAGCTCAATTACCATCTCTTAATTTGCTGATGATACAACCATTGTTGGCAGAATCTCAGATGGGGTCGAGAGGGTGTACAGGAGTGAGGTAATGCAGCTAGTTGAGTTATGTTGTAGCAACAACCTTGCACTCAACGTTAGTAAGACTAAAGAGCTAATTGTGAACTTCAGAAAAAGTAGGACACAGAAACACAAACCAGTCCTCACAGAGGGATCAGAAGCAGAGAGAGTGAGCAATTTCAAGTTCTTGAGTGTCAATATCTCTGACAACCTAACCTGATTGCAACATATTGATGCAGCTTGAAAGAAGGCAAGACAGTGGCTATATTTCATTCAGAGTTTGAAAAGATTTGGTTTGTCACCTAAAACACTCAAAAACCTTTGCAAATGTGCCGTGGAGAACAGTCTGACTGGCTGCAATGGTCCGGCATGAGCTACTGCATAGGATTGAAGTAACTTGCAGTAAGTTATAACATCAGTCAGCTCCTTCATGGGTACTAGTCTCCATAGTATTTAAGTCATCTTCATGGAGCAGTGACTTAGGAAGGCATCCATTATTAAGGACCCCCACCACCAAGGATATACCCTTGTCTCATCGTTACTGTCAGGAAGGAAGTACAGAAGCCTAAAAGCACACTCTCAATGAGTCAGGAACAGATTTTTCACCTCTGTCATCTGATTTCTAAATGGACATTGAACCTATGAACACTACCTCACTACTTTTTAAAACTTATTTCTGTTTTTACACTACTTTTTTAGTTTAACTATTTAATATACATATATATACTTACTGTAATTCAGCTTTTTTCTATATTTATCACGTATTTCATTGTACTGCTGCAGCAAAGTTAACAAATTTCAGAAGATATGCCGGTAATAAACCTGATTCTGAAGTGCCTTATCAAAATTGGAAAATCTTGTAGTTCCATGTTGCCAGTGCTCAAATTATTTAACTATTTCAATTAGTCATTTAGCAGATATTAACAATTAGTAACAGGTTTCTATCATACCTTTGGTAACTGATTTTCACTGCTGGAGCATGTCGAGAATAATAAAGAGGCTATATTGGAGCTTGTGAAAAACATTGGTAAAGGTATGTCCTCGGGACTGTATGACATATCCAGGTTACTGAGGGATAAGAGGATGAGATTGCTGGGGGATTGACAATGATCTTTGTCTCCTCCCTGGCCACTGGAGTAATACCCAAGGAATGGAAGTAGGCAAATCTTGTTCTGTTGTTCAAGACAGGTATTATGGATAATCCTGAGAAATACAGACCATAAGACGTAGGAGCAGAATTAGGCCATCTGACCCATCGGGTCTGCTCCACCATTCAATCATGGTTATCCTTTTTATCTCCTCCTCAACCCCAGTTCCCAGTCTTTTCCCAGTAACCTTTGATGTCATGTCCAATCAAGAACCTATCAATCTCTGCCTTAAATACACCCAGTGACTTGGGCTCCACAGCTGCATGCGGTAACAAATTTCACAAATTCACCACCCTTTGGTTTTATGTCTATGGTGGGCAAACTATTACAGAGGATCCTCAGGGACAGGGTTTATGAGAATTCAGAGAAGCATTGTTTTATTAGGAATAATATAGCTTTGTGAATGACAAGTCATACCTCATGAGCCCTAAATGAATTTTTTCAGTAAGCGATAAAACAAATTGTTAATGGTAAAACAGTCGATATGGTGTATATGGATTTTAGTAAGGTATTTGACAAGGTTCCCCATGGTCCTACTTCTCAGCTTTTTTTCTCCAGTCCTGCTGAAGGGTTTTGGCCCAAAATGTCAACTGTGCTTTTTTCCACAGATGCTGCCTGGCTTGCTGAGTTCCTCCAGCATTTTGAATGTGTTGCTTGGATTTCCAGCATCTGCAGATTTTCTCCTGTTTGCATGTATTCGGAATCGGCTTGCCCACAGAGCACAGAGAGAGTTAGTAGATGGAGCGTATTCTACTTGGAGGTCAGTGACCAAAGTTGTGTTCTGCAGGGATTTGTTCAGAGTCCTACTGTCTGTGGTTGTTGGTGGTGTTGTGGATGGTTTAGAAGGTTGTTGTGGGATATAAACAGGATGGAGTGCTGTGTGGTGAAGTGGCAGGTGGAGTTCAATCTGGAAATGATATATTTTGGAAGATAAGGAAGAGTACAAGGTTAATGGCAGGATACCTAGCAGTGTGGAGGTACAGAAGGGTTGAAGCCCCTCAAGGTTGCCATGCAAGTTGATAGGATGTTTAACAAGTGGTATGGTCTGGTAGCCTTTATTAGTTGGGGCATTGAGTTTAAGAGCCACAAGAAATGTTGCAGCTATATAAAACATCAATTGGACCATTCTTAAGAGTATTGCGTTAAGCTCTGGTTGCCTCTTTATAGGAAGGACGTGCAAGATTTAGAGAGAGTGCAGAGGAAATTTACCAGGATGCTGCTAGGATTAGAGAATATATCGTACAGTATGAAGAAAAGTTGAACATGCTAGGGCTTTTCTCTTTAAAGCAAAGGAGGATGAGAGGTGACTTGATCAAATTTATAAGATTATGTGAGGCATAGATGGAGTGGACAGCCTGTATCT
Source organism: Hypanus sabinus (assembly GCF_030144855.1). NCBI lineage: Eukaryota > Metazoa > Chordata > Chondrichthyes > Myliobatiformes > Dasyatidae > Hypanus > Hypanus sabinus. The sequence continues at coordinate 163,406,419 of NC_082706.1, read as the reverse complement.
TTATCCCATGCCCGAAATGTCCAATACCAGAGTACATCCATTTAAGTTGAGTGAAGGGAAATTTCAGTGAGTTGTCAGACATAGGTTTTTTTTTTAACACAGAGGACACTAGATGCCTGCAATCAGCTGCTGGCTGTGGTGGTAGAGGCTGATGAAATTGGAACATTTAAGAGACTTTTAGATAGGCATATGGATGTAAGAAAAATGGAGGGTAATGGGCTACATAGGAGGAAAGAGTTAAATAGATCGTGGAGTAGGGTTATACAGGTCAGCACATCATGAGCCAAAGGGCCCATACTGTTCTGACTTGTTCTACGTTATACTGTACACCAAAAATTAAAATTGCTTTCCAAGTTCTTGCTGTGAATTTCACTTAAGTCCCATTGCACAGCAGTTTCTTCCTCAAATGGCCTTAACTGATGCTCAAGCAGACCAGTGTGCTAATTCTTCCTTGACTATTATATATTTCTGTTTACATCTCTCCTGTGCTTTTTACTTTAACGTAAGATGCTCAGAAAAGAAACCCTTGCTATTGGGGCAACAAAAACCTGAACTGCACCTGAAAAAGGTAAATGCCTTCACAGCCCTTAGTGATAAAGGGAACGGGAGAGTTTCTTTACTCCACCAGTTCCTCTGATAACACTCCCTGTTTCAGAACTTCCCAATCCTCTAGGATACTCTCTGTATAATCCCACAAACCCAGAAGGAGCCTTTCTACACAATATGTTGGAGGAATTTAGCAAATTCCGCAGCACCTATAGAGGGGAATAAACAGTTGACACCTCAGACTGAGACTCTGCATCAGGATCCTAAGGATCAAAGTCCCGATAAAGGGAATCAGCCCAAAATATCAACAGTTTATTCCCCTCTATAGATGCTGCCTAACTGGCTAAGTTCCTCCAACTAGTCTTTCTACTTGCTTCTTTGCTCAAATGGGAAACAGACAGATTAGATCATCAGCCTGTTAAGAGCATGTCTGATCTTCATTCCATTGAGTTCATCAGAATGAAAATAATGGGATGTTTTTGCAGGATCCACTCCTTCTGGTTACCCAGGTGAGAAAGATGAAAATCATGCCTCCTGCCTTTAAATTCTGTCTTGTGTCACATCAGTATAGACTCAGCCATTGAATCATCCTCTAATTTTCACTTAATACCTTAGAGACAATACAATTTCTTTTTGTATCGGTGTGCACATCTAAATGTTGGAACAATAAAGTCCATTGTAAAAGTGGTGAGGGTGATAGCTTAGTACAAATAGTGGCTTGATTTTTTTGTCAATCAATGGTTATAAGACTACATACGTTTGACACTGGATACTTTCTGGAGAAGCTAGATGAGGTTGAGAACCCTGACAACCAGGCCGAAGTACAGCTGGTTCCCCACTGTTACTAGATTCTTCAAATACCCTTCACCTCTTAACATCCCTCTCTTTGTGGTGCTGCCATGTTCCCATACTCTTAATTCTACCTCTCTGTTATTTCTCTAACATCACTCTAGTATTTTTTTTGCACTACTTCAGATTGTGTGACAATCTTTGGACGATTCTGCTGTTTTGCGCTTGTTATTGTATTTATTGTTGCATTTTTATGAAAGTATATTGCATATTGTGACATTCATGCAAACAAGGAATTTTATGTATATGATAATAAAATTATCTAATCTAGTTTATTGGAAACTAGAAGGCCAGACTTTACTCGATAAGACCACATTTGCTCTCTGTATGAGACCTTGAGGCCATAGAGCCTCTGAAGGCAGATGTGGCCATACAGGAGCTCTACGTGTGACTGTTCACTCGCATCAGCCAGGTCTGAACACAAGGACATCAGCTCTGTGGCTCTGCCCAGCCAACCCTGCTTCATATCAAACAGTTGATATTGATTTTTAATTAAAAAACAAAAAAAAGATCTACTCTCAAACATATTAAAATACTGTCACTTGATATAAAATAACTAAGAAGAGAAATAAAACCATAAAATAAAGAAACACTGGGTTAAAGTTACATTTTTATAAAGAGCGGTGTCCCTTTCAAATGAATGGTCCAAACAAAATATGCGATTGAGTTGTTATGGAGCTGAAAATAAATGTGGGAGGTGGGTAGGCAGGTCCAATACGTCTGCTCCTGACATTCAGCACACTCCACATTTTCACACTGCTGTGCAGTGCTATGGATGTGTTAATACACACCCTGCAATTTTCTGCAGAACCACCAACCATCCTTTAATGTGACCTGGCTCTATGTGTAAAGAAACATACAGAATAAAAAGCCACAAGAGATTAAGACAAAGCACAGCAGGACGTGAATCATGGCTGAAATACGTCAGGGTTTCAGGACAGCAAAATCTGTACAAATCCAGTCTAAGTAGACTCCTCCATCTTAAACCTCTCCAGCAAAATTGTCAGAGAAATTCCTGAGCACTGTTTGAGGAACTGCTCTATTCAAGCAGTTTGTATGGATTTGAAACAGAATATAGGCCTTTAATATTGAGTAAACCTGTGGTGAACTATGTGCCTGTCGGGACATGCCCCTGCTGACTGCTCCTGTGGCTCCTCCCACAGGCCCCTGTATAAAGGCGATCTGAGGCCTGACGCTCGGCCTCAGTCTCCAGGACATAGTATGATGGAAACTCACTCCTGGTTCCTTCTTCCAGTCAATAAAAGCCGATATCTCGCCTTACGTCTCAGTGTGAGTTATTGATGGTGCATCAAAACCATCACTGTCAAATCCTCCAGCACAAACATACTGGAGCTCATCACTGACCAGAAGTTCCGCATAAACACTTTGATTACATGAGTAAGTGGGACATGTAATATTCTGTGGAGAGAATTTACATCTTGAGCATGGCTCAGCAACAAAAGCAGCCTTATTATATGTTCCAAAAGGCCACCAGCTAAGATGGTAAAAACCTGTGACAGACAACACTCTGGTTCAGTTTATGTTTGTCTTCATACAATTTTCAAAAGTGATGCACTCTGTGTTCCATTGTAGCAAAATTCACGTTTGGTAACCAGTACATATTCAGCTCATTGAGAGTAACTCATTCTTTTCAAAGAGGTTTCCTGCTTGCATGTTAAACAGAAACAGCAAATGGGCAACACCTATTTTTTTACAGAGCTGGAATCTAAATCTAGGAAAGAACTTGAAAATCAGGAAAAAAAGCTGCTCAAATAAAAACCAAAGAGCTCAGCAGTTCAGATAACATCTGAAAACTGAGAAACAGTTCATGTTTCAAGCCCTAAGATCCACACCAAAAGGCTGTTCTGAGAAAGTGCTGGGACCTGAAACTCAATGTGGGAATTTTCTTGAAAATAATGAAAATGAAGATTACTATTATCATTTTAAGACACTTAAGGCATTCATTAGTTGTTCGGGGATCATGGCAGGATTCTGTTTCTGTAAACAGTTTGTAAATTGAATAGTTCACAAATTGGAAATGCAGCCGTGAACTGAGATCCTACATAGTAGACGTAGCAAGCAGCCCTACAGTCGTGGGTAAATACATCCCACTTGCGGACCTAAATGCTATGCTCCGTATGTACAAGCTATACATAAGTCAGGTGTTCATAAACTGCAAATGACCCATATATAGGATTTTGAAGATGCCAATTCTTAACCATGTCATATTTATTTATTCTATTAAACACAGTCAGTTACTGAAACATCCAGTGTTAAATTAAAGACCTTAAGTGTTAAAGCTTTATTGAACTAAAAGTCCTTTAAATATATTCAATAAAGTATCCAATAATGTGGTCCAAATAAAATACTGTAGATTGCACTGATGATTTGAGTTTTTGGAAATGTTTATAATTTATTTTGAAAAAAACTGTTTTTATACCAAAAGAAAATTTTGAAGCCAACTAGGGCAATGAAACAGATGTAAATACATATAAACATGACAGTAAATTAAGGCAGTTTAGCATTTTGGTGAAAAAACAATTGCTCTTTATGGGAATATAATAAGAACATAGTTCACTCTGCCACACCTTATTAAGCTCTTCATCTCCATGTAACGTACCTTGATTGGCGGAACCTTTGGCTCTTCCTGAGAAGGCATTTCTTTTTCACTTTGAGATCTGCTGGATGGAGTGGAAATGGTCTGATCGTTTTCAATTTTAGGTCTTTTCTCATGACAAATCTCCAGAATGTGCTGCTCTGGTGGTTTTCTTTTGTGGAACTCAAGGTCTTTATCTTTTCTAAATCCTTCAAAAGATAATGTGGGAGAGTCTGAAGGTGTTGATGTCTGTGGTGGTGACTGAGGGATGCTCTGCAATATCCGGAGATGGTTTTCCGAATCTGTGTTCTCAGTTTCAGAGGTTTCAGAGCATATAGAGGTTAAGGGTTGTTGGGACGTGCACTGTGCATTCCCTCCTGGAGAACAGAGATTATCAGTGAATGCTGCGAGCCTTTCACTGTAAGTATGTTCCATGGTACTCTCTTCATTACTTGTATTATGCACTGACTCACTTATGTCACTATTAGTTGCATCAAAGGAATCAGAGAATTGAGAGGGTGTAGAAGTGGAAGAAAGCAGTTGGAAAGATATGCCAGATGTCTCCAGGGAAGTTGCCTGTGGATCTATGGTATGCTCAGACTGGGACTCAAACTCCTTGATACATTGAGTATTTAGATTAGACTTCAAATCATCTGTCAATACTACTTGTTCTGCTTTGTCAGGACTAAGCAAACATGAATGATCAATATCAGACATATTAGACTGGAGAGGTTTGCTTTCATTATGATTTCCACAAATAGTTGGTTCAACTTCTTCAGCTATCTCTTCCTGAATAACAGATTCATCTGAGGTAATATCTGAGCACAAGGATATTAGCATATCCTCTCCTTTTGCAGTTTTGGATGGCTCTTTGGCTGGAGTTTTCTGTATGATGCACTGTGTTTGTTGCAGATCTGAATAAGGCACAAGATTTATTTTGCTTTCACATTTACTATCAGATGTGATCTGACAAGACTCTGATGCGATGCTTTGTGGTGAAAATGAAGAGCTGTCTTGATTTTCTAAAGAATGTTTTACTGATTCCAGCTTCATTGCTTCTTCTTGTGTTATTCCTGATCTGAATACAACAGAAGAGATGAATATAACAATTGCAACAAAGAGAATATCTCTTTATTAGTATCTTGAAACTAAAGCAGAAGACTTTCTATGTTAACAGTTCAGCGGAATACATTAATATGTAAAACAAAACATTAATTATGTACTCCAATAATGGTCCACATCTTCCATTTAGATCTTTTGTCTTTTAAACACCAAATTAGACAGAATCTTCAATTCCCAGATGCAGACTGCAGCATGTCTTATGCAACAGATAAGTTGCAAGCCTCAAAGGTCTGCACTAGGCACCAGGCCAATGGACTCCTTCAGGAACCTAATAGAAAACACGGTCATTTGTTGATAACACCCTCTCAGGGAAGGGAATTTGCCTGCTGTGCTTGTGAGATTGCTCAACTCAATGAAGAGTCAGTAGATTATTTTATTAAATGAGTAAATTTAAATGTACTTCATAGTTTTAATTGTGCATTTTAGTGTCTAAACTTACTTTTTCAAAATTCAGTTTTTTCCATTTGTATTTTGCAGTAGTTCCTGAATCTAAGGGAATGTCTGTGAAGCTAAAGGACGGTCACAAATATTCAATAAAAGTTTAAAATGCCCATGAGCTTTGGAAATTAGCCTTTGCTGTATGTCACGGCCTCTTTAGGAGATTACTTTATATGCCTGGGACTACACAGCAAGGAACAGCATAATTCCAAGGCAGGGAGCTAGCAGCAGATTTTCCCCAGTGTGGTCATTTGTTAGAGGGTAGCAAAGCTGGATATTTATATTTAAGTCTGTAATGTGTGTGGGAGGAGGGTGCATTTTCTGCTATGAAGTACTGGGGTACCAGAATAGGTACTGAATAGGTACCACAGCATTTTACTGTGAAGAGCAGCTAAAATAACAGTGCAATGTGATTGACCAAAAATATGGATTAGTCTCTATCGGGAAAAGAACTGCCTGTCTTGTCAGCAGTAGTTGATTGACCAGCCAGCTGCCAGAGGGCACCTGTCAAGGAAAGATACAAAAATAGAAAGTACTACAAAAACATGTGAACTAAAAAGCAAGAGCTAATGTTATTGTAGAAAATTAAAATTGTGCAAAAAACACAGCTCAAAATGTAAAAGATTTGGCTGCAATAGATAAGAACCTGTAAGTGCTTACTTTTCTCCATAGTATTGTTCAAAGAATTTTTCCTTCCATTGTTCAACCTTCTTTTCCTTTTCGATTTCTTGTCGAATACGTAACTGCATTTCAGGAGTAAATTCACCTGAGCAATGTTTCCATAAAGTGAAATAAAAATAATGTATTCTTTGTTAGAATATTCAAATATAATATCTAATAAAAACAATTTTAATGCTATAATGCTTTACAATTTGGACTCTAGACTGGAACAACAGAATAAAAGAAAACTGTTCACCTGTTCAAGCACATTTCCATATTCCATAACATTAGAGTTTATTTGTATTCTCAGTTCATTCCCAATATAACTTGACTTTCAAAAATCTTACACTTAAAATCATTGAGTTACTATCCATGTTTTCCTGGGAGACATTCCACACTTGCTCTACATAAATACTTTCCATCTTTTCTCCTTAATAGTATATTTCTTCACTTTAGACATCTTCACAAGAAAAAAACTTCCATATATCAATTCCTTTCAAAATCAGGTAACCTTAATCAAATTACATGTGAATCTTCTGTGTTTCAGGAAATACAAATCTTGAGATTCATACAATAACCAATTATTGAAAACTAAAGAAGAACTGGTTTGCACAGGTGGCATCACAATGACTGCTGACAATTTATTGAGAAAGGATCTGCAATTGAACCATTCTTCTTTTCTATGTTGTCAACCACACGGACCAAACTGCAAGGTTTGATTCTCCTGGTTAGAATTTCTTCTATGCTTAAATCTAGTCACCTTTAATTGGACATGAAACAAATTCTTCATAAAAATAGCTTGTAATTAAGAATATCGAACACATAATTAGACTAAGCATGAACACCCTTGCTCTTATGCACATCCCTATTAATCCCTGTAGGCCGAGTAATGTCAGAAGAGCTTCATTCTGAGACTAAAGAACCACATATGTCAATAGTTTGCATTATTCGGATGAAAAATGCATGCTAAATTAAAATAAATCTAGTGTTTTGAGTGCAACAGGAAACATATTGATATTTTTACTTTATGATTTTTGAGCATTTCTTATTAGTTACCTTCGAAGATATTGTAATTGCCTTCTCCTTTTTCTTGACTGACTTTTACAGTTTCAGTATAAATCATACCTGAAAAGTTTGCTTGATAGTATTTTCTTAATTATTTCGAGTTGAGTGGAGGAGCCATATACAGTACCTTCCTCAAGACATTTTTTGGCATTCAGTTGAGTCATGATTCATATGCACATAGCCTCCATTTTTCTGAATTGGTTCCATAATTGCTCAACAGTCTTACATATATTACTTCAGATATATATTAACTATTGGTCCATACATAAATTCTATACATTTGAATTTCAACACCCTTGAGGTGGAGACTAATTTTCCATGTGCCGGCTACATTATTTTTGTAAGTCTTTGGCCTTTACTGGCAGCACCCAGGGCATGCCCTTTTCTCACTGTTACCATCAGGTAGGAGATACAGAAGCCTGAAGGCACACACTCAGCGATTCAGGAACAGCTTCTTCTCCTCTGCCACCTGATACCTATGTGGACATTGAATCCATGAACACTACCTCAGTTTTTTGATATACAGTATTTCTGATTTTGCATATTCAAAAAATCTATTCAATATATGTAATTGATTTACTTGTTTATTTATCATGTTTTATTTTATTTATTATTATGTTTTCTCTCTCTGCTAGATTATGTATTGCATTGAACTGCTGCTGCTAAGTTAACAAATTTCATGCCAGATAATAAACCTGATTCTGATTCTGGATTCTCAACAAATTAGAAGAATTATGGGGATTTACAAAACTCTGCCCAGGGATTCTAGAATCAGGGGTTGAAGTCTCAGGCTACGTCCACACTAGACCAGATAAATCCGTAATCAAAGCTTTTTCTCTTCATTTTGACCTTCCGTCCACACTGAAATGGTGTTTTCTTCCCCTGAAAAAGGAGCTTTCCTATAACACCCTCTAGAGTGTGTAAATTTGAAAAAGCCACTTGGGTAAGAGTAGTGTGGACGGGGTAACTGGAAATTTCTAAAACACTGTCATGACATGCCAGGACAGATGGAGGCATTTCATTGTTTTCCTAAACACAACCCCCCACACAAACCTAACAATTTCAGAACAGATGGCAATGAGACTGAAGCCAGAAGAGTTAGAAATGTACTCACCAAATACTTTGACCCATAACTTACTGAATAAATAAGTATACTCACTTTGCCCTGTTTTCTGTCCTTGCTCATATGAAGGTGCTTTACCTATTTATGCAAGTACTTTTCTGACAATAGATGTGTAACAGCCTACTGTAACATTGTATGGAAATACAAGATAACACTGATGCAGACTTGTTTTATACATTTAACAAGGTGCTTTATTAATGCAACAGAGTTTTTCCATGTTAGACTAATACTTTAGACAATGTTCAATGTTTTCAATGTTCAATGTCAGTTTTTCAATGTTCATCATCAGCTGGGTCATACTGTCCGTGAACTCCCTGTCGGTTGCCTACATACTCTCCAGTATTTGTTTTTTTTTAAGTTTTAAGCCCTCCTGCGTGAGTGGCAACTTCCTTTTAAGTTTTTCTTGTCTGTAACTGCACAAATGCGCACTTTCACTGCGAGATTCGACATCAGACATGTCGCTTGTTTTCTGTAGATGTGTCCTGCGCATGTCCAGTAGGAGGAGATTCGTCCAAATACCCGTTTTAATGTGGATGGAGGTACTTTCAAAAACACTTGGTGTGGATGCCTATTGTTTTTACGCGAAACCGGCATTTTCAAAATTATCCGGTCTAGTATGGACGTAGCCTCAGATTAAGCAGTGGGACATTTAGAACTGAGATGAGGAGAAATTCCTTTACAAAAACAGTGGTGACTCTTTGGAATTCTCCATCTCAAAGAGTTGTGGAGGCTAGGTTACTGTCTTCAAAGCAGAGGTTGGTAGGAGTCTGGATACCAAAGAAACCAAGAAATGTAGGGATACTGCAGAAAAAATGAAATTAAAGTAGAGGATATGCCATGATTTTGATCAATTTCTTAAAGGGCCAGATTACCTACCTCTGTTTTTATTTCTTACATGCTTATGTTCTTAAAATATCTATAATTTCAACACCTACTTTTAACAGGCTGGAAATGATACTGCCAGGTTCTGGAAATTTTTCAGTTATAATCATGGTTAACACAAACAAAATGCCAGAGGAATTTAGCAGGTCAGGCAGCGTCTATGGAAATGAATAAGCAGTTGACGTTTTGAGCCAAGACTCTTCATCGGGAATGGAAAGGAAGAGGGAAGGTAGCAGAATGAAGTGGGGGGGGGGGAAGAAGGAGGACAAGTTAGAAGGTGATAGGTGAAGCCAGGTGGGTGGGGGATGATACGACTTAAAATTCATTACCTTGCTAAAATATAGTGCCTGTTACAGGACACACTTCTATAGCCAGGACTGAACTGGCATTTTACTTTGTTAGTGCATCTGCTCAAATTTCATGCTCTGTCCATTTTTTGTAAAATCCTGAAAGACACATGGTCTATTAACCATTATGTTAACTTGGTCAACACAGACACCCCATAGTTTCCCCCTTTTATCAGCCTCTTTAAAATCTTCTCTGTTTATGTACTGTTTCTTCTTATTCTCCCAACTAAAATGTGTCATTTCAGACTGCTGAATTAAATTTCATCTCCCATATGTCCCACTCTTAAAGTCTGCCTGTGTCCTTTTGAACTCTATTGCTGGCTCCTCTACTGTTTCACTTTCATATTTTGCATCATCTACACCATTAACAAAACAAAATGTGGTACCTACTTTAAGATTACACCCTCCACTACAAGTGCACTTTTGCAGCAGTCTCTGCAATCCTCAAAAAGCACTGAAATTACCTGTCTTTGCTACACTAACAACATCTGAATCTGTAGCTTACACCCCTAAGGCAAGATCAAAAAGTGCATTGCAACCTCAACATATGCAACTTCCTCCATCCTGACTCAGACAATGTCACCTCAAGGCTAATTCCTCACTGTCTAAATCCAGGAAATCCCGTCCCAATAGCATGAACTAAGTATCTTCACTACCAACTTTTCACTACGAGTGTCGGGGGCTGAAGTGAGTGCAGCTGCTAATACTAAGGAGAAGGTGCTTGGGAAGCTGAAATGTCAGAAGGTAGATAAGTCACCTGGACCAGACCCCAGGGTTCTGAAAAAGAGTGCTGAAGAGACTTTGGAGGCAGCAGTAATAATCTTCCAAAAATCAGTAAATTCTGAAATGGTTCCAGAGGACTGGAAGATTGCAAATGACATGGCAATTTTTAAGAAGGAAGAAGAAAAAATGAAGATGTACAAAAAAGCTGGATGAACTCAGCAGGTTGAAAGAAACAGTCAATGTTTCGGGTCGAAACCCTTTGTGACTACCTCATCTCTTACCACCATTCAGGGCCCCAAACAGTCCTTCCAGGTGAGACAACACTTCACTTGTGCATCTATTGGGGTAATCTATTGCATCCGATGCTCCCGGTGCAGCCTCCTCTGCATTGGTGAGACCTGATGCAGATTGGGGGACCGCATCGTCGAGCACCTACAACTGACAGGATCTCCCAGTTGCCACTCACTTCCTCTCATTCCCATTCGGATATGTCCATACGTGGCCTCCTCTACTGCCATGATGAGGCCAGACTTCGGTTGGAGGAACAACATCTCATATACCGTCTGGGTAGTCTCCAGCCCCTTGGTATGAACATCGAATTCTCCAACTTCCGGTAATTCCCTCCCTCTCCCTTCCCCATCCTACCTCTACTCTGTCTCCTCTTCTAGCTGCCTATCACCTCTCATGACTCTGCCTTCTTCTACTACCCATAGTGCTTTCCCCTTAGATTCCTTCTTCACCTCTCCTGCCTATCCCCCTCCTGCTACCACTCCCCCATCCCTTGATCTTTCCTCTGATTGGTTTTCCACCCTCTCACCACCTTCTTTATAGGGCCCCTGTCTCCTTCTTTAGTCCTGACGAAGGGTTTCGACCCGAAACGTTGACTGCTTTTTTCAACGGATGCTGCCCAACATGCTGAGTACATCCAGCTTTTTGTACATCTTGATTTGACCACAGCATCTGCAGTGCACTTTGTGTTTAGAAGAAAAAATGAGATTCAACATTAAGGATGAGGTTTTGGGGTACTTGGAGGTGCATGATAAAGAAGGCCACAGTCAACATGGTTTCCTTAAGGAGAAGTCTTGCATGACAAATCTGCTGTAATTCTTTGGGGAAGTAACAGATAGGATAAACAAAGGAGAGTCAGTAGATGCTGTTTACTTGGATTTCAGAAGGCCTTTGACAAGGCAGTATATGAGGCTGTTTAACAATATAAGAACACATGGTATACCCGGAAAGTTATGAGTATAGATGGAAGATCAGTTGACTGGCAGGAGGCAAAGAGTCGGAATAATGGGAGCCTTATCTGGTTGGCTGCTGGTGACAAGTGGTGTCATTAGACTGCTTCTTTACATGTTATACGTCAATGATGTGGATGACAGAGTTGATGGCTTTGTGGCCAAGTTTACAGATGATACAAAAATAGTTAGAAGGGGAGGTAATGCTGAAGAAGCAGGGAGTCTTCAGAAGGATTTGGATCGATTGGATAATGAGCAAAGAAGTGGTAGATGGAATACAGTGTTGGGAAGTATATGGCCATGCACTTTGGTAGAAGAAATAAGAGGATTGACTATTTTCTAGATGGAGAGAAAATACAAGAAACTGAAGTACAAAGGGACTTGGGAGTTCTTGTGCAAGATTCTCTAAAAGTTAATTTACAGGCTGAGTCAATGGAGAGAAAGGAAAATACAATGTTAGCATTAATTTTGAGAGGACTAGAATATAAGAGCAAAGATGTTAATGCTGATACTTTATAAGACATTATTCAGTCCACATCTGGGAGTATTTTGAGCAGTTTTGGGTTCCTTATCTAAGAAAATATGTGCTGACATTGGAGAGGGCCCAGAGGAGGTTGATGAGAATGATTCTGGGAATGAAAGGGTTAATGTATGAAGAACGTTTGATGGCTCTGATCATGTACGCACTGGAATTTAGAAGAATATGGGAGGACCTCATTGAAACTTATCAAATATTGAAGGGTGTAGAGAGAGTGGATTTGGAAAGGATGTTTCCTACACTGGGTGAGACTAGGACCAGATGTAACAGCCTCGTAACACCCATTTGGAACAGAGATGAGAAGGATTTTCTTTAGGCTCTTGGTCGTGGATCTGTGGAATTCATTGCCATGGATGGGTGTGGTGTGCAAGTCATTGAGTATACTTAAAGCAGAGGTTGATAGGTTCTTGGTTAGTCAAGGTGTCAAAGGTTACAGGGAGAAGGCAGGAGATTAGGATTGAGAGGCGTAATAAATCATGGAATGATGGAATGGCACAGCAGACTTGATGGACCAATTGGCCTAATCCTGCTCTTACATGTTATGGTCTTACTGCTCCTAAAACGATCCCACCTCTGATTTTAGGCTCAATGGATTGCCCTTTTTAAATAAAGGCACAGCATTTGCCATCCTCCAGACTTTCTGGACATCATTTGTGGCTAAAGATGATGAAAATATTTCTGCCAGTGCTCCTGCAATTTCTTCTGTAGCATCCCACAATGTCCTACGATAAACTTGGTCAGGGCCCAGGGTCTTATCCACCATAATAATTTTTAAGAATTGTAACATTCCTTTTTTTGTAATGTGAATATGTTCCAAGATATCTCTATTAATTTTTGTTAATCCTTAGCTTCTACAGTCTGGTCAATTATATGTACAAATGAAAAATATTTGTTTAAGACCTCACCCATCTTTTGCGGCTCCACATACAGAATACCACATTTTTCTTTAAAAGGGTCCTATTCTTTCCCTAGTTACCATTTTGCTGTTATAATAATTGAGAAGCTGGAAAATACACTGCTGCAGAAAAAAAACTATACAAACAAGCAAACATGCCTGAGAACAAGCAATAAACCATAAAGTACGGTACAACAAGTTTGATGTTTAATGTGCTTTACAGAATCTATATTTCTGTATTACCCACAGACATGCTCCTCTCCGTCACTTGTTGACTATTAAAAATAAATAATCTCCAAATCAAAATCAGAAACAGGTTTAACATCACTGGCACAAGTTGTGAAATTTGTTGTTATGTGGCAGCAGTAAAGTAGTACAAAAAAGTGGTGAGGTAGTGTTCATGGGTTCAATGTCCATTCAGAAATCTGATGGCAGAGGGGAAGAAACTGTTCCTGAATTGCTGAGTGTGTGTCTTCAGGACAGATAAGGTAACAAAATCAATGTTTTGTTACTTTATCTGTCCAGTTGTCATTTGGAGAGATCACTCATCTTCTTTTCACCTTATCACAAAACTTCCCTTGCATTTTTCCTTTCCAAATGACGCTTTCTGTGCAGTTTTGTAACTATTTTATCAACAACTTCTTCCAATTTTAATGAAAAATCATCATAAAACTTTCCATAGATTATTTATTTAGTTATTTCTAGCATTTTCAGTCATTCATTTATGCACTTGAAGTACAGTTTTGATTTTTTTGCCAGTTAGGTTTGTCCTCAAAGAAATTATGTAATTACAGCTAAAATTTCAAGTGCATATACTTTTAAACATTATTTTTCAAAGGGTTTTTGCATATGCCCAACAATTGGCTCTCAAGAAGGACCATTTCCCTCATAGCAGGTGGAAGCTTTCTTCAGACAAAGATTGTATGTTTTGTGACTACATTAAATCCCTTAAAGAGAATATTTCAGTCACAACACTTGCTGAATTGCTAGGGTGTGAAAACAAAATAAGAAATGATGGGAAATGTCATGACTTTTAATTATATTTATTTTTATACTAGAGGATCATTGCACTAAAGCTTTTAATCACAGTGAGCTAAACTGATGTGGATTGTTCTGTAACTGGAAATAATTTTCAGTTGAGTAAAAATTTAGCAATCAGCTCAGGTGGTCTTATGATGATTAATATCCATGATGAAATATAGAGATCAACAATGATGATAAAAAAGAAAATAATATATAGAATATTTGAAATTGCCAATCAAGTGCACCTGAGAACATGGAATACTGTTCCATATTTGGTAATTTAATACATGTGTTTCATTTTAATTTTCCTGAAAAAACATTTGCAGGATTGCAGTGAAGACTGCCCAATCACTTTTAGGCCCTCTGAATATTGGTGAAGGTGACTTGCTTTCCTTTGTGACACTACCTCAATAACTTCCTGACCCCAATAATATCAAGTGGCACCCAACACCATGTTTCATGCCCTGCTGTAATATTAACTTACCCAACCCATTTGGGTGCACAAGAATGTCTTGCCCATCACGTTTGAAATACATCCTGCAGTTTCAGTTTTAGTGAAGGATTTTAACTATGGATTTAATTAGACAAAATTTTGGATAAAATAAAGAACATAAAAATGTCACGCAACACATTAATTATTAATATACTAATATTATTAATCTCAATTTATTGTTACATATGCCAGAGTAGTTGAAGTATCCAATTGTTTAAACAAGAAAAGCAAAAAGCTATGATTTTAATAGCTACTCCTACAGCTGAACTGCTCTTCTTTATATAAATTAAAATATAGTTTCACATTGAATGTAGATTAAAAAAACAATGTCTTCAATATATATAATTAGTGCATCAGTCTTTGGGCTACCAGACAGCCCAACAGAGGGCAAATGCAAAGGAAGCTGCACTGAATTAATGATCAGTTTTATATTGTAAAACTATTTAAAATCATAGGACAGAATTACATGGACTTGAAAATGCCATGCACTGTACTAAATCAAACTTTTATAAGGGCTAACCTAGACCACTAAAACTAAATGACTTAAAATTTTCCTTCCGT
Organism: Hypanus sabinus; assembly: GCF_030144855.1. Lineage (NCBI taxonomy): Eukaryota > Metazoa > Chordata > Chondrichthyes > Myliobatiformes > Dasyatidae > Hypanus > Hypanus sabinus. Next base: position 163,391,320 of record NC_082706.1, on the reverse strand, counting down.
TATGCCTCAATCAATATTTGTACATTTTGTTTCTTTCCCCACTCTGTTATAATTAATGATAATGGATTTACCTGCAGTTTAGGTTTTAAAGCTTTGGAATTCAACTTTTTACAGGCTTTATTTGCAATTGGTATTTTTACAAGGAAGATTTGTTGTAATCTGTGAATGATTTCTCCTGTACTGCTAACATAGTAGGTCAAAAATCAAGCTGAGATATACGCTCATGTTGAGAATCTAATGCATTAGTGAAGAGCCTTCAATAAACTGCTTACTGGGCAATAATGCAGACTTTACATGGACATTCACATTAACTTTTACTGAACAGCAGTGCCTAAAACTCAATGGTGGTTGCACACTGTGTGCATTACTTGGATGTGCTGTGAATGAGGCCAGTAAGCAGGGGTTCTCCTTTATTCACCCTGATGACCGGCTGCTTGCCTGCCAGCTAGAAAGTGATGAAGGCTGCAGTAACAATACTGCAAATGCTCAATTACATTTACTGTTCAATGGAAGTAATATTGAGAATGATCACAGAAATGAACACACAGATTAAACAAGATGTATTTGACTCACACTTTGAGGAAGCATAACATTTCAGCTTCTGTTTGTACATCAATGAACTAGGCATATTGATGAATTAGTTATACCTTCTGCTAATCGTTCCTTCCAACCTTGCGCCGCATAAGCAAAGAATTCATTATTCAGGGCTGAAGCACTGAGGCGAGAAACCCCATCGCACCCAATCTGAAAACATGATAATTACAGCATGAGAGGCAGAATAAAATAAGAATTGCAGATTGCAGAATTGTATAGATCAATAAATTTTGAACAAAACTTTTTAGTTTTCTAAATAACTATCCTTACACTATATGCAACAGATTAGATTAACCTGCTTGGCATACAGACCGCAGCTAGTGGACTTGCATCAGGTATAAATCAATAATATGCTTCACCCCAAAAACAACCGGGTCAAACCATTTCCCAGGCTTGGTAAAACCATTTAGTTCCCTGAAGCAATACAAATTAGATCCGAACAACATAATCTTTCTGCCTTGTGGACATCCTGATTAGCAGTGTGTTGAATCAGTGGGTTAGTAGATGTGTGTTATACTCCATTTCCTACATTTAGATCCATTTATTTTAACATAACTGAAATTTGGAAGCTCCATATGACACATTGATACTATTTTTTGAATATTTACTGGAAGTGATCAATCTATCCCCAAGTCACCTGTGATCGATACCTTTCTCTCAGTGAGAGAAAACTGAATGAACTATTGCAGGACTTGTAGGCCTGCACCAGAACATAGTATACATGGACCCAGGTACAGCCCAGATTTCTGATCACGTTGTAAGCCTTTATCTGAAATGTGGTTTAGGACCTTTAACAGCAGTCCAGGCCAAATGCTCTTACATTATCTTGTCCATATTCTCTTAAAACTTATCACCTATGGAAACAACACAATAAGATGCTCAAAACAGTGGAATCAATATAATCTTTGATCAATGATTTAATAATCATCTACAGCACTTAAAATTCTTCTTCTTCTCACACAGTTCAAATATTTTCAAACTTTACAATAAATTATTAAGATGTACAGCAGGTTCAAATACCCAAGCTAACTGAAATTGTTTGCTCACTCACAGCTCTACAAACAGTTCGGTAAGTTGAATCTTTTTATTAATGTACTTCTGTGTTGCATGTCCACATGATCATTACAAATATAGATTACCCATTGACTTATGGTCATGCATTCAGAATTAACAATTTAAAACTCTCTTGATTGTTGTAAGCTAATTCATAATCAATGTAAAAGATCTATTCTTGAAGATAAACTGTGAAATTTCATTTCTTCTCAGACTTCATGAATGTGAAGCCAATGAGACCGATGCCAATGAGAACCTTGCGGGTCTTCGGTCAGTTAAACGTTCATCTGTAACTTCTGCTGTGAATTTTTCCCATTCAATTCTTTCATTCAAGGCAAAATGTAATAAACATGATTGTCTAGCATGTTAATCCTCCAATCAATAGTGAGCCAATATTGAAGTTATTAAAATGCCAGCAATTTTTCATTCTTTATTTTCATATTCAATGCATATGCCTTACAACACTACACTAAACTCCATCTCTCTCCTTCAGAGAGCTCTCAGATAGTAGGTTCTTCTGCCTTGAAATGCAGATGCTGAAAATCTGAAATAGAAACATACTCAAAGTCAGGAAGCATCTGTTGGGAGAGAGAGACAAAGTTAATGTTGATGGCCCTTCATCAGAACTAGCTATTGGATTTCACATGATGAGCACCAAATGTAATACACTAAACTGAAGGGATTACAAACTCCAGAAGAAGCAGTGATCCATTTGTACTTCCAGTTTAATGAGCTGCATTCAATATTCATGATGTGGTCTCTTTTATAATGGACAAATCAAATGTAAACTAGCTGCTGCAGAACCCTTCCATTCAGACTGCATGAGTGACCCTTACTTTCCACATGCCAGTCACCTAAAGTCCCCATCCCACTCTGACTGTCTTTGGCCTCATACACTGTACAAAGTCTACCCCCCCCCCCCCCATAGGAAAGCATTCCATCTTCCAATAAGGCATTTATAGTCCTCAGGACTTTTTAGGACCAAATTCGACAGTTTTGGATAACCTAACCAGGTTGTATCAGGACTCGCTAGTTCTGATGAGACTAGATTCCTCTCTCTGCAGATGCAGTCCAGTGAGGTATTTCCATTATTCTGTGTTTATTTTTATGATCCTCTACGTATACTTTTGGTGTCAACCTGTTCCTCTTTCTTCATACCATTCAACTTACTCACAGGTTGACTCTGGTTAAGAAAGCATACGATGCATTGGCCTTCATCAATTGTGGGATTGAGTTTAAGAGCCGAGAAGTAATGTTGCAGCTATATAGGACCCTGGTCAGACCCCACTTGGAGTACTGTGCTCAGTTCTGGTCGCCTCACTATAGGAAGGACGTGGAAACCATAGAAAGGGTGCAGAGGAGATTTACAAGGATGTTGCCTGGATTGGGGAGCATGCCTTATGAGAATAGGTTGAGTGAACTCGGCCTTTTTTCCTTGAAGCAAATGAGGATGAGATGTGACTTGATAGAGGTGTATATGATGATGAGAGGCATTGATCATTTGGATAGTCAAAGGCTTTTTTCCAGGGCTGAAATGGCTAGCATGAGAGGGCACAGCTTTAAGGTGCTTGGAAGTAGGTGCATAGGAGATGTCAGGAGTAAGTTTCTTACGCAGAGAATACTGAGTACGTGGAATGGGCTGCTGGCGATGGTGCTGGAGGCGGATACGATATGGTCTTTTAAGAGACTCCTGGACAGGTACATGGAACTCAGAAAAATAAAGGGCTATGGGTAACTAGGTAATTTCTAAGGTAAGGACATGTTCAGCGTAGCTTTGTGGGCTGAAGGGCCTGTATTGTGCTGGAGGTTTTCTATGTTTCTAAAGCAGTAACTATGATAGACTTGGCTACTTATCCCCTTGCGGAACAGTCATAGTAAGAGTTAGGTGTAACCCAGGATTCCAATTGTTACTTCAATCATAGGAGCCGTGTACTCTCAAAAGTATTTGGCTGGCACACACCCCTTCCATTGTATCAAAATTTATAAGGAAGTATTAGAGTTATACACTCAGTGGCAACTTTATTAGGTACAGGAAGTACCTAATAAAGTTGCCATTGAATGAATTTCTGTAGTTTGTGATGTTCTGCTGCAGTAGTTCATCCACTTCAAGGTTCAACATGTTGTGAATTCAGAGACGCTCTTCTGCACATCACAGTTGTCACGCGTAGTTCCTTTAATTAATATCACTTTCCTGTTAGTTTGAACCAGTCTGGTCATTTTCCTCTGACCTCTTTCATTGACAAGGTGTTTTTGCCCACACAGCAGCTGCTCACTGGATGCATTTTGTTTTTCGCACTATTCTCGGTAAACTTTAGAGACTATTATGTGTGAAAATCCCAGGAGATCAGCAATTTCTGAGATACTCAAACCACCCAATCAATTATTCCACAGTCAAAGTCACTTTGATCTCATTTCTTACCCATTCTGATGTGTGGTCTGAACGACTGAATCTTCTGACCATGTCAACATGCTCTTATGCATTGAGTTGCTGCCACATAATTGGCTGATGAGACATTTGCATTAATGAGTAGGTATATAGGTGGACCTAATAACATGGCCACTGAGTGTTCATTGGTTAATTACTGAATGTGTTGAATGCCTTTTAGAATTGGGAGTCTGTTTAAAAGGTATAATGAACATATAATGGTATAATAATATGTGCCAGGAATTGAACACAAAGCCCTGTTGATAGAATATTTCTAGAAGAAATGGAAGTGATGTAGACAGGATTGTTGATGCAGCAAATATATCTGGAAAGTAAAAAGAGGTTAATGCACATCTGACCATACTGTATATCAAAAGTGTGTGGCACGGCTTGAAATGTTTTTCATCTCTCATTGATGCTACTCTTCTTTCAGACTTGGTAATTCCCAAGGGAAAATCCACTGCTAAACACTTCGTCAGCTTTTGTGGAATAAATATTGCACTGAGACAAATGCTGCTAAAGAAGCATGACATCTACGAGGTAACAGAAAAAAAATACAAACAAGGGAAAATCTGCAGCTGCTGGAAATCCAAGCAACACACACAAAATGCTGGAAGAACCCAGTAGGCCAGGCAGCATCTATGGAAAAGAGTACAGTCGACGTTTTGGGCCAAGACCTGAAAAAATACATTGGAATTACCTAAGAATCTAGGTGGTGTTCCTCTGAGCTCTTTAAACTTACTTCCATTCACAGCTCAGCACAGAAAGTCTAAGTTATATCGGAAGGTAATCAAAGCAGCATTAAATTAGAAAATATGGAAACTACATTTATTTGTTACTGTTGTGTAGCTATTCACCAAATACCTAGACATTTCTTGTGCACATTGCATTTGATGAATTAAGTTTGGATCAAGTGAAAAATAATCAGTGTGATAATGGAGAGAACTTGAGTTTGGTAATTTTCTGGTTGGTTAAATTTTGGAGAATATCATTAACACCAAAGAAATGAGGGTAATTAGTAGTGAGATCTTAAATCATATTGTATATTATATGGAAGGAGTCCTGAAACACATTAAGGTGGGGAAATCCCTTGGGTCTGACCTTTTGCACCCACAGATTTTATGGGAGGCCAGAAAAGAGGTCATAGATATTTGTTTCATTATGAGGCACTGGTGAAGTTCCAGAAGACTGAGGGTGTCTAACGTTGTTTGACTGTTCAAGAAAGGTAGCAAGAACAGGCCAATGAACTATAGGCCCGTGAACCTGACTTCAGTTGTAAGGAAGTTATAGGAGGGAATTCCGAGGGTCAAGATCTACCTTTGCTTGGGTAGTCAAGGTTTGGTCAGGAATAGTCAGCATTCTTTTGTGTGTGGAAGATCATGGTTAATGAATCTTTTAGAGATTTTTGAAGAAGTACGGGGGAGGGGGGGTGGGGGAGAAAGAATAGTTGAGATAGGGGAATGGATGGACTTCAGTAAGGCCTTTGATCAGGTCCCACATGGCAGACTGATCTGAAAGGTTAGGTTGCAGGGGATTCATGGGGAGTGAGCGAGGTGGATTGAAAATTGATTCAATGACAGGAAGCAAAGGATGATGGTTAAAGGATGAAGATTAATTCTTTCACTGGAGGCCTGTAGCTGGTTGAGGAGGGTCTCTGGGCTTAGTGTCGGGACCTCTGATATTCATTATTTATGTAAATGATTTGTATATGTGTAAAAATAACCCTGGTTTAAGGCTATGCTTTATTTTATTAATACAGTTATGCTGTTGGGTATTTTATTTTCTGCAGATTTTCTCAAAATGCGATGTGTTCCTTTAATTACAATATTGTAATTTAATTCAGTTGATTGATAAGTTAGGCTGATTGAATTAGCCATTAAAATTCTAGAGGGATCGGGGATAGCCATTTTTCTGGAGAGAGCTGGAGGAAGAAGGAGTGAGATGAAAGAATAGAGACAGACAACAAACATGAGCGATGAACAAGGTGAAACACTCACAGAACCCATTTGAAAGGACAGATACTGCTCTCAGAAAATTCTCTTTCAGACAATGGTCTCACGGAGAACATACAGTTAACTTCTAATTAGCTAGTTATCACAGAACATTGGAGAATGTTCGAAGCCTTATCCTTGGATGTGGTGTGGATATTTATTTATGTTTCACTTGGACAGTGTTTGGAGGCAGAATTATTCGGTACCATGAATAAACAAATTGAAACAAACAAGATTGACTACGTAACAATGAACTCCAATGATTATGTTCACAATATAGACTAATACATGTCCAATGGGCTCCTTTCTTTATTTTGTTTGTTATAGTTTTATGTATTGTGTTTACCTTAATCACATTTATTTATTTATTTATTTATTTATTTATTTATTTATTTATTTATTTATTTATTTATTATTTACTGGAAATGGCCTTCTCATCATTATTCCCCAAACATTGTAGAGTTCGGTTGTTGTTAGGTTGAATTCACAATAATAATAGCTACCTCATTACGAGCCTACAATAAGAGGGTTACATATGGATGCACATGGCACAAATAGCAAGCTTGGTGATGATACTGAATTATGGGGTCTTCTTGATAGTGGAGCAGGTTATAATGAATTGTAAAGAGATTTTGATTCATTAGAGTGATGAACTGAGGATTGGCAAACGGATTTGAACTTAAGTTAGTGTGAGATGATGCATTTTGCACCGTCAAGTCACAGTAAAACTTACACACCAGGTACTGATGAGTGTTGTGGAAGAGTGAACTGCACAGTTCACTGAAAACAGCTGCTTAAGTATATATAAGTTGTTGATGAGGCTACAATTATTGTGTACATTTTTGGTCACCCTGTTACAGGAAAGACACTGTCAAGCTAGAAAAGGTGCAGAAGTGATCTATGAGAATACTGCTTGGACAAGAGTGCATGAGTTATAGGGATGGTTGGCCATGATGGATCTTTATTCCTGAAAGTCCACGAAAATGAGGGTGAACTCACAGAAGTTTAGAAAATCATGAGGAGCATAGGAAAAGTGGACAGTCATAGCCTTTTTCCGCAGGGTTGGAGAATCGAAAATGAGAGTGCAAGAGGAAAGAGATTTAAAAGAGACCTGACAGACAATTCCTTTATACGGAGGACAGTGAGTACCTGGAATGCGCTGCTGCAGGATGTGGGCAAGGTTGGTACAACTGCAATATTTAGACATTTGAATGGATACCTGGAGGGGAAGGGCATGAAGAACTATGGGTCAAATGCTGGTGATTAAGTCTAGCAGGGAGGATGCTGTGTTCAGCATGGACCAGTTGGGCTGAAGGGCCTGTTTTTGTGCTGCGTTACTCTATAGAAATGCATAACTGACCTGAAAACCTGTATACTCACTTTGCTGAAATTTACTGCATTGACCCTGTGTAACCTAATTATGAGAAAGAGACAATATTAAAAGAGAAGGTAACACTAATATATAATACTAATATATGTATTTGATTTGATGCAGGATAAACCATGGTATATCATTTTAAAGCTTTCCCCATCAGGTCTAAAGGTATCTGAATATTGGTAACTTGGGAACTTAACAAATACCTGAAAATTAGTGAAGTCTAACAAAGAACTTTCTTATTGGCCATTCACTTCTACTAATGGACATTAATGACACCTTTATTCTCATATTGATAACTATTACATTCTTTATCTCTTCTCTTTATTGGGTCTCAATACACTATTTATTGTTCTTCAAGGTGCCAATTCCCATGAACCGTCTATCCCATCCAACAATCAACAGCTCCAGAAACTCGTAGGTTTTCTACACAAGTCTCTACATGTTTAAATCTAATGTAATTAATAAGGTCTCAGGTCAAATATTATTCATGCTAGGATTCTACTATTTGGTAATATATCTGGTACTGCTCTACACTTTTGAAAAAAATATGGTATTGAGGATCATTGAGAAGAGAACTATCTCAAATGCTCAGTAATCTGATTATTTTCATATCTTTCCTTGTTGCTATCAAACAGTAGTTCAAATAGGTTCAAACAACACTTGCAGAGAGATTTAGGCCAGTTAGAAAAGTGGGCTGAAAGATGGCAGATGGAGTTTAATGCTGATAAGTGTGAGGTGCTACATTTTGGTAGGACTAATCAAAATAGGGCATACATGGTAAATGGAAGGACATTGAGGAATGCAGTAGAACAGAGTGATCTAGGCATAATGGTGCATAGTTCCCTGAAGGTGGAATCTCACGTGGATAGGGTGGTGAAGAAAGCTTTTGGTATACTGGCCTTTATAAATCAGAGCACTGAGTACAGGAGTTGGGATGTAATGTTAAAATTGTACAAGGCGTTGGTGAGGCCAAATTTGGAGTATTGTTTACAGTTCTGGTCACCGAATTATAGGAAAGATGTCAACAAAATAGAGAGAGTACAGAGGAAATTTACTAGAATGTTACCTGTTTCAGCATCTAAGTTAGAAACATAGAAAATAGGTGCAGGAGTAGGCCATTTGGCTCTTCGAGCCTGCACCGCCATTCAGTATGATCGTGGCTGATCATCCAACTCAGAACCCTATACCTGCTTTCTCCCCATACTCCCAATCCCTTTAGCCACAAGGGCCATATCTAACTTCCTCTTAAATATAGCCAATGAACCAGCCTCAACTGTTTTCTGTGGCAGAGGATTCCACAGATTCACCATTCTCTGTGTGAAGAAGTTTTTCCTCATCTCGGTCCTAGAAGGCTTCCCCTTTATCCTTAAACTGTGACCCCTTGTTCTGGACTTCCCCAACATCGGAAACAATCTTCCTGCATCTAGCCTGTCCAATCCCTTTAGAATTTTATATGTTTCAATAAGATCCCCCCTCAATCACCTAAAGTTACAAAGGAAGGTTGAACAAGTTAGGTCTTTATTTTTGGAGTGTAGAAGGTTGGGGGGACTTGATAGAGGTATTTAAAATTATGAGGGGGATAGATAGAGTTGACGTGGATAGGCTGTTTCCATTGAGAGTAGGGGAGATTCAAACAAGAGGACATGAGTTGAGAGTTAAGGGGCAAAAATTTAGGGGTAACACGAGGTTGAACTTCTTTACTCAGAGAGTGGTAGCTGTGTGGAACGAGCTTCCAGTAGAAGTGGTAGAGGCAGGTTCGATATTGTCATTTAAAAAAAAATGGATAGGTATATGGACAGGAATGGAGGGTTGTGGGCTGAGTGCAGGTAGGTGGGACTAGGTGAGAGTAAGCATTCAGCACGGACTAGAAGGGCTGAGATGGCCTGCTTCCGTGCTGTAATTGTTATATGGTTATATGGTAAGCAGTGTATGGAGGGAGGACAAACAGACTCTCTATCTAAGGCCTTCTGTTTCTCAATTCCTCCAGAGATTGCGTGGTGAAAATGTCTGAATCATGATACATAGGGGATCATGACTGGAGGGCTGAAACCAGGAGGACCTGTTGGCATTTCCTTCTTGATATTTTTGTATCTTTGCATTGCTTTTCTCTCCTTCCATCATATGCAGAAACTTTGTGATGGGGTCAAGTAGATGAAAGCATTTACAAACTTTACGTTAGTAATCAGTAGACTAGGGGGGATAGAAAGAGCAGATGAATATGACGTTAGAGTAATTTTACAGCTTAGGACACAAACCAGGAATTCCTGTTCTTCCCATTTATTTCTGCACTTCAGCTCTGCTACTGCCACTTGCTACCTCATAACCCATATGATATTCTTTTTATGTTACACATATTTGAAAGGATTTCAAATAGCCATATTCTGACATAAGTTGTTTATTTACGTGCCATCAAAAGCTATTTTTATCACTTGTATTACTCAAATCTTGAGCTTCTAGTACCAGCAAAGGCAGAAAACATCTAGTAGATTCAGCTGCTGAATTACAGGACAGAGTTCAAGATAGAGAAACCAATATTGGCAGACTTAATTCTGGCTCTATGGCCCCCTTATTAAAGATGTCACGTTTATAGTTTGGGAAGTGAATATTCACTTTCACTTCCTTAATGTTGGAGTGTAAATATTTCTGATTAATAAAATTAAAATATTAATGCTTAGAATCTGATTGTGAATCATTTGCACTTTCAATGGTTTCCTTGGCTTATTTGCACATTCTCCTGTCTGAAAAGGAAGCTTTTTTAAATTATAAATTGGCTACATTCAAGAGGAATTGATGACACTGTCAAACTGTTGTTAAATGAATGTTGTTGATATATAGCTTAGGGGACATCTTGAAAGGATTTTCTTTTGCATCCGTGTATACTTGCGATACGTACATAGGGTTTAGAGAACTGAGGAAGACAGCAGTGAAGTTATAGACTGCATACAGATTCCAGAGGAGGACATGTTTGCTGTCTTCAGACAAATTTGGGTGGAGAAATCACCAGGGGCTGACAAAGCAGCCGCACATGAGGCTGTTCAGCAAGATAAGAACCCATGAAATTACAGGGGAGTTACTAGCACTGGTGGAGCATCGGCTGATCAGTAGAAAACAGAGAGCTGGAATACCGATGGAGTTCCGCAGGGGTCGGTGTTGGGAATGCTGCTTTTTATGATGTACTAGGATGTTACCTGGGTTTCAGCAATTAAGTTACAGAGAAAGGTTGAACAAGTTAGGTCTCTATTCATTGGAGCGTAGAAGGTTGAGGGGGGATTTGATCGAGGTATTTAAAATTTTGAGAGGGATAGATAGAGTTGACGTGAACAGGCTGTTTCCATTGAGAGTAGGGGAGATTCAAACTAGAGGACATGATTTGAGAGTTAGGGGGCAGAAGTTTAAGGGAAACACGAGGAGGTATTTCTTTACTCAAAGAGTGATAGCTGTGTGGAATGAGCTTCCTGTAGAAGTAGTAGAGGCCAGTTCAGTTGTGTCATTTAAGGTAAAATTGGATAGGTATATGGACAGGAAAGGAGTGGAGGGTTATGGGCTGAGTGCGGGTAGGTGGGACTAGGTGAGATTAAGGGTTCGGCACGCACTAGGAGGGCCAAGATGGCCTGTTTCCGTGCTGTGATTGTTATATGGTTATATGTTATATGGTTACTTCAATGATTTGGACTATGGGATTAATGGATTTGTGGCTAAATTTGCAGACACCACAAAGATAGGTGGAGGAGTGGGTAGTGTTGAGGAAACAGAGAGCCTGAACAAAGACTTAAGATAGTTTAGGGGAACAGGTAAAGAAGTGGCAAATGAAATGCAATGTTGGAAAGTCATGCACTTTGGTGGAAGAAATAAACAGGCAGACTATTATTTAAATGAAAGAGAATTCAAAATGCAGAGATGCAAAGGGACTTGGGAGTCCTTGTGCAGGATACCCTAAAGGTTAACCTCCAAATTGAGTCAGTGGTGAAGAAGGTGAATGCAATGTTGGCGTTCATTTCTAGAGGTATAGAATATAAGAGCAGGGATGTAATGTTGAGGCTCTATAAGGCCTAAGAGTACTGTGTGCAGTTTTGGGCTCCTTATTTTAGAAAGGATACACTGACATTGGAGAGGGTTCAGAGAAGATTCACGAGAATGCTTCCAGGAGTGAAAAGGGTTACCGTATGAGGAACGACTGGCAGCTCTTGGGCAGTATCCCCTGGAGTTCAGGAGAATGACGGGGGATCTCATAGAAACATTCCAAATGTTAAAAAGCCTAAAAAATTAGATATGGCAAATTCATTTCCCATGGTAGGGGAGTCTTGGACAAGAAGGTACGACTTCAGGATTGATGGACATCCATTTAGAACAGAGATGTGAAGAAATGACTTTAGTCAGAGGGTGGCAAATGTGTGGAATTTGTTGCCACAAGCAGCTGTGGAGTCCAAGTCATTGGGTGCATTTATGGCAGAGATAGATAGGTTCTTGATGAGCCAGGGCATCAAAGGGTATGGGAAAAAGGCAGGGGAGTGGGGATGACTGGAAGAATTGGATCTGCCCATGATTGAATGGTGAAGCAGACTTGATGGGCTGAATGGCTTACTTCTGCTCCTATATCTTATGCTCTTATTATCTAAAGTATTCCTCTCAGAACCTATAGGTGGCTAATGCAGAAACTGCAGAGGCCCTAGCAGAGGTATTTAACACGTCCTCAATCAACAGCTTAGGTGCCAGAGGATTGGAGGATAGCTAATGTTGTTCCATTGTTTAAGAAAACTTCTAAGGATAAGCCAGGAAATTATAGGCTGATGAGCTTGACGTCAGCAGTGGGACAGTTATTGGAAAGTATTCTAAGGGACTGTATATGTAAGTATTTGGATAGACATGGACTGATTAGGGCTAGTCAAGATGGCTTTGCATGTAGTAGCTAGTGTCCAACCAATCCTATAGAGCTTTTTTTGATGAAATTAGTAAGAAAGGTTGATGGAAGGAAAGGCACTGGACGTAGTCCACATGGTCTTTAGCAAGACCTTTGATAAGGTCCCACATGGAAGGTTGTGCAAGAAGATTCAGTTGCTTGTTGTTCAAGATGAGGTTGTAAATTGGATTAGACATTGTCTTCACAGGAGAAGCTAGAGCGGTAGAAGATGGTTGCTTCTATGACTGGAGGCCCATGTCTAAGCATTGTGCCTCAATGATCGGTGCTGGGTCAGTTGTTTGTTATTTATATCAATGATCTGGATGATATCATGGTACACCAGATCAGCAAACTTGCAGATGGCACCAAGGTAAGGGGTGTAGTGGACAGTGAGGAAAACTATCAAAGCTTGCACTGGGATCTGGACCAGCTTGAAAAGTGGCAGATGGAATTTAAAGCAGACAAGTGTGAATTGTTACACTTTTGGTGGACAAACCACGGTAGAATTTACATGGTGAGTGGTAGAGCACTGAGGAGTGTAGTAGTACAGAGGGATCTGGGAATACGAGTCCATAATTCCTTGTAAGTGGTGTCACAGGTAGATAGGGTTGTAAAGAAAACTTTTGGCACACCGGCCTCTATAAATCAATGTATTGAGCACAGGAGTTGGGATGCTATGTTGAAGTTGTACAAGACATCAGTGAGGCCTAATTTGGAGTATTGTGTGCAGTTTTGGTCGCCTACCTACAGGAAAGATGTAAATAAAATTGAAAGAGTAAAGACAAAATCTGCAAGGATGTTGCCAGGACTTGAGGTCCTGAGTTACAGGGAACACTTGAATACGTGTGGACTTTATTCATAGAAGAATCAGGGTAGATCTGACAGAGGAATATAAAATTATGAGGAGTTTGGATAGGGTAAATGGAAGTAGGCTTTTTGTATTGAGGTTTTGTGAGATTAAAACTATAGGTCACGGGTTAAGGGTGAAAGGTGAAATGTTTAAGGAGAACATGAGGGGGAATTTCTTCACTTTAGGGTTGTGAGAGTGTGGAATGAGCTACCAGTGGAAGTAGTGGATATAAGTTTGATTTTTACAGTTAAGAGGAATTTGGATAGATACATGGAAGGGAGGGGTATCAAGGGCTACGGTGCAGGTACAAATCAATGTGACTAGGCAGAATAATATTTCAGCATGGACTAGATGGGCCAAAGGGCTTGTTTCTATGCTTGCATTGTTCTATGACTCTATCAGCCAGGGCATAGAAGTTCTGGGTGCAGGAAACTTGAAATCTGCAGGCACTAAACACTAAATCTCTAGTTATTGCTTTTCAAAACAAAGGTAAAGTGTAGTGATACCTTTTCTCAAACTTACCAGATTTCAGTGACATTTTGTTTTTACTGTCTCAGAAAATGCTTAATTTATCTAGATTGGTTTCTTCTCTAAAATCAACTCAAATAATGTGAACTCCATAGTGTTATTAATGTGAAGCAACTCTGAGGGGCCTAAGGGTACAAAGTCGCCCCCCTTCCTTTTTGAGAATCGCAAGATCGCTATTAATTCAGGTCTGGGACCCAGGAAATGAGAGAGAGACACTCAGAATACACAAGGTTTGGAATGTGTCCTGACCTCAGCGGAACGGAACCACTGATAATGGCCATTGTCTCTTGAAGACGGAATTGTGTATTGAGTACTGTACTATTCATTGAAACCCCTCGGGGGACAACCAGAGTGGTCTGGTTGAGGGACTGCATCATCCCAACCTGATTGACATCTGAGACCCTGTGAGTAAGGATAAAAGAGGGGTCTGGGGAACAACCCCTTCAGACGCACCAGGAGAAAAGCTAGAAATCCCGTGACAGCGTTTAATAGCGAAAGCCGGTGGGGGCTCGTGCGCGTCCTCCCTTTGCCTGGGGTGGCGAGCTCACCACGGAAGAATGGTTTAGCTAAAGGAGAGATCACAATTGAACGGCCACGGCAACGAGACACCTGACGGATCGAAATCATAAAGGAAGGTTGGAAAAAACCCTGTAGCGGTAACCGTTCCCATCCTATCTCTCTCTCTCCCTCTCTCTCTCTCTCTCTCTCTCTCTCTCTCTCTCTAACAATTGCAACACAACGGTCCCCAATGGCTGCAGCCTGCATGAACTGAGTGAACTTTCTATTTCCATTGGACAATACATTATCCCCTAGACAACGATAGAGCTTATTTCTTATTATTATTATACCCGCACTTTTAGATTTAGTAATGACAACGTATATTATCTGTATGGTTGCATTGATATTATTTTTGTGTATTTTTACTAATAAATACAGTTAAAAATAGTATCATCAGACTTCAACAGACTTCTCTATCTTTGCTGGTAAGTGACCCAGTTACGGGGTTCGTAACAATAGAAATGTACACTTTTAAATGATTATAGAAATGAAATTTATCCAAGCCAAAAATCCTATCATGAAATAATAGCAAGAAACCACTGTTAATTTAAAACCAAACTATTTTTTCCCTTTAAACAACAATGCACACAAAATGCTGGTAGAACACAGCAGGCTAGGCAGCATCTATAGGGAGTAGCGATGTCGACGTTTCGGGCTGAGACCCTTCGTCATGACTAACCGAAAGAAAAGATAGTAAGAAATTTGAAAGTGGGGGTGGGGAAATGTGAAATGATAGGAGTAGACTGGAGGGGGTGGGATGAAGCTAAGAGCTGGAAAGGTGATTCATGAAAGTGATACAGAGCTGGAGAAGGGAAAGGATCATGGGACAGGAGGCCTTAGGAGAAAGAAAGGGGGAGGGGGGGAGCACCAGAGGGAGATGGAGAACAGGCAAACAACTAAATATGTCAAGGATGGGGTAAGAAGGGGAGGAGGGGCATTAACGGAAGTTAGAGAAGTCAATGTTCGTGCCATCAGGTTGGAGGCTACCCAGCCGGTATATAAGGTGTTGTTCCTCCAAGCTGAGTTTGGATTCATTTTGACAATAGAGGAGGCCAGGGATAGACATATCAGAATGGGAATGGGATGTGGAATTAAAATGTGTGGCCACTGGGAGATCCTGTTTTTTCTGGCGGACCGAGCGTAGGTGTTCCACGAAACGGTCTCCCAGTCTGCGTCTGGTCTTGCCAATATATAAAAGGCCACACCGGGAGCACCGGACGCAGTATACCATACCAGCCGATTCACAGGTGAAGTGTTACCTCACCTGGAAGGACTGTCTGGGGCCCTGAATGGTGGTGAGGGAGAAAGTGTAAGGGCAGGTGTAGCATTTGTTCCGTTTACAAGGATAAGTGCCAGGAGGGAGATTGGTGGGAAGGGATGGGGGGATGAGTGGACAAGGGAGTCATGGAGGGAGTGATCCCTGCGAAAAGCAGAAAGAGGTGGGGAGGGAAAAATGTGTTTGGTAGTGGGATCCCATTGGAGGTGGCGGAAGTTATGGAGAACTATATATTGGACCTGGAGGCTGGTGGGGTGGTATATCCACCCCACTAGCCTCCAGGTCCAATAAGGGGAACTTATTGGGCAATAAGGACAAGGGGAACCCTATCCCAAGTGGGGTGGCGGGTGGATGGGGTGAGGGCAGATGTGCGGGAAATGGGAGAGATGCGTTTGAGAACAGAGTTGATGGTGGATGAAGGGAAGCCCCTTTGCTTAAAAAAGGAAGACATCTGCTTCGTCCTGGAAAGAAAAGCCTCATCCTGAGAGCAGATGTGGCGGAGACGGAGGAATTGTGAGAAGGTGATTGGTGTACTGGGGAGGGGTCGTAAGATGATGGAGCAGGTTGGATCCAGTGAAGGAATGGGGATAAAGCTGACAGACAATGGCTGGTGGGAGGTGGGGAGAGAGAGAGAGAGAGAGAGAGAGAGAGGGGGGGGGGAGAGAGAGAGAAGGGAGAGAGAGGGAGAGGGGAGAGGAGAGAAGGAGAGAGAGAGAGCAGATGAATCAAGGTGGGTGAGGGGGTGTGGAGAGTACACAGAACATGGAAATTTACAGCACATTTCAGGCCCTTTGGCCCACAATGTTGTGCTGACCATGTAAACTACTCTAGAAACTTCATAAAATTACCCTCTATTTTCTTAAGCTCCATGTACCTATCTAAGAGTCTCTGAAAAGACTCTATTGTATCCACCTCCACCACCGTTGCTGGTAGCCCATTCCACCCTCGGTATAAAAAGCCCACCCGACAGCTCCTCTGCACCCATTTATGAAGGTTGGAGATGGCTGCTAGAGGGGAGATAAATAGGAGCACAAAAGACTACCAGTGCTGGAATCTGACAAGTAAATGAGGTGATAATACAAATGGCAGATGGAGTCAGAACCAGATTGGAAAAGGCTGGAGAGGAAGGATGTGGGTGAAATGGTTATAGTGGGTGGATGTATCCGGGGGGTGGGGGGTGGTGAAGGTGATGAAGAAGGCATTTCAGGCTGGAGGGTGCTGCTTGAGGAAATGGAAACAAAAATAGGAGTTCCTGAAGTGGATTGGAAACTGATAGTTGTGAGGAGGGGTGAATGAATCCTCCAGTGGTGAGGATCAGTTAAAATTGGAAAACTCAATGTTCGTGTCATAGACTACCCTGGTGGAATCTGAGATGTTGTTCCTCTAGTTTGCATTGGGCTTTACCCTGGCAGTGGAGAAGGATGGGGATGGATAGATCATTGTGGGGAAAGGGAAGGGGAAATGAAATGTCATTTTAGTTTAATTTAAATGCTATCTGCACTTCAGTAATTGATCAACCCCTTCAAAATACAGATGAGGTGACATTGAGTATTTTGCTTTGGATCTGAAAGAACATTCATGAACCCATAAAGTTAAAATCTGATAATAATTTCTGGATATTTTTCCAAGCAACTCTTTAAGGATACTGTTTAAATGACTGAAGATCATCTAGTGGAGGAAACTATGCCTAATTATATTTGAATTTTATATTGGGGGTTTCTGTAATTTGGATACTGCAAAGATTAATGCTTTCTTCAAATTGTTCAAAGAAACAAATCACAAAAATGAAACTAAAATAAAAATGTTCAGGTCCTCTGATTTGAGAAGTTTTATAGTTAAAATAAATTTATGAATTAGGTCTCCATTAAGCTACACCAGGATCCAGCTGGTAAATGTGCCAACCCTGATGCATAACCTTTTTGGAAATTGATTATTTCTGCCTCTCAGGGGGAAAAAATTAGGCTTCAAAGAAAAAATACTTTGAGACACATGAGTGAACAAAGCAATGAGTAATCAACATGCTGTTTTATGATACTAATGAGATAGTGCCCCATTTGATAAAAATTTGCAAATGTTTTGTGAACATTTTGTCTCACTATTCTGTGCAGTTTAAATTTTCTCCTCTTTGAGAAATCCATCGAAGTATCTATTGAAGTTAATCTGTAGCTAACCAGCAATTATCTAATTATCTAACTTTCTGACCGAGGTAACTTCATTTTTAATCTATACCCTTTTGTTTGTGGATTACTGATATCAACAGTTCCAGCACAAGCAAAGGGGCACAACAAAGTGCAGCTGTTAACATCTGTTAAAGAATGTATTTTAACATTTTCAGTAAAGTGATTCCAGTTTAGTAATTCCAAGATGGCAGCGCAACGCAGCAGCTTGCAGCGGCCACTCCAGAGCTGATATCTGTATTTGTTGAGCAGGATTGTCGTACTCAATCCTAATCTGATGAAAAACGGACATGGGAACACGGAGGAATATCTGGAAATCTCCAGGAAGGCCCTCTTCATTGCTGCTGCTGCTGTGAGGTCCGGGTCTCTGCTGAGAACAACAGGCCCCCAGTCCTTGGGGTCGCGTTGCCGGTGGCCGTTGGCGGGGCCGCCTTAATGCGCTAAGCAGAGGATGGTGCTCGGAGAAGCTGTGTCGGATGGGATGGTCGAAGGCTCGGAGGTTCGACGGACTCGGAGTCTGCTGCGGTTGGAGCGCTTTCATTATGTGCTGTGTCTGCGAGGCTGAGTTCGGCGGCGCCGTGGAATTCCATAGCGGGGGTATTCCCTTCTGCCGCCTGCGTGGAATGACGAGTCAATCGGGACCTGAGGACTTGTGGAAACTGTGTGGTGGTTTCTTTCAAACATATAGTCTTTTGACATCTCTAGACTATTTTTACTGTGCCCATGTCTGTTTTTTTTAATCAATTATGCTATTGTTTGCACTGTTGTAACTATGTAGTTTTGCGCAGGTCTTGTAGCTTTAGTTTTTGGTCTTGTTTTGTCTGGTGGATTTGGAGCTCCTTTCTGGGGAACACGCTAAGATGGTAGCGCGATATTAATACGCAGCAGCCTCTCTGGACACTGGATTGGGGATTACCAAACGTTATGTGGATTTTCTGGTGTAGTCTGCTTTGTCGTGTGCTTTTGTGATATCATTCTGGAGGAATGTTGCCTCATTTTTTAACTGCATTGCATTTGTGGTTTCTAAATGACAATAAACTGAATCTGAATGGGAAAGGAGGAAGCTGCAAATTCTGTGAAATTCAAAATAACATTGAGAAGAAACACAGTTAAGTAAACAAGCAGTATTTTAACATCAAAACTAGCAGAATGAGATAGAAGTAGAACATTACTGCAAAGAAGAGACATTAAGAAGAAAGAGATTGAAGAAACCAGGACGGCAAAAATGGTGATGAAAATAAAGTGACAGGTTTAAAAAAAAAGAAATCCCAAGGAAAAAAAATAAAAGAGCTAAGATGCAACAAGCTGGCTGAAGAAATAAACACAATGGTGTCTTTAATTTGCAGGAGCGACACTTCTCTTAAATTAAAGTCGTCAGAGCAGCATGAAGCCTTAACTTCTGATCTTAACGCAAGTAATGTTTGTCCAACTCAATAAAGACAAATTAAAATTAACCTTTATGCTTGCAATTTACTTTCCCTAAAAGCTATTTCATGTAAAGTATACTTGCTTAGAGCTTCAATATATTGGAACTTAATTTCCATCTATGCATCTCATTTTTTTTCCTCAGCTCAAAGATATTGCATTTCTCTGCTTCTCCTTCAGTACTACTAAGGGTCCTATATAGTAGTTTATCATTTTCAAATACTGCCTTTTCTAACATTCATTCTGCAGCTTTCACTCCCCATCAGTTACAACTTACTCATCATCTCAGAATTGACGGGCTTTCTTGGCTCCTTTGCTGCTCACATCCATCTCAAAATTTCTGTCTTTGCATTTAAATGCTATGCCACAGTTTATTTATTTATTTAGCACAGTAACAGGCTCTTGTGGCCCAATGAGCCCCTGCTGCCCAATTACACCATGGTGACCAGTTAGCTTACTTTGGAAGAAGAAACTGGAGCATCACACAGTCAGGGGCAGAATGTACAAACTTACAGACAGCATTGAACCCAGATTGCAGGTGCTGTAATAACGTTGCACTAATCACAATGCTACCATACGTCTTAAGTGAATTCCTCCTGCTTTTACAGAGGTGTGGTTGAGAGTGTGCTGACCTTTTGCACAACAACCTGGTACTCCAGCTGCAGTGCTGCCGACAAAAAAGCCTTGCAGAGGATGGTTAGGGGAACAGAGAAGGTTATTGGGGTCTCCCTACCTTTTGTCCAAGACCTCTTTCAGAGTCGATGCCTCCAGAAGACACGGTACATCATTAAAGACCCCTCACACCCTCTCCATGAACTGTTTGTTCTTCTGCCATCAGGTAAACATTATGGGAGCTTCAAAACTAAAACCACAAGGCTACTAAACAGCTTCCTCCCACAGGCAGTCAGATGTTATGATTGCACTGTTCCTGGGAAACAATGTCTCATTCTGCCCTAAAGAGCTGATGTACGGTTAGAATGACAATAAAGATTTTGAATCTTGAATCTTTATAACATTGACCAATTTTCTGTTTCTGGTAACATCATGCTTCAAACCTCTGGACCAGTTCCCACCATCCTTTTTTTCTTTCCCTTCTTTCTTTAAATGTCTCAAAATTATTCTTCTATGATTTTTCAGCTCATCTTTTGATACTAAAATCTTAGTTCAACCTTCACACTATCTAGCTTTTCACATGGATAACTTAATCTGAAACCTCTGTGAGAGTCACAGAGTATTACAGCTCAGAAATAGGTAATTTGGTCAATCTCATTCATGAGACTAAGGTAACTAAATTCCCAAGCCTACCAAGGTAAGTACATTATTGATGACATCCGTCAGTCTCGAGAGACCATGGATCTGTGCCTGGAGTTTCCAGGGCGCAGGCCTGGGCAGGGTTGTATGGGAGACCGGCAGTTGCCCAAGCTGCAAGCCTTCCCCTCTCCATGCCTCTGATGTTGTCCAAGGGAAAGGCGCTAGGACCCATGCAGCTTGGCACTGGTGACGTCACAGAGCAATGTGTCGTTAAGTGCCTTGCTCAAGGGCACAAGCCTCAGCTGAGGCTTGAACTAGTGACCTTCAGGTTACTAGTCTGATGCCTTGCCCACTAGGCCACACGCCAACACGCTCCAGTACATTATTAAGAACATAAAAAATAGGAGCAGGAGTAGGCCACCTGGCCTGTTGAGCCATTTTATAAGATCATGGCTGATCTGACCTTAGACTTATATCCACCTACAGACCTTTTCCCCAAAACGCTTAATTCCCCTACAATGCAAAAATCTATCCAACCTTGTCTTAAATATATCTACTGAGATAGCCTCCTCTGCTTCATTGGGCAGAGAATTTCACAGATTCACTACTCTTTGGGAAAAGCAGTTCCTCCTCATCTCCATCCTAAATTAACTCCCCCTAATCTTGAGACTATGTCCCCTAGTTCTAGTTTCATCAACCTGTGGAAAAAAAAATTCCTACCTCTATCTCATCTAACCCCTTCATGATTTTATATGTTTCTATAAGATCTCCTCTCATCTTTCTGAATTCCAGCATGTATGGTCCCACGTGACTCAATCTCTCCCCATAGATTGGTAAACTTCCTTTCCACCATGTCCAAAGCCAGTTTATCCTTCCTCAAATAAGGAGACCAGAACTACACACAGTACTCCAGGTGTGGTCTCACCAGTACCCTATACAGTTGCAGTATAATCTCCGTGCTCTTAAATTCAATCCCTCTAGCAATGAAGGCCAACTTTCCATTTACCTTCTTGATAAAACTGCTGCACCTGCAAACTAACCTTTTATGATTCATGCACAAGCACTCCTAAGGCTTTCTGAAAGTAGCATGCTGCAATCTTTTACCATTTAAATAATAATCTTATTTTCCATTTTCCTTCCAAAGTCAATGACCTTGCATTTACTACCATTGTACTCCATCTGCCAGACCCTTGCCCACCCACTTAATCTATTTATATCTCTCTGCAAACTTTCTGTATCCCCTGCACAATTTGCTTTTCCACTCAGTTTAGTGTAATCAGCAAACTTGTACTACATTTGGTCCCCTCTTCCAGATTGTTAATGTATATCGTGAAGTGTTGTGGGCTAAGCACTGACCTGTGGCACAGCACTCACCACTGATTGCCAACCAGAGAAACACCCATCTATCCCAACTCTTTGTTCTTTATTGATTAACCAATCCTCTATCCACGCTAATGCATCACCCCCAACTCTATGCATCCTTATCTTATGGGTATGTCTTTTATGCAGCACCTTATCAAACGCCTTCTGGAAATCCAAGTAAATAACATCCATCTGTTCCCCTCTATCCACTGCACTTGTTAGATCCTCAAAGAACTCCAGTATGTTTGTCAAATAGGACCTACATTTGTTGAATCCACATGATGTATCCATTTCTTTCCAGATGACTTGCTATTTATTCTTTAATGATAGCTTCAAGCGTTTCCCCAACTACAGATGTTAAATGAACTGGCCTATAGTTATCTGCCTTTTGCCCACATCCTTTTTTGAACAGTGGCATGACATTCACCCTCTTCCAATCTGCCTGGATTATCCAAATGAAATAAATTACTCATTGTAAATATACATTGTAATGTCTCTTGATAAGAATGACAAGTTCCAGATACTTATGTTGTATTCTCTGTTTAAAACACAGAACGTGAACTTCAGATATAAAAGCTAGGAATGATGGCACCAGTAAGCAGATCAGGCAGCATCGGCAAAAAGATTAATGGAGTTAATATGCTGGAACTATCATCTGTAATCAGCAGTGAGAATGGCTGTTTATCTTCAACTTGTCCCAATTCTTATGAAAGATTAGTTCTCTTCTAACGTTGTCTGACCAGTTGAGTACTTCCATTATTTTCTGATGTTTTTATTTCAGATTTCTAGCATCCTCTTGTTTACTTAAGCAAATTTCAGAAATGATTCCCAGCAAACACATTTTCAGATGGTATATATTATCCACATATTTCAGTGCTGGCAAAACCCAGAAATCTATCTTTAACATCCTTATAAACCTTGCTTCCTATATCTCAAAGTTCAAAAGTTCAAAGTAAAATTTATTATCAGAGTATATACACGTCACCACATACAACCCTGAGATTCTTTTTCCTATGGGCATACTCAGCAAATCTATAGAATAGTAACTGTAAACCGAATCAATGAAAGAGCAAAAGCATAGAATACAATTTGTTGAAACACAACTATAAATAAATAGCAATAAATAACAAGAGTCCTTAAAGTGAGATAATTGGCTGTGGGAACTTCTCAATAAATGAGTGTAATTATCCTCTTTTGTTCAAGGGCCTAATGGTTGAGGGGTAGTAACTGTACTTGAACCTGGAGGAGAGAGTCCTGAGGCACTTGTACCTTCTGCCTGATGGCAGCAGCAAGATAACTACTTGGCTTGGGTGGTGAAAATCTTTGAAGGTTGATGTTGCTTTTCTACGACAGTGTTTCATGTAGATGTGTTCAATGGTTGCGAGGCTTTATACATAAGAACTCTTCTCCTATCTTAGGCCATGAACTTATCAATCACCCCTGCTGTAGACCACTACTGGAGGTCCAAGACACTGACTTCTACAAAGAAGGATCCGTATGTTCTATGACTGCTGGACTAAGTGTGTAAACATAGGAGGGGACTATGTTGAAAAATAAATGTGCTAGGTTTTCTAAAATTGACTCCTTCTACCTTAGGTCACAAACTTATCAATCACCCCTTGTATGTACAGAGTCGAATCCATTCAAAAGTGTTCCCATACCAGGCTGAAATGCAGGCAGTCAACACACTTCCCACTACGTATCTATAGAAGTATGTCAAGGTTTTTGACGTCACGCTGATCTCTGCAGCCTTTTAAGGAAGTAGAAGTGCTTTCTTTACAATTACATTTATATGATGGATTCAGGACAGGTCTTCTGAGATCATGACACCCAGGGATTTAAAGTTACTGATGCTTTCAATATGAGGATCATCCACATATTGGAGTGTTGGCAAAACCTAGAAACCTATCTTTAATATCCTGATATAACTTGCTCCTCAGATTACTCCTTCCCACTCCTGACAAATACTGGATGCCTCCAATTAACAATAAATATTATTGTGGACAATTATTTACAATAATCCTAAATATCCAAGCTACAGAAAAAAAAGATATAAATTTGTGTATGTGCTAAATAAGGATACAACTTATTCTTAAATTGAAGTTACATTAAAATCAGAGAGTTCAATGTAGAAAGTCACAGGAAAATCATGTAATTCCGAATATTTTTTCTCAGGAAGCATGATTAAAATGTGCTTTCATAAAAATGTCCTCAGTTATTCAGTGACCAAGAGGGAAATGTCTTTCTATTTTTATGTTGTTATATATCTTGCATATTCTACTAGCATTTCAACCAATAATAACTTTCAATAACTCAGATATAGTCATAACACAGAATCACAAAAAACACTAATCATGTGTGCTAAGGGTAAAAAAGACAGGAATAACACTAGCAGTAAATAAAAAGAACAAAGGTTTTTCAAAACTTTGCAGAATTAGAAAATGCATCTTTTATTTCTGTACTTTTGGGGTTTACAGCATGATTGATGACGTTGATAAATAGTAAACTTTAATCTTTAGCAGAGTTTACTACCTTTCTCCTGGACTGAAAAAGAAGTGGAAAAATAGAAGTAACATTTTTTAAATAAAGTATGGTAAAGAACAGACATTTATATAGTACATTATGTAGGACATTTATGTGCTGTGAAAATAAGTCAACGTGCTTCACGGCAGTCAGCCATACTTATGAAAATTATATCTACAGTTTATCAGACCAATGGGAAATTAAAATCTGGACCTGCTGATGTCCACCAAAACTATGCCACTGTGTGCATACATGAACTTATGTCAGCTATGTGCCCTTCACCTTGAATTTTTGTGTAAACACCTGAAAAGATTTCTATGTGTATCCCTAAGCTCATGGCCACTTGTGTGCCCTCAAATTTTTGTTACTCGGTGGGTACCCAAACTTGTGCTTCTGAACCAATACCTACGTTGATGCTGATGCTTTGTGCCTGCGTGTGTGGGCTGGTCATGCCCATGTATATATTTGCAGAGTGATTTCATACCCATATTTCCTCCTAGGCACATGCATCCAAACCCATGCTAAAACAGGCACCTGGACTTGTGCTTAAGTGTACAGTAGCTCAACTTGTATCTGTATGTATTGTGCTGCTGGTGTGTATATCTGAACTCATGTCAGTGTGAGTACCTGAACTCTTGAATAGTACCTAACAAAAACAAGGTAACATGTCTTCATAATTACAATCACTGGCTCTGACATGCACCATCATGAAGTGCTTCATGAGGCAGGCACAGGCTCCAGCCTCCCAGACAAGCTTGATCCACTGCACTTTATCTACTGCTGAAATGGTCCTTTGCAGATGCATTCTCCTTGGCCATACACTCATCTTTGGAGCACCTGGACATTATAAAGACTCTACATTAAACTCTTAACTATTGACTCTGCCTTCAATACTACAATTTCAAACAAACTCATCAGTCTCCGAGACAACACACATAAAATGCTGGAGGAATTGAATTGGACTGAATTGACTTTATTACTTCCATCTTGCAAATTCACAAGGAGTAAAAATCTTTACATTACACCTCCGTTCAAATGTGCAATTATAGTAATTTATAATAAATATTATGTACTACAGGTTAGTCAAAATAACAAAGAAATATAGTAGCATCAGCATGAATTAAGCAGTCTGATGGCCTGATGGAAGAAGCTGTCCCAGAGCCTGTTGGTCCTGGCTTTTATGCTGCGGTACCACTTTCCAGATGGTAGCAGCTGGAACAGTTTGTGGTTAGGGTGACTTGGGTCCCCAATGATCCTTTGGGCCCTTTTTAATCACCTCTCTCTGTAAATGTCCTAAATAGTGGGAAGTTCACATATACAGATACGCCGGGCTGTCTGCACCACTCTCTGCAGAGTCCTGCGATTGAGGGAATTACAGTTCCCATACCAGGCAGTGATGCAGTCAGTCAGGATGCTCTCAGTCATGCCCCTATTGAAAGTTCTTAGAATCTGGGGGGCGGCCATACCAAACTTATTCAGCCATCTGAGATGAAAGTGGTGCTGTTGTGCCTTTTTCACCTCACAGCCAGTATGTACAGACCATGTTAGATCCTCGATGAACTCGATGTTCACCCTCTCAACCCCAGATCCATTGATGTCAACAGGGGCTAGTCTGTCTCCATTCCTCCTGTTGTCCACAACCAGCTCCTTTGATTTTTGCGATGTTGAGGGAGAGGTTGTTCTCTTGACACCACTGTGTCAGGTGATGATTTCCTCTCTGTAGGCTGTCTCATTATGATTTGAGATTAGGCTAATCAGTGTAGTGTCATCAGCAAATTTAATTAGCAGATTGTTACTGTGGGTGGTAACACAGTCATGAGTATATAGAGAATAAAGAAGGGGGCTTAGGACACAGCCCTGAGGGGCTCCTGTGTTGAGGGTCAGAGGGGCAGAGGTGAGGGAGCCCACTCTTACCACCCGCCAGCGATCTGACAGGCAGCCAGAATTCAGCAGGCCAGGCAGTATCCATGGAAAACAGTAAACAGTTGACATTCAGGGCCAAGAAAAAGGCACATGAATCCAAAACTAAGCCAGTATATGCACCTGGACATGTGCCTATATGTATCTCAACTTGTATTTGTATGTATTGTGCCGCTGGTGTGTGTATCTGAGCTCTTGAATGGTATCTAATGAAGGGTCTCAGCCTGAAAAGTCAAATGTTTACTCTTTTGTCCGTACCTAACTTCAGCTTGTCAGAATGCAGACTCTAAATGCCGTCTGTTCACTGACACATGAATTGGAGCCTATGGCCTGTAAACTAAATGATCATTGGATGAGAACATTTAAAAATAATTACATGAAACATGAAACAATCAATTTGTACAGAGGGAAAACCTATAGACAGCAATGCGAAAAACAGCAAGGTAATCTGTTTCAGTGTTATTAATTGAGAAGTTAACACTAACTAGGCCTGTGCCACACTGCTCTTCTCTAATCCTTTTTCAGATCACATGGAGTTTTAGTTCAGATCAGATCATAATTTAATGAAAGGGCAGTTTATTAAACAGGGGAGCACTTCGGTTAACAACTGTAATGCAGGAAAGCACAAACAGCCCACCTACCTGAAGTTCAGAACAGCTCTTTGTTTCTCTGACGGGAATGTAGGAATCAAATTTGGCCAGAAAAATTTGATGCTTTAATTTTCACTTGGGTTCTAATATACACTTGGTATAGATTGAAATAACTAACAACATGTATGTATCGAAAATTATGATGCCCAGAGTAATTAATTACATCTGAAATCGCAAATTAAAGATAATTTCAGCACATAAAATAAATATACAATAGTTGTATATATTTAAAACACTCGTATTCTTGATGACAAGGGAATGGAGCAGTAAAGCATAGTTCACACCGACAAGTATAATTCATATATCTAGCTCAGATGTTACTGCAGATCTATATTTTATTTACCATGTTTGTACTGAAGTGGAACAGTATGCCACCGTGATAAATATCACAGGATGACTAAGTTTAACACTGCTGTCAAAAATACCTTGATAACACACACATTGAGTTTGTGCACAGGAATTCTCCAATTCCACTGCCCTGACCAATGGATCAAGTGAGCAAAGGTCTTCAGTTTCTGCAGGAAGTATTATCTGGACTAAAATCTGATTTACTAATATAGAACAGAAAACAACGATGAAAAGAAAGATGTATCACTGATAATGCAAAGTTTTATTTCTGGACAATGGATGTCTGAGTCATGGAATAATCAAAGAAGATATTGAATTGAATTGACTTTATTTCTTATATCCTTCACATAAATGAGTAAAAACATTAACGTTAGCTCTGTGTCTAAATGTGCAATGTACAATTTATAGTAAGTTGTAGTAAATAGTATGTACAACAGGACAGTCAATACAGCATAGAAATACAATTGTATCAGTGTGAATTCATCAGTTTGATGGCCTGGTGGAAGAAGCAGTTGGTTCTGGCTTTTACGTTACGGTACCATTTCCCAGATGGTAGCAGATTGTAGTTGGGGTCACTTGGGTCCCCAATGATCCTTTGGGCCTTTTTTAATCACCTGTCTCTGTAAATGTCCTGAATCATGGGAAGTTCACATCTACAAATGTCTGGGCTGTCTGCACCACTCTGCTGAGTCCTGCGACTGAGGGAATTACAGTTCCCAAACAGGGATTGATGCAGACAGTCAGGATGCTCTCATTTATGCCCCTGAGAAAGTGATTGGTATTTAGACACTCATGTCAAACTTCTTCAACCGTCTGAGTGAAAGAGGCGCTGTTGTGCATTCTTCACCACACAGCTGGTATGTACAGACCACGTGAGATCCTTGGTGATCTGTTTGCCGAGGAACTTAAAGCTGTATACTGTCTCAAACCCAGATCCATTGATGTCAATAGGGGTGAGCCTGTCTCTGTTCCCCCGTAGTCTACAATCAGCTCCTTTGTTTTTGCAACATTGAGGGAGAGGTTGTTCCCTTGCCACCACTGTGTCAGGGTGATGACTTTCTCTCTGTAGGCTTCCTTGTTATTATTTGAGATAAGGTAATATTGTCAACAAATTTAATTAGCAGATTGGAGCTGTGGGTGGTGACACAGTCATGGTTATACAGAGAGTAAACAAGGTGACTTAGGATGCAGCCCTAAGGGGCTCCTGTGTTGAGGATGAGACAGCTCACTCTTATCACCTGACAGGAAATCTAGGATCCACCTGTACACGGCAGGGTGGAGGCTGAGGTCTCTGAGCTTCTTGTCAAGCATGGAGGGAATTATGGTGTTGAACTCTGAACTGCAGTCCAAGAACAACATTCTCTCATAAGCATCCTTCTTCTCCAGATGTGCAAGGACGGTATGTAGAGCTGTGGCTATTAGTTTGTGAAAAGTATATAACTGAATCGAAAAATGAACAGGCTAATCTTACTGATGTTTTGAGATCTTAAGTCCTTGCCTTCCACCTCAAAAATACTGTACATATCTCGCATCAAAAATGATTTCTAGATCCAAATTTATATGACTCCTGCAAGCTGGCAAGACCCTTTAGCACACTGTTTAAAGAAAGGGATAAATATGAGGTAATTGTATCATGGATGATACATTCATTATTGTTGATTTATAAGATAGATTTCTGTTAAGAGAAAGGATTACAGAATTTATAGAATAGGTAAGTACAAATGATTAATGGAAAGACTTGCCTGTCGAGTGGCTGACTTTATTAATTATCATATAGCCATAACAGCTGGCATCCTGGGGTTGCAGCTTGAAAAGCAAGGCTCATCAATAGAATTAAATTGAAGATTTTAACATCTAAAAATTTCCTAAAGGAATTTTATTGTAGCAAAACAGAAGGGTAGCAGGACCATTTAATTTGAAGATGCAAGCTGGAGATGTCGTTCCAGAAAATGTTGTGGCTTAGCTTTCAAACAAAACAAGAGAAAATCTGCAGATGCTGGAAATCCAAGCAACACACACAAATTGCTGGAGGAACTCAGCAGGCCAGGAGGCATCTATGGAAAAAGAGTACAGTTGCCGTTTCAAGCCAAGACCCTTCAGCAGGGCAGAGAGAAAAAAGATGAGGAGTAGATTTAAAAGGTGGTGATAGGTGAAACCAGGCAAGGGTGGGGTGAAGTAAAGAGCTGGGAAGACGATTGTTGAAAGAGATACAGGCCTGGAGAAGAGGGAATCTAATAGGAGAGGTGCATGCAAGGTGAGAGAGGGAAAAGGGAATGGGGAATGGTGAAGGGGTTGGGGACATATTACCGACGTTCGAGAAATCAACGCTCATGCCATCAGGTTGGAGGCTACCCAGCCGGTATATAAGGTTTTGTTCCTTCAACCCGAGTGTGGCTTCATCTTGACAGTAGAGGAGGCCATGGATAGACATATCAGAATGGGAATGGGACATGGAATTAAAATGTGTGGCCACTGGGAGATCCTGCTTTCTCTGGCGGACAGAACGTAGGTGTTCAGCGAAACGGTCTCCCAGTCTGCGTCGGGTCTCACCAATATATAAAAGGCCACACCGGGAGCACCGGACACAGTATACTACACCAGCCGACTCACAGGTGAAGTGTCGCCTCACCTGGAAGGACCGTCTGGGGCCCTGAATGGGGGGGGCCACCTCCAACAGGATCCCACTACCAAGCACATCTTTCCCTCCCCCCTCTTTCTGCTCTCTGCAGGGATCGCTCCCTACGTGACTCCCTTATCCACTCGTTCCACCCCATCCCTTCCCACCGATCTCCCTCCTGGCACTTATCCTTGTAAGCAGAACAATTGCTACACCTGCCCTTACACTTCCTCCCTCACCACCATTTAGGGCCCCAGACAGTCCTTCCAAGTGAGGCGACACTTCACCTGTGAGTTGGCTGGTGTGGCATACTGCGTCTGGTGCTCCCGGTGTGGCCTTTTATATATTGGTGAGACCCGACGCAGACTGGGAGACCATTTCGCTGAACACCTACGCTTGGTCCACCAGAGAAAGCAGGATCTCCCAGTGGCCACACATATTAATTCCACATCCCATTCCCATTCTGATATGTCTATCTATGGCCTCCTCTACTGTCAAGATGAAGCCACACTCAGGTTGGAGGAACAACACCTTATATACCGGCTGGGTAGCCTCCAACTTGATGGCATGAACATTGACTTTTCTAACTTCCGTTAATGTCCCTCCTCCCCTTCTTACCCAATCCCTGACATATTTAGATATTTGTTTTTATTTTCTTTCTCTCTGCCCATCACTCTGTCTGTTCTCCATCTCCCTTTGATGCTCCCCCCACCCATTCTTTCTCCTGAGGCCTCTTGGCCCATGATCCTTTCCCTTCTCCAGCTCTGTATCACTTTCGCCAATCACCTTTCTAGCTCTTAGCTTCATCCCACCCCCTCCTGTCTTCTCCTGTCATTTCGCATTTCCCCCTCCCCCCACTACTTTCAAATTTCTTACCAAATTTCCTTTCAGTTAGTCCTGACAAAGGGTCTCGGCCCGAAATGTCAACAGTGCTTCTCCTTATAGATGCTGCCTGGCCTGCTGTGTTCCACCAGCATTTTGTGTGTATTGTTTGAATTTCCAGCATCTGCAGATTTCCTTGTGTTTGGAATATAAAGTGTTGTTCCTCCAACCTAAATGTGACCTCATCACGACAGTAGAGGAGGCCATGATTAGCCATACTGGAATGAGAATGGGAAGTGGAATTAAAATGGGTGGCCACTGGGAGATCCCGCTTCTTCTGGCAGACGGAACATAGGTGCTCGGTGAAGCGGTCTCCCAATCTACGTCAGGTCTTACTGATATACAGGAGGCCATAAAGGGAGCACTGGACACAGTATATGATCCCAACAGACTCACAGGTGAAGTATTACTTCACCTGGAAGGACTGTTTGGGGCACTCAGTGATAGGTAGTAAGGTAGTAAGGGAGGAGGAGTCAGGGCAGGTATAGCACTTATTCCATTCAACGGAACAAATGCTACACCTGCCCCTAAACCTCCTCCCTTACTACCATTAGCAGAACAAGTGCTCATCCTATCTTTTATATCTAATCCTCATACTTTTTTCTCCAGTCCTGCTGAAAGGTCTCGGCCTGAAATGTCGACTGTACTCTTTTTCCAGAGATGCTGCCTGGCCTGTTGAGTTCCTCCAGCATTTTGTGTGTGTTATGTGGCTTAGATTTCCTAATTACTGTAGCTTTCACTGCAGAGTTCAATGAAAGCTGCCAACAAAGATCAACAAAAATCATGGCATGGGTTTTGTCTTTGATAATGCAAGGTGCTGTCAAGCTTCAGATGCAGCCCTGTTGTGACATCAAGCAGGCTGCAGTTCATAATGAAGGTTTTATTAGCAACCACTGAGTAAAAGTGTCTAATAGTTAATTAAATTTTTAGTATTTAATGGATGAAATGAGGAACATTTACATAAAATTATGTTAAAATGGACATTTTTGTTGAACTGAATAAAATAAATTAGAAAAATAAATTTGTAAAGTATTTAAATATTGATTCAGAAGGCTTATTAATAAATATAGTTTCATAACAGCAACTAAAATTTAGCAAGACATTGCTAATTCATTTATCCCCCCACACTTTGAGGATTGTTATAGGAAGGACCATGCATAAAAGACTAGTTTTCATCAATTCAGTGATTTATGCAGGAACTTCAACAGTATTCCCTGAGATGGAACAATATATCACTGAACTGCAAGTTCACGATTGTTGTTTGAGCAGACTCCACAATAAATTTTAATGACGTGAATGCTGACAAATTTGCCAACAGTAAAATCAGAAGAAATACCAATAATGGTTTTCTGAAAATTTACCTCCAGCTTGGAACCTAGATCAAATATTTGTATGGAGGTTACAAAGTAAAATAATACAGCCTCCAAAGAAATGTTCTTATTTGAAAGAGATTGTTAAGTGTCTGAATGCTTTGCCTACTTCTAAAATACTATTTTTGAATAAAACCATCAAGAACACATTCTCACTTAAGTATCAGTTCTGACCAGTAGGTAAAGCATACATAACAGCCTTTCGGATGTATGCACATTAATGGTTGCAGTCTGAATTCAAAATAATGTCTTCAAAGAAAGGGGAAACATAGGAACATGGAAAATAGGTGCAGGAGTAGGCCATTCGGCCCTTTGAGCCTGCACCACCATTCAGTATGATCATGGCTGATCATCCAAATCAGAACCCTGTACCTGCTTTCTCTCCATACCCCTGATCCCTTTAGCCACAATGGCCATATCTAACTTCCTCTTAAATATAGCCAATGAACCGGCCTCAACTGTTTCCTGTGGCAGAGAATTCCACAGATTCATCACTCTCTGTGTGAAGAAGTATTTCCTCATCTCGGTCCTAAAAGGCTTCCCCTTTATCCTTAAACTGTGACCCCTCATTCTGGACTTCCCCAACATCGGAAACAATCTTCCTGCATCTAGCCTGTCCAATCCCTTTAGAATTGTTTACGTTTCAATAAGATCCCCCCTCAATCTTCTAAATTCCAGTGAGTATAAGCCTAGTCGATCCAGTCTTTCTTCATATGAAAGTCCTGCCATCCCAGGAATCAATCTAATGAACCTTCTCTGTACTCCCTCTATGGCAAGAATGTCTTTCCTCAGATTAGGGGACCAAAACTGCACACAATATTCTAGGTGCGGTCTCACCAAGTCCTTGTACAACTGCAGTAGAACCTCCCTGCTCCTGTACTCAAATCCTTTTGCTATGAATGCCAACATACCATTTGCCTTTTTCACCGCCTGCTGTACCTGCATGCCCACCTTCAATGACTGGTGTACAATGACACCCAGGTCTCGTTGCATCTCCCCTTTTCCTAATCGGCCACCATTCAGATAATAATCTGTTTTCCTGTTCTTGTAACCAAAGTGGATAACCTCACATTTATCCACATTGAATTGCATCTGCCATGAATTTGCCCATTCACCTAACCTATCCAAGTCACCCTGCATCCTCTTAGCATCCTCCTCACAGCTAACACTGCCGCCCAGCTTCGTGTCATCGGCAAACTTGGAGATGCTGCATTTAATTCCCTCGTCTAAATCATTAATATATATTGTAAACAACTGGGGTCCCAGCACTGAGCTTTGCGGTACCCCACTAGTCACTGCCTGCCATTCTGAAATGGTCCCGTTTACTCCCACTCTTTGCTTCCTGTCTGCCAACCAATTCTCTATCCACATCAATACCATAACCCCAATACCGTGTGCTTTAAGTTTGCACACTAATCTCCTGTGTGGGACCTTGTCAAAAGCCTTTTGAAAATCTAAATATACCACATCCACTGGCTCTCCCCTATCCACTCTACTAGTTACATCTTCAAAAATTTGAAGATTCGTCAGACATGATTTTCCTTTCACAAATCCATGCTGACTTTGTCTGATGATTTCACCTCTTTCTAAATGCGCTGTTATCACATCTTTGATAACCGACTCTAGCACTTTCCCCACCACCAATGTCAGACTAACCGGTCTGTAATTCCCCGGTTTCTCTCTCGCTCCTTTTTTTAAAAAGTGGGGTTACATTAGCCACCCTCCAATCCTCAGGAACTAATCCAGAATCTAAGGAGTTCTGAAAAATTATCACTAATGCATCCACTATTTCTTGGGCTACTTCCTTAAGCACTCTGGGATGCAGACCATCTGGCCCTGGGGATTTTTCTGCCTTTAATCCCTTCAATTTACCTAACACCACTTCCCTACTAACATGTATTTCCCTCAATTCCTCCGTCTCACTAGACCCTCGGTCCCTTACTATTTCCAGAAGATTATTTTTGTCCTCCTTAGTGAAGACAGAACCAAAGTAGTTATTCATGAGATTATGAGACAGAAAGGAGAGGGCCCTGTCAGTTGAAGACTAGGCTCCAAATGAGGAACTGTTAAAATTAGAAATGAAAATAGAAAATACTAGAAATAACAGCAAGTCAAACAATAACCTCTGAGAGACAAACAGAGTTAATGTTTCAGGTTAATGACCTATCATGTTACTGGATTAAAATTAAGATTGCACAGGAGTGCAGAATTAGGACAACACAGATATTGCTGATATTTTTAGAGCTGGAAGAGATTACAGAGAGATGGAAAGAGTAGGGTATGTTGGGATTTGATTACAAAGAAAAGAATTTGAAAACTGAGGACATGAGTCCCTCCTGCAACAATTCCTTCAGGAAATTAAGTCAATCACGTAAATTGTTTTATATTTAATGTTTTGCTGGATTCTAATTCCAACAATATGTTAGAAGAAATTACAAGATTAACTCACACAAAATGCTGGTGGAACGCAGCAGGCCAGGCAGCATCTATAGGGAGAAGCGCTGTCGATGTTTCGGGCCGAGACTCTCCGTCAGTTCCTGCATAAATCACCGAGTCCTGACGAAGGGTCTTGGCCCGAAACATCGATAGCACTTCTCCCTATAGATGCTGCCTGGCCTGCTGCGTTCCACCAGCATTTTGTGTGTGTTGCTTGAATTTCCAGCATCTGCAGATTTCCTCGAGTTTGACAAGATTAACTCAGTTGAGAATACACATGAATTATCAGGTATACAGCCCAATCTAACAATAAAAATGCCACTCAGAAATTCAACATTAGTCAGGAGAGGTACTGAGGATGATTGCATATTTTACTCTTCCTAAATTTGTTTTCAATGAAGTTATTGGAATTAGATCAAAGGAAAAATACTGCACAATTCTAAGTATACTTAATGCTACCAAAGAAGCATATATTTCTTTTTTAGTCTCAATGACAGCTACATTGGTGAATAACATACAGTACGTTGTTGGATTTTCCCAAATTAAAAATATATTTAGCTGTTTTGATAGATGTAAGTGTATGAATATTTTGTAATAATCACCATAGATAATTATGTAGTGAAATTCATTTTACCACGTTAAATAAAAATGCAAGCTTTCCATTATAATAAAATAGGAATTGAAAAGCAAAAACTGCAGATACTGGAAATCTGATAAGAACAAAAAACAACACAAATTTAAGGTAATTAACCTGAAAATTTAATTCTGTTTCTCCCTCCATACTTGCTGCATGATCTGTTGAATATCTATAACATTATCTGTCTTTGCATTAGAATTAAACAGGAAATTGGATATGAAATATAAGAAAAATGTGATTGCATTGAAGGAGGTGGGGAGTAAATTCACCAATATATTGCCTAAGAAGGAGAGTTTCAGCTGTGAAGAGAGATTTAATGGTTTGTGATTGTTTTCTTTCAGACAAAGAGAGCTGAGAAATCAGCTGATTCAGGGACACAAATCTATGAGGGTCAGAGAAAGGATAGATTGTAGCGGTGTGCTACATGCAGCACTAAAATAACGGCACGGAGTCGGTAAACTGCAATTAAAGATGATTTTATTCGAACTTCACAGCCTTGCTATTAAAGCCTCCCTCATCCCGCCCTCCCTGGGCGCGGATGTTCCAAGGGACACGTACTCACAAACCCCCGCAGGCTTTTTCCCCTTTGTTGCGGACCTAGCCTTTGTGCCTGCACGCTGGCTATTTGTGAGCCGGTTTGAGTGCGCTAGGAAGTGGGTCGCCACATAACCCCCGCCCCCCACCCCCAGAACCAGCGATACACCCCCCCAATGTCCACAGTCTGGGCTGGACCCTGTTTGGGAGGTGGCCTCTGCGCCGGAATATCGACGGGTTGCGCCAGGTCCACATGGGCCGGTTTGAGTCGGTCCACCATGAAAACCTCCTCTCTCCCCCCAACGTCCAGCACGAACGTGGACCTATTGTTCCGGAGCACCATAAACGGCCCCTCGTAGGGCCGTTGCAGCGGTGGCCGATGCCCGCCCCTTCGTACAAACACAAACTTACAGTTCTGCAGGTCTTTGGGTACACAGGTCGGGTTCTGCCCGTGCTGCGAAGTGGGTATGGGGGCCAGGTCACTGAGCCTCTCGCGTAGTCTGCCCAGGACTGCTGCGGGATCTTCCTCTTGCCCCCGTGGGGCTGGTAGGAACTCCCCGGGGACAACCAGGGGTGCGCCGTACACCATCTCAGCCGACGAGGCGTGCAGATCGTCTTTGAGTGCCGTGTGGATGCCGAGTAGGACCCAGGGAAGCTCGTCCGCCCAGTTAGCTCCTCGCAGGCGGGCCATGAGAGCCGACTTTAGGTGACAGTGGAAACGCTCCACTGGTCCATTCCACTGTGGGTGGTAGGCAGTGGTGTGGTGCAGCCGAGTCCCCAAAAGGCTGGGCATAGCTGACCACAGGCTGGAGGTGAACTGGGCACCTCTGTCGGAGGTAATGTGGGCCGGTACACCAAAGCGGGACTCCCAGGTGGCGATCAGTGCCCGGGCGCAAGATTCGGAGGTGGTGTCGGTGAGTGGGACCGCCTCTCGCCATCTTGTGAACCGGTCCACGATAGTCAGGAGGTGCTGCGCTCCTCGCGACACTGGCAGGGGGCCCACAATATCCACATGAATGTGGTCGAAATGCCGGCGGGTGGGGTGGAACTGCTTGTGGTGAACTACGTGTGCCTGTCTGGACACGCCCCCTGCTGACTGCTCCTGTGGCTCCTCCCACTGACCCCTGTATAAAGGCGATCAAGGCCTGAGCCCGGCCTCTCAGTCTCCAGGATGTAGTATGGTGGTCACTCACTGCTTGTTCCTTCTTCCAGTCAATAAAAGCCGATATCTCGCCTTAGGTCTCAGAGTGAGTTATTGATGGTGCATCACTGCTGCGGCAGAGCTTTGGTGTGCCGCTGCACCTTGGCTGTCTGGCAGTGCATGCACGTTCTGACCCATTCACTGACCTGCTTGTGGAGTCCGTGCCAAACGAACCTGCTGGAGACCATCCGGACGGTTGTCTGGATGGAGGGGTGCGCCAAGTTATGAATGGAGTCGAAAACACGTCGCTACAAAGGTGCCAGGAAAATGGGGCGGGGCTGGCTGGTGGCGACGTCACAGAGTAGGGTCCTCTCACCCGGGCGTACGGGGAGGTCCTGGAGCTGCAAACCGGAGCCTGCAGTTCTGTAACTCCGGATCTCCTCGTCTGCCTGCTGTGCCCTGCCAGCGCCTCAAAGTCTACCCCTTGGGAAAGGGCATGAATATTAGGGCGAGAGAGCACATCCGCCACAACATTGTCCTTACCCGAGACGTGCCGGACATCCGTCGTGTATTCAGAGATGTAGGACAGATGGCACTGCTGGCGGGATGACCAGGGGTTGGACACCTTCGTGAACGTAAAGGTAAGTGGTTTGTGGTCCGTGAACGCGGTGAAGGGCCTACCTTCTAAGAAGTACCTGAAATGCCAGATTGCCAGGTATAGCACCAACAGTTCCCGGTCGAAAGCACTGTATCTGAGCTCGGGTGGTCGCAGGTGTTTGCTGAAAAACGCCAGGGTTTGCCAGCGACCCACGATGAGTTAGTCCAGTACCCCACCACCTGCCGTGTTAGATGCGTCCACTGTGAGGGCGGTAGGGACGTCCATTCTGGGGTGCACTAGCATCGCGGTGTTCGCCAAGGCTTCCTTCGTTTGAATGAAAGTGGTGGCGGACTCCTCGTCCCAGGTAATGTCCTTGCCCGGACCCGAACAGGGGGTGCATGATCCGGGCAGCTGAAGGGAGGAAGCGGTGGTAGAAATTTACCATACCTATGAATTCCTGAAGGCCTTTGATCGTGGTGGGTTGGGGGAAATGGTGGACCGCATATACCTAAGCGGGCAGATGGGTTGCCCCGTCTTTAGTAATCCTGTGGCCCAGGAAGTCAATGGTATCGAGTCTGAACTGGCATTTGGCGGGGTTGATTGTAAGACCGTACTCACTCAGTCGGGCGCAGAGTTGACGGAGGTGGGACAGATGCTCCTGACGACTGCCGCTGGCTATGAGGATGTCATCCAAATAGATGAACGCGAAGTCCAGGTCCCGTCCCACCGCGTCCATTAACCGCTGGAACATCTGTGCGGCATTCTTCAGGCCGAACGGCATGCGGAGGAACTCGAAAAGGCCAAACGGGGTGATGAGAGCCGTTTTGGGGACGTCGTCCGGATGCATCGGGATTTGATGGTACCCTCGGACGAGCTCTACCTTGGAGAAGATCCGTGCACCGTGCAGGTTTGCTGCAAAGTCCTGAATGTGCAGCACAGGGTAGCGGTCTGGTGTGGTAGCCTCGTTCAGCCTGCGGTAGTCGCCGCACGGTCTCCAGCCTTCCGTCGCTTTGGGCACCATGTGCGGGGGGAGGCCCATGGGCTGTCGGACCGCCGGATGATCCCCAATTCCTCCATCCTCTTGAACTCCTCCTTCGCCAGTCGGAGCTTGTCCGGGGGAAGCCGCCGAGCACGGGCATGGAGGGGTAATCCCTGGGACGGGGTGTGGTGCTGTATGCCGTGTTGGGGCATGGCTGCCGTGAACTGCAGTGCCAGAGCCAATGGGAAATCCGCCAGGACCCTGGTGAAGTCGTTGTCGGACAGCGTGATGGAGTTGAGGTGAGGGGCTGGCAACTGGGCTGCACCCAGGGAGAACGTCTGAAAGGTCTCGGCGTGGACCAGTCTCTTCCTGGGCAGGTCGACCAGTAGGCTGTGAGCCCGCAAAAAATCCGCAGCCAGATGTGGTTGGGCTATGGCGGCCAATGTGAAGTCCCACGTGAACTGGCTGGAGTTGAAATGTAGCTGCACCTGATGGGTGCCATAGGTCCTTACTGTGCTGCCATTCACGGCCCTCAGGGGGGGATCCAGTGCCCTGTTGCGGGTGTTGTAACTCGTCGGAGGTAAGACGCTGATCTCGGCACCGGTGTCGACCAAAAAGCGGCGTCCCGACCGCTGGTCCCACACATACAGGAGGCTATCCTGATGGCCAGCCGCCGTAGCCATCAGCGGCGGCTGGCCCTGGCGTTTCCCGGGAACTGGCAGGGCGGGCGACAATGGTGGGCTTCTGCGCCCCACCGCTGGTGGTAGAAACACCATTGTTCGTTGGGCTCCCCACCCCTGCCTCTGGGGTTAGCGGGCTCTGCAGCCGGGCCTGGTCTGGTTTACTGCTGGGAGCGTGGCCTGGTGATCTGTGCGACGGACGCCCCACTCTCCTTCTTGGCATTCCACAGCAAGTCCGCCCAGGCTGCCACCTTCCGGGGGTCGCTGAAATCCGCGTCGGACAGCAGCAGGCGTATGTCCTCGGGCAGCTGCTCCAGGAATGCCTGCTCAAACATGAGGCAGGGTGTGTGTCCGGCGGCCAGAGACAACATCTCATTCATTAAAGCCGATGGAGGTCTGTCTTCCAAGCCATCCAGGTGCAGTAAACGGGCAGCTCGCTCGCGCCGTGAGAGTCCGAAAGTC
The DNA here is from genome assembly GCF_030144855.1 of Hypanus sabinus. NCBI lineage: Eukaryota > Metazoa > Chordata > Chondrichthyes > Myliobatiformes > Dasyatidae > Hypanus > Hypanus sabinus. The sequence goes on along the minus strand of NC_082706.1, from coordinate 163,351,778 downwards.
CTTATGAGCAGGGCTTTGAATTTGGCGTACTTGCCGTCCACTGGGGGAGGTTGTACGAACTCCGCAACCTGGGCCGCTGTGTCCTGGTCGAGGGGGCTCACCACGTAGTAGTAATGTGTGTCTACTGAGGTTATCTGCCGAACATGGAATTGAGCTTCTGCTTGCTGGAACCATAGGTGAGGTCGCAGCGCCCAGAAGCTTGGCAGTTTCAATGAAACCGCATGAACAGATGCGGCGTCGGTCATCTCCGGTCCAAAAATCGTTTGGACTGTCGGGGTCACCAATTGTAGTGGTGTGCTACACAGAGCGCTAAAATAACGACACGGAGTCGGTAAACTGCAATTAAAGATGATTTTATTCGAACTTCACAGCCTTGTTTTTGAAGCCTCCCTCATCCCGCCCTCCCCGGGCGCGGATGCTCCAAGGGACACGTACTCACAAACTCCCGCAGGCTTTTTCCCCTTTGTTGTGGACCTAGCCTTTGTGCCTGCACGCTTGCTATTTGTGAGCCGGTACGAGTGCCCTAGGAAGTTGGTCGCCACAAGATAGTAAAAAAAACTCTCCTTTTATGTAGCAATGTCCATTATTATGGAGCATAGATTTATGAAACGGGGTTGTAGACTTTTTTTTAAGGGATTTGAGGATTTTTTCACGCAGATGGTGATTGAAATCTGGTATGATGGAGGCAGTACTCCAAAATTCAAAATTCCAAGTCAATTTATTATCAAAGTACATATATGTCAGCCTATACAACCCTAAGGTTTATTTGCTCACCATATTTAAATGGTTGGATGAGCATTTGAAATACCAAGGTATCAAAGGTTACAGACCAAGTGCTGAAGAAAGGGTAACAATGGATAGCCACTTGATGGCTGAAGCAGATATTGTGGCTCAATGATTGTCCTTCCATGTGGTACAGCTTAACACAAAATGCTGGAGGAATTCAGCAGGCCAGGCAGTATCTATGGAAAAGAGTACAGTCGACGTTTCGGGCCGAGACCTTTTGGCAGAAGACCTTCCTGTTAAAGAGTCTTGGCCTGAAAAGTCGACTGTACTCTTTTCCATAGATACTGCCTGGCCTGCTGAATTCCTCCAGCATTTTGTGTGTGTTGCTTGGATTTTCAGTATCTGTAGATTTTTTTTATCTTGTTTGATGTTGTACAGCTCTATGGAATCATGGAAATTTGAATTCATGGAAATCTTGACAATGTTGCAGCTCTAATTTCATATACTTTGGTTTTGAGTGTTACTTCCTTCTAAATTGAAGGATCTTGGAAACAGTCTGAAATTCTGTCACTATGAATTATTTATTTTTTTATTCAGAGATAGTGCAGAATGACGCAATGTAAACACATCTGTCTTGTGTTGCTTCACTACAGCTGTTGGGCATGCAGTGAAAGGTTCTTAAAAATGAAATATGTAAGGCAGATTACATTAGAACTGAGAGTTATTTATTTTGCTCATATTTCTTTGTTCATTTGGAGATACAACATGGAACAGGCCCTTCCGGCCAAATGAGCAACATCAACCAGCAACCCACCAATTTAACACTAGCCTAATCACAGGATAATTTACAAAGACCAATTAACCTACTAACTGGTGTGTCTTTAGACTGTGGGAGGAAACTGTAGCACCTGGAGGAAACCCACATGAGTCGTAGGGGGAATGTACAAACTCTTCACAGATGTGGCCAGAATTGAACTCCAAACTCTGGAACACTCTGAACTGTAATAACATCACACTAAATGCTGTACTGTGGCATCCCATGTTGTAGAAATTGGAATACAAATGATACTATTTGAAAAAAGTACATTCAGTTTTACACTGTTGATTAATTTGTACAATGTAAAATAACACTGAAAATTAAAACATAAATAGATGTAAGTGCAGTATCCCAATGAGAAGGTTTGAGTGTTCAGTGAGTTACTTTTTAATCAAATAACGATGTTTTTGCATAATAGATTTTCCACCACCGTTTCACAAGCAAAATGCAATTTAATAGTTGTTTTCTCTCCTGCTTTAAGAGACTCAATATACAGCTAACACAACATATAAAGTAATTTATGCTCTGCTTACCTGTCGATCTACCTCTGGTAGTAAGATCAGGAGCTGTTGTTGAAAATGATGTGGTAAAGAGGCAAACGTGTGCTTGTTTATTAAAGCTCGCAGATTAGTATTCACCAGAATAGAACCTGGAGTTTCAACATCAATTTCCTCTCCTCTTGTCCGTTTAAGCTGTCCTGTGTAAAGATATACAACAATGTCATTCCAAATGGATACCTGTATCAAATTTGTTGTAACATGATAAAAATCTCCAGCAGTATGCATAGACGCATGGTGCAGTACAATAGTAACCCTAATTTAATCACCTCAAAGAAAGAGAAGTATCCTTCTGAGAAGTTCTCTGGCTATCTCCCATGTTCTTCTGGGAGGCTGGAAAGATTCTGAAGATCAGCCTACAGTACAATAAGAACGTGACTGAAGAATCCATGCAAAGCAGACCATAAGTGGGAAAAGAGGAAACCATGGGGATTATTCTTATTTCCCTCACTTAGTAAACTGACAAAATAGAGATGGAGAGAGGGAAGATTGCAGATTGGGTGCAAAATTCTAAACTTCTGGCAAATAAAACTGCAAAAGGAAGTTTTCTTTTTTTCTTACATTTAATGAAACAGAAATGAAAATTTAACAAAATAGAAAACATATTTAAGAATCCTAGGAAGATGTTCCGGATCTTAACCATAACAGAAAGTCACTTTCTTTAACTGTGCACCACCAAACAGATGTTACTTTGTGGAACAAACAAGACCAGCCCTGGTTCATAATGCTTTTCAGAGAATTATTACAACTGTGTTGCCCTTAAGGCATTCGTTTAGTTTATTACATTTTCGCTTTAGTAATTCATTTGTAATTATTTTCTAGCTAAAGTTAAGGTTGTTGAAAGTAAATTCGTTGTCTGTGATGTATTGCAGCATGCGATGATGTCACACCTGGTTTTGCTGTGTCCTGTGGGAAAATACCGGTTTGGAGAAACGGGAAGGAGGGGGCTTGTGTGTTCAGGATCAGCGCGAGAAAAGTTTTCATTCTCCGCACTAAGAAACATCATCGAAGTAACGCCGTAAGTTCATAAGATAATCGATATGTTGAAGTAAAAATGTTAACGCTGATTGTGTTAAAAGTAATGACAGATGATAAAATTTATTTTCTTGTGCTATTGAAAGAGTTGTTGGATAGTTTGTGTTGAAGTGTACTTAAAGTCAGTTGATGGCATAGGTAGATTCTGACTGTATGTTGTACTTTAATGTAATATAGTTTGTTGTAGTTTTACTTTTGCAAGTATTTATGATGTAAATGAGATGTCAAGAAGGAAATAAATACTGTATATATTTTGTAGAGTATTTATTTCACCATACGTTAATGTGGAAGAGTGAACAGTAAATGGTTAATCTTACTGCGATCCTGTCTTCATTGACTATGGTTTACCTCTGTGTTTAGTTCAGAGTTCTTACACCTGAATGAGAATACTACAACAACTATCCCTCTGAAATGCCATGAGTTTCCTGCATCTCTTAAACATTAAGCACATATCAGGGGAAAAGACTCTGATTAAATTTTTTGCAGACATCTAGTCTAGCATCAAAATATTTCATTAAATAAATAAGTTAGGGTCCAATGACGTTAATGAACCCAACTGTGATTCAGAATCAAACTAAAAATCAAAAGCTACTCTAGTTTTGCCATAAGCATGAAGAGAACTGGGACATGCTAGGAAGATGAAGAAGCTGTAAGAGGTAAGGTTATTACTTGACTGTCTCATGGTGGAAGTTCAGAAGGAACCACTGAATGCAATAACTGATGTTTAGGATATGGTCTGCTTCTTCTTCTCTCCCTCAAAATTTTCCTTTCTAATTAGTGCTTGGGATCAGTTAGGAATCTGTGGCTTTCAAGAAAACTGAAATCAGCAAACTGGCAAATAACTAATTAGACTGTGTAATTCTTACAGCCTTGAAACCCAGAACGTAGGAAGTGCAAATTATAAGTAACCCATTAATAGTTCACAAAAAAATATTAAGTATCGACTGAGTCTTGGGCATGGGATGAAGGCAAAAATTGAAATATCAGCTTATTCCTTTTACATTTGTACCACTTCAGCTCTACGTCCTTCCTGAAGAAGGGTTTTGGCCTGAAATGTTGACTGTGCTCTTTTCAGAGATGCTGCTTGGCCTGCTGAGTTTCTCCAGCATTTTGTGCATGCTGTTCTGATTTCCAGTATCCACAGATTTTCCCTTGTTTGTAATTTTACATATTTCTTGTTAACTTTCTTTTGCCACTTCCTTATTCCTCAGGTCTGTATAGATCTCTGGAAATTTACTACTGCCATTACTCATGTTCCACTGCATTTCTCTATTTTGTGTCATCGATAATTTGTCATAAATCCCCAGGTCAAAGATTGCCATAACAGCATATAGTATAAAGACAGAGAAATGATTTGGTGAGAGGTCCATGGTCTGACTGGACAGAGGTACTCAATAAGTGGGGAACTGTTGGAGATACAAATGGGGCTGCAAATACACAAAACAAAATATTTTTGACTTTGATCTCTTGACTATGAAACATGTAACCCTGATCACTGTTAACAAATGTTTAAGCAAGACTTGACTTTTGGCTCCCTAGCTAAGTAAGGCCAGTGTCTGAACAAATAGTCAGCATCACTAATGTGACTCAATGCACATTGTATTCTATTTGATTTGGGTGGAGAAATGGAGATCTGGTTCTAGCAAATGAGGGGTAAGGCACTCCTTTCCTTCACTAGCCTGCAGGTCACACTTGGGCAAGGTGTAGCACCTACTTAGCACACACCACACCCCCCACCATCAGGGTCACATGAAGCCAAGTGAGCAGGTGGTAGATGGCCATATGAGCAGCTGGTATGCATCTCAAGCCTTGGTTCAAAGTGAATTTTACTATCAAAGTATATATATGTCACAATATACAACCCTGAGCATCATTTTCTTGTGGGCATACTCAACAAATCTACAGAAAAGTAACAATAGCAAAATCAATGAATAACCACCAAACTTGGGCTTTCAATCAGAGTGCAGAAGACAACAATCTGTCCAAGTGCACAAAGAACCACCAATAATATTAATAAATAAGTAATAAATATCGAGAACATGAGATGAAGAGTCCTTGAAAGTGAGTCCATTGGTTGGAGGAATATTTCAATGATGGAGCAAGTGAAGTTCAAGTCAAGTCTCTTTTATTGTCATTTCGACCACAACTGCTGGTACAGTACATAGTAAAAATGAGACAACGCTTTTCAGGACTAAGGTGTTACATGACACAGTACAAAAACTAGACTGAACTACACAAAAAAAACAACACAGAGAAAGCTACACTAGACTACAGACCTAGACAGGACTGTGTAAAGTGCACAAAAACAGTGCAGGCATTACAATAAATAATAAACAGGACAATAGGGCAGGGTGTCAGTCCAGGCTCTGGGTATTGAGGAGTTTGTTAGCTTGGGGGAAGAAACTGTTATATAGTCTGGTCGTGAGAGCCCGAATGCTTCAAAGCCTTTTCCCAGATGGCAGGAGGGAGAAGAGATTGTATGAGGGGTGCATGGGGTCATTCATAATACTGTTTCCTTTGCCGATGCAGCGTGTAGTGTAAATGTCTGTGATGGCGGGAAGAGAGACCACAATGATCTTCTCAGCTGACTTTAGCTGCAGGGTCTTGCGATCCGAGATGGTGCAATTTCTGAACCAGGCAGTGATGCAACTGCTCAGGATGCTCTTAAAACAATCCCTGTAGAACGTGATGAGGATGGGGGGTGGGAGTTGGACTTTCCTCAGCCTTCGCAGAAAGTAGAGACGCTGCTGGGCTTTCTTTGCTATGGAGCTGGTGTTGAGGGACCAGGTGAGATTCTCTGCCAGGTGAACACCAAGAAATTTGGTGCTCTTTACGATCTCTACCGAGGAGCCGTCGATGTTCAGTGGAGAGTGGTCGCTCTGTGCCCTCCTGAAGTCAACAACCATTTCTTTTGTTTTGTTCACATTCAGAGACAGGTTGTTGGCTCTACACCAGACCGTTAGCCACTGCACCTCCCCTCTGTAAGATGACTCATCGTTCTTGCTGATGAGACCCACCACAGTCGTGTCACCGGCGAACTTGATGATGTGGTTCGAGCTGTGTGTTGCAGCACAGTTGCGGGTCAGTAGAGTGAACAGCACTGGACTGAGCACACAGCCCTGGGGGGCCCCCATGCTCAGTGTGATGGTGTTGGAGATGCTGCTCCCGATCCGGACTGACTGAGGTCTCCCAGTCAGGAAGTCTAGGATCCAGTTGCAGAGGGAGGTGTTCAGGCCCAGTAGGCTCAGCTTTCCAATCAGTTTCTGAGGGAAGATTGTGTTGAATGCTGAACTAAAGTCTATGAATAGCATCTGAACGTATGTGTCTTTTTTGACCAGGTGGAGAGTGGTGGCAATGGCACTATCTGTTGAGCGGTTGGGACAGTACGCAAACTGCAGGGGGTCCAGTGAGGGGGGGCAGCAGGGTCTTGATATGCTTCATGACAAGCCTCTTGAAACACTTCATGATGATGGATGTAAGTGCAACGGGATGGTAGTCATTTAGACAGGACACTGAAAACTTCTTCGGCACAGGGACGAAAGTTATCCCCTTTGTTCAAGAGTCTAATGGCTGAGGGGTAGTAACTGTTTTTAAACCTAATGTATGGGACCGTCACGTGATGACATAGGATCGAGACGTAGAAATCCAACTCTCCCGTAAAAAACCAGTAAAATAACATTTAAGTGAAGAAAAGTTAGTAAATACTTTTTAAAAACTAATAATAAACTATTCAGGATTGTCTTAAGATATGCCTCCTAAACAGAAGCAGAAGAAAACTACTACTTTGAAGACAACACAAGTTGGAAATGAATCAAGGCCAGTTGCTATGAAAGAGCCTCGGGCTCAACTGCATTTTACCTCTGGCGATACAGAACAGGAAACTGCGGCAGCATCAACCGTTTCCCAAAAAAAAGAGCAACAGGAATTGCACGTGCATGAAGGAAAGGGCATGCGCAAACATGAGCAAACTAAACTACAAATCCCAGCTATGATCGGAACTGAAGGTGAAAGTGACAATGAGGTGGAATCAGATTCTCTGGATAAATCAGGTGAAGATGAAGAGACAAACAAAGAAGAGCAACAGGAAGAGGTTGGAGGTGATGGAGACATAAGAAAAACTTTGGTGCAAATAATGCATGAATTAAAAGCATTAAAAGTAATAAAAATAAAAATACAAAGATTATGTTTGATAAAATGATGAAAAGACAGGACAAAATAGACAAGAAAATTAAAAACTTGGAAGAAACAATGGGAGACACCATTTATAGAGTGAACAAAATGTTAGATAATATTTCTGCCTGGACATCAGAAAGAAAATGGTTGTTGGAAAAAGTGGATGTGCTTGAAAATTTTAGCAGACAAAACAATATTAAGATTGTTGGACTTAAAGAAGGTATAGAGGAAGAGGATCCAATAATTTTTTTTCAAAAATGAATTCCGGAAATTTTGGAAATGGAAGGAAGAACCTAGTTAATTGAAATTGAAAGGGCTCACAGAGCCTTAAGACCAAGACCTCAAGTTGATCAAAACCCACGATCAATCTTGATAAAATGCTTAAGATATTAAGATAAAGAAAAGATCCTGAAGGCGGCTGCCTAACGTGCCAGAAAGAGAAATGGGCCATTGATGATAGAAGGGAAAACAGTTCTTTTCTATCCTGATATAAGTTATGACCTTTTGAAGAGAAAGAAGGAATTTAACCCAGCGAAAAAAGTTTTATGGGAAAAAGGCTATAAATTTATATTGCGCCACCCGACAACCCTGATAATTTTTTTAGATGACGGGAAAAGAAGATTTTTTATTGATTATCGGGATGCAGAAGAATTCGCACAAGAACTCCCAAATATTCGCTAATTACAGTCAAAGATTTAAAAGTGAAACGGATTAAAGATGAAGATAGGGACAGCGAATGGAACTGATGGATGTTTAAGGACAGAAGAATATTTAAATATATTCTTAATTATATGATACAGGGGAGAAAGGTTAAAATTTGAGAAATATTAATCAAGAGTAGTGATATTTTTTTTCTTCTCTTATATATACTTTTTTATGTTACAGGGGAGCTGGGGGAACTTCGGATCAATTGCTACGGGATTCAAGTGTGTAGTCATGGCGATTGCTATGACCCATACAACGGAGGGGGGTAATGTTGTGTTTTTTTTTCATTCACAACATTAGTAGGGGGGTATTTTGTTATTTTTTTTCTTTATAATCTTCTTTTCTTTTATCTTCCTTTCTTTGCCTGGACAATCGGGGAGGTGGTGAGACACATAGCAACATGAAGAATTTTAAAAAGATTCCCCAAGGTATTACGAAAGTTGAAAGATTAGGTATTATTATAGATTGGAGTAACCCTGTTAAAAATAATGACTAATTTACTGAATTTTTAAAGTTTTAATGTTAATGGGCTTAATGGACCAGTGAAAAGAAAAAGAACTTTAACATATATTAAGAAAATGAAAATAGATATAGCTTTTTTACATGAAACACACTTAACAGAGATAGAACATCAGAAATTAAAGACAGATTGGATCGGAAATGTTATCACAGCTTCATTTAACTCAAAGGTGAGGGGAGTTGCAATTTTGGTTAATAAAACTTTACCAATTAAAATACAAAATGTATTAATTGATTCTGCGGAGATATGTAATTATACATTGTCAAATTTTTTCAGAACTATGGACTTATGAATATTTATGCACCAAATGAAAATGATGTAAAATTTATACAAGAGGCCTTTTTGAATTTGGCTGACGCATATGACAAAATATTAATAGGTGGAGATTTTAATTTTTGTTTAGACCCAGTGTTAGATAGATCAACAAAGGTTGTTACAAAATCCAAAGTAGCAAAATTAACTTTATCATTGATGAAAGATTTAAATTTGATTGATATATGGAGAAGAATTAATCCAAAAGAAAGAGATTATTTATTTTATTCAAATAGACATAAAACTTATTCAAGGATAGATTTTTTTCTATTATCAACAAATATTCAAGACAGAGTGAAAAATATGGAATATAAAGCAAGAATATTGTCAGATCATTCCCCCTTGATAATGAAAATGATAATGATGGATAAATAGGAATCGATTTACAGATGGAGATTTAATTCAATATTATTAAAATTTCAAGATTTTTGTGATTTCATGGAAAAGCAGATTCAGTTTTTTTTTAGATACAAATTTACATTCAGTTATGATAAATTTATAGTATGGGAAGCAATGAAGGCATATTTGAGAGGCCAGATAATAAGTTATACTTCTAAAATTAAGAAGGAATATATGGTAGAAACAGACCAATTGGAGAAAGAGATCACAAAATTAGAAAAAGAATCACAAAGATATATGACAGAAGAAAAAAGACAACTTGTTAACAAGAAGTTACAATATAATACATTTCAGACATACCAAACAGAAAAAGCAATTATGAGAACTAAACAAAGATATTACAAACTAGGTGAAAGATCACACAAGATACTTGCTTGGCAGTTAAAAACAGACCAGACTTCAAAAACGATAAATGCAATTAGAACAAGTGTAAATAAAATTACTTATAAACCTTTAGAAATTAATGAAATTTTAAAGAATTTTTATTCTGAACTGTATCAATCAGAATCACAAAATGATAATGTTGAGATAGAAAGGTTTTTTTTTAATCACAAATAACTCTTCCAAAATTGAATTCAGAAGAACAGAAGGGATTAGAACGAGGTTGAAGAAGCTCTAGGATCACTTCAGAGTAATAAGTCCCCAGGAGAAGATGGTTTTCCGCCTGAATTTTAAAAAAAGTTTAAAGATTTACTAATTCCTTCTTTTATGGAGTTAATACACCAAGCGGAAAGAACGCAATAACTTCCAGAATCTTTTTCGACAGCTATTTTAATAGTATTGCCAAAAAAAGAGATCTTTTAAAGCCAACATCATATAGACCTATTTCTTTGTTGTACACCGACTGTAAAATACTAACAAAAATTTTATCTAATAGGTTATCTAAATACTTACGAAAATTTTAATAAATATGGATCAAACAGGATTTACCAAAAATAGACAATCGGCAGATAATGTAACTTGGTTTCTTAGTATAATTTATCTGGCACAAAAGAGGGAGGAAATGAATGTGGCACTTGCTTTAGATGCAGAAAAAGCATTTGATAAATTGGAATGGGAATTTTTATTTAAGGTATTGGAAAAGTATGGGTTAGGAAAATCTTTTATAAAGTGGATTAAAACCTTAAATACTAATCCCAAAGCTAAAGTAATGACAAATGGTCAAATTTCAACATCATTTCTGTTAACAAGGTCAACTAGACAAGGTTGTCCATTATCACCTGCTTTATTTGTGTTGGCGATAGAACCATTAGCTGAAGTAATTAGAACAGACCCAGATATTATGGGTTTCAAAGTTAACCAGGAGGAATATAAGATTAATTTATTTGCTGACGATGTTTTGCTTTATTTTAAACCCATTGTATTCGCTGCGTAAATTATCTTCTAGATTGGAAGAATATGGGAAAATATCAGGCTGCAAAATAAATTGGGATAAAAGTGAAATTCTACCCCTTACTAAAGGAGATTATTGTCAATGTCAATTAATAACTCAACTTAGATGACCGATAAATGGTATAAAATATTTAGGTATAAGAGTTGATAATGAATTTATATAAATTAAATTATTTACCATATTTGAAAAAAAATCAAGAAGATCTTGATAAATGGATGATGTTACCAATAACATTAGTAGGCAGTGTAAATGCTGTAAAAATGAATGTATTCCCTAGATTACAATATTTATTTCAAACACTACCAATACAATTACCGCAGAAGTTTTTTCAAGAGTTAAATATATATGTGAGGAAGTTCCTTTGGAAAGGTAAGATGTCAAGAATATCATTGGAAAAATTGACATGGAACTTTGACCTAGGAGGGTTACAACTTCCAAATTTTAAAAATTATTATAAAGCAAATCAACTTAAGATTTATTGCATTTTTTTTGATGAAGATAAACCGGCATGGATTAGAATAGAACTAGATAAAATAGGAGAAAATATACCAGAAGGTTCTATATATAAGTGGAATCTAAATGGATATGGGAAAAGAAAGAATCTCCTATATTAAAACATTTGATTGATTTATGGAATAAGAAAAATGTTGATGATGAGATAAAGAAATCTTTATTAGCAAAGAGACCTTTAATTCAAAATAAACATTCCTTTTACAATGGATAACCAACTTTTATACAACTGGTTTCAAAAAGGGATTAGATATATAGGAGCAAATATAAGGAAATCTGCAGATGCTGTAAATTCAAACTACAAATCACACAAGATGCTGGTAGAACACAGCAGGCTAGGCAGCATTTTGTGTGTGTTGTTAGATATATAGGAGATCGTTTTGAAGGAGGTATATTAATGTCATTTGATCAATTAAAGAATAAATATAAAATATCAAACAACACTCTTTTTTGTTATTTCCAATTAAGGGCTTATTTAAGAGATGAATTGGGTCAAACAATGTTATTGCCAAAACCTAATGAAATAGAAATTTTAATTCAAAAAGGAAAAATTAAAAAAAATATTTCTTGTATGCATAGTTTGATTCAAAAGCAGGCAATTAAACAAGGAATTCATAAGTCAAGACAAAAATGGGAAACTGATTTGAATATTAAAATTGAAGAAACAAATTGGTCAAGACTATGTCTTGACAGTATGACAAATACAACAAATGTCCGGCTAAGACTAGTGCAATATAATTTTTACATCAATTATATATTACACCACAAAAAATAAATAAATTAAACCCAAATTTATCTGATCAATACTTACGATGTAATCAAGAAATTGGTACTTTTTTTACACTCTACTTGGTCATGTTTTAAAATTCAACCTTCTTGGATAAATTTAAGAGTTTTACTGGAACAAATTATTGGAATACAACTTCCACATAATCCAACATTATTTTTACTAGGCGATATTGAACGGATAAAATCAAAATCCAAACTGAATAAATATCAGAAAGAATTCATAAAAATTGCATTGTCAGTAGCCAAAAAGGCTATTGAAGTTACTTGGAAATCGGATTCATACTTAAGTATAGATCGTTGGAAGAATGAAATTTTTAGCTGCATTCCACTTGAAAAAATTACTTATAATTTAAAAGATAAATATGAAATATTTCTGAAAATTTGGCGCCCTTATTTACAAAAGATAGGATTAAATATATAGGTGTTCTGAAGATAAAATGATTGGTTATCTGGGGAAAGAAAGAAATATACATATTAAAGCTATTATGAACTCCATGGAGCATGTGGGGATCTTCTGATATCCAGGCATTCTTTCTTTCTTTTTTCTTCTCTTTTTTTTCCTATAGGGATATGTTAGGGGGGAGGGGTTAAGGGGAGGGGGGGAAGGGTTGATTTTTTTTTCTTTCTGTAACCTATTTGAAAATTCAATAAAAAAAAATTATAAACAAAAACCTAATGTATGTGACCACAGACACCAGGCAGATAATCTCTGAAGAGTAATAATAATGGCTGGGGCCACCGATCTTGTAAAAACACAGTGGCAAACTGCTTCTGTAGAAAAAATTGCCAAGAGTAATCATGATCATGAGACCACAGTCGCCTATGGCACATGATGATGATGACTCTATTAGATGTAAACCCAGCAACTTTGTATTTATCCATCAATATTTAGATTAAAACACTCAGCATATCATACAAAATGTTAAACTACATGAAACAATTTCAATACTTATTTTGAAAATGAAACTGCATGAAAGGCCAGGAACAGAAGCCAGTATTGCAGTGGGGGTGGCACATTATGGGATCTGCACCCAAAATCAGAATCAGATTTAATATTACTGACATATGTCATGAAGTTTGTTGTTTAGTGGCACCAGCACCATCACCATCTGACACATAGTAAAAAAAATTACAACTTTCTGCAGCTTTTTCTGATACTGTGCAATGGGTCCTCCATATCAGACGGTGATACAAACAGTTAGAATGCTCTCCACGGTACATCTGTAGGAATTTGAGTGTCTTTGGTGATATAATAAGACTCTTCAAACTCCTAAACAAATGTAGCTGCTTTCATGCCTTCCTTTGCAATTACATCAATATGTTCAGCTCAGGATAGATCTTCAGAGATGTTAACATCCTGGAACATGAAATTGCTCACCCTTTCCATGTTGATCCCTTGATGAGAACTGATCTGTATTCCCTCAACTTCCCCTTCCTTAAATCCACAATCAAATCCTTGGTCTTACTGATGTTGAGTACAAGGTTGTTGCTGTGACACAACTCAACCAGCTGATCTACCTCACTCCTATATGCCTTCCTGTTACCATCTGAAATTCTGCCAAAAATAGTCATGTCATTGGCAAACTTATAATTGATGTGATAAGCCACACGGTGACAAGTGTAGAGAGAGTAGAATGGTGGGCCAAGCATGTGTCAGTGTCGACTGTCAGTGAGGAGAAAATGTTATTTCTGATCTGCACACTGACTGTGAACTCCCAGTGTGGAAGTTATGCACACTGCAGATCCAGATGCAGGGGTAGATAGAGAACTTGTTGATTAGAACTAAGAGTATGATTGTGTTGAAAGCTGAGCTGTGACCAGTAAGCACCAGACTGACATAGGTATTACTATTGTTCAGGTGATCCAGGGCCAGAAGAGCCAGTGAGGTTGCATCCACTGTAGACAGTGATAGACAGATTGAAGTGAGTCCAGGTCATTCTTAGGCAGGAGGTCATTCTCGCTATGACCAACCCCTTAAGGCACTTCATCACAGTGGATGTGAGTGCCACTGGGCAATAGTCATTGATGCAGCTCACCTTACTCTTGGGCACTGGTATGCAGAGGAGCACATATATATTTTTTCTGTCTGTTGGAGCCATGTATCCATTTTTGTCTGTATTGTATTTTATGGCACATTTATTATGGTCTCCTGTCTTCTGGGTTGGGGTGTGGTATAAGCAAATGAGTACAGTTCATATTCACGTTGAGAAGCTTAGTTTAGTCTAGCTGAATTGGGTAAGCCATGGGGTGATGTTTTTTTATTGACCGCTAACTTTGTTATTTACTAATTTAGCTCCAAGACTTAGTCATGATCAATGGGACGTTATTGGAACTCTAATTACATGCTAACCTTGCTTAAATACATTAGTTTGACCACTAACTTTGTTATTTCGCTAATTTAGCTCCACCATTTAGTTATGATAATTGGAACAATATTGGAACTCTAATGAGATTGCTAACCTTGCTTAAATACGTTAGTTTGTGTGCTAACTTTGTTACTTCACTAATTTGAATGCTATATCACTAATTTAGTTAAATTAGTTTTTCAATTTTGTAATTTCATTTTTTTGAAGTGCATCATACAGTGTTAATCTCCTGGCTTAGTCTCAGCAGTTTTTGTTTGTTTTAAAGTAACTACTACAGTATGATAGTCACTCTTTTGAAATAGGTGGGAAGCTCCAACTGCATTAGTGAGAGATTGAAGATGCCCGTGAACACTGCTGCCAGCTGGTTAACAAGGTTTTCAAGAGCCCTACTAGATACACCATCAGAGCATGCCACCTTACAAGGGTTCCTGAAAGATGTTCTGATGTCGGTCTCCAAGACAGAGTTTACAGAGTCACTAGATGCTGCAGGGATTTGCACAGGTGCAGTCTGACTCTCCCTTTCAAAAACATTGAACTCATCTGGGAGTGAAGCATCACAATTACACACATTGTTAGGTTTCACCTTTTAAAAAGTAATGGCCTGCAACCTCCACCAGAGCTGACATTCAAACAATTCTGCCTCTGAACTCAATTGGAATTGTTTTCTTGCTCTTATGATAGCTGACTGTAGATCCTACCTTGACTTCTAGTATAATTTAGAATCACTGGTCTTGAAAGGCATAGATCTAGCACTCTGCATCCATAGCTTTTGGTTTGGGTCTATCCAGTAAATTCTCGAAGGAACATACTCATCCACCCAGGTCTTAATGAATCAGTGACAACTGTTGTATATTCCTTTTGATTCAAATTTGAATCCCTGAATGCTGTCCAGTCCACCGACTCAAAGGTCTTGTAAGCGTTCCCCTGCCTCCCTTGACCATACCTTCTTGGTCCTCACCACTGATGCTGCAGCCTTTAGTCTCTGCCTGCATGCTAGGAGAAGACGTATAGGCAGATGATCAGACTTCCCAAAGTATGGGCATGGGATGGCACAGAAAGCGTTCTTGATGGTGGTGTAACAGTGGTCAAGTGCGTTGGCTCCTATTGTTCCACATATGTTGTTGGTTCATTTGTTTTCTACATGGATATTGACTGATTTACTGGGTTCATCTAATGCTGTCTGTTTATATATCCTGTGTCTAATGTTTGTGATCTTTGCTTTTGTTCTTAACATTTTTATTGTTTTTAATCTTATCTATTAAATCAAAATGTAAACTAAATATGACAGAACCTACAGATAGTTCTATCCGTAGACGATGCTACCAATAACTCAGTAAAATTACTGACACGTGAAATGAATAAAAATTACTTTTGTTATCACATGCTCTGCCAAATATATATTTCACATCCTCCTGCATTGATGTTAGAATGTATTCCACATTCTCCACCATCAAGCTGTCATGGCTTCAGGCTAACTTTATCACAGCAGCAGCCTGAGCATTGTATGATGCAGGGGACATGATTTTTATAAGACTGCATAGCAACCAACTTGGTAACCATGTTATGAGGGTTGTAGTTGAAGTAATCTTTAGCTTGCTGAAACCTATTTGAAAGTACAAAGGAATCCTTTTGAGACTGCTAAACCAAAAATATTATCATATTAGTGGTATACAATCAGCCATTTGGTGCATGCTCATTTGGGAAAAAAAGTAATATTTGAAAATAGTGCAAGCTTTATATATCTTAAGTGTAAATCTTTACTCTGGGGAGGGGTGAAGGGTAAATTGTGAGGGTTAAAATGTGGCCCTCAATAAATTTTCACTCCTGTACTCTGAACGGTCTTCAACTTGGACACAGAAAGGTATTGCATTTCAGGCAATTGGGACTTGGACATCATGAATACATTTCTTGCTAAATTTCATGTCAACACCCCAGTGCCACTTTAACTCTGAACCTTGGGATACTTGTACCATATCAAACCTAAGCACTAACCCCCAGCCCCGGGTTTCCAGCATTTTTGGACCCCTGAGCCCAAGTGCTGCCACCTACATTTTCCTGCTTGCTTTGCTTGTGATTCAAGACACCACACTTCAACCAAGCTTAGTTATTTGTTTCCAATTAAACCTTTGCTCCTTCATGAAATATTTTAAGAGCTACATTGTATTCTTCATTCTTTGTTGGGCAGCATATACTGCCTTGTCTTGAAATTTTGCTCCTGAAATTTTGAAGGTGAACAATCCTCACAAAACATTTTATGAAGATATTTCATAATATTGTTGGGTAGAAAATTCCAGGATTATTATTAGAGATAATAAGGAATGGCAATCTACAGGAAAGGCCCAGTAATGTGTGATGCTGGTTACACAGGTGACAATCTCACAATTTGTGGATGATACAATAGTCAGGTAAGTAATGAATAGCAGTAGAGTTTAGGAGGATTACAGATTGGTGAAATTGGTAGACATGTGTCAGATGCTTCGTTTGTATTACATGCCAGGTGTTATCATGAAGGGAGGCTTGTCAAAATGAGGCAAAGCTCTGAGGAACACAGGTACTATGAAAGCTGTTGCAGAGAAACTGCACTTAGGACTTCTCAGAAATAGTCTAAAGACTCCAATATCTGCCTTATGATTACACTTGTGTATAGATTTCCACTGCAGTTCTTCTCAAAAGCAAGTTGGAGACAGGCCTATGTTCAAGACTACTACAAGGTCATATTAATTAGCAGGCAGAAAATGTGGCCAGCCACCTCCTCCTAGGTATAGTAGACCACTGAGGTCCATTCCCTACAAAAGAGAATCTACTCTTGATAGCAAAAGGATTTTTGTTGATGGTAAACAAATATGCTACTACTAATGCTTCTAATCGAAAGTACAAAATCCACAATTAAATGTTCTCATAGATTATGAGTCTGATAATTGACCTGAAATGTTACTTCCACTTCTCTCTGCTCATTTTTATTTCAGATTTTCAGCTATTCGAAAAGGTTCAAATTTCTTTGGCAAACAAATTATGATTGACTATCGTGAAATCAACATTACAATTAGATTGCCTAGTACTGAATATATTAATAGATAGACATTATTTTAATTTTCTATTCCTTCATAAAGTAATTGCCATTAGTAAATTAGGTAGTGTTTATTTAGCGATGTGGACTTATTAATTTATTTAATGGAACAATTGTTCTATCAAAATGTTCAATAAAGGAAACAAAGGTCTGGTCAAGATGGCACCAGTATACAGCACTCCCTCAGTCGACATCTTCCAGATAGCCCATAAAAATGTCTATTTTATTTCTGTTACATGTGTTTTTCATCTTAAATGTGTTTCTGGAACTATTAAAGTCTGTGATTTACAGTCTGGAGATAGATTGAGTGATCCTGCACTTTGCTGCCTTCAAGATGATTCTGGGAAGTGAGTGCGTACACAGACTGCATCAATGCGAATGTAGAAGACAAAGGAGAGTTCGGTGTCGACTGCTGCTAAAGAAGGAATCTGTGAGCCACCTACCACTGTGTGATCCGTTGTGATAGGAGTTAGGTCTCTGTGCACGTGTGGTGTCTTTCTTTTGATGATGAAGACGACGTTACAGTGGTTCTGCATTATGGACTGGAATTTTTTTCAGACATATAGTTTTATATTTTGTGTTTTCACCTGTTCCTTTCTGTTTTGTTGTGTGAGGGGAGAGGGTTTGGGGGTTGATGTTCTTGTGCGTTCTGTTAACTTTTTTGTGGAAGGGAGGGGGGGTTAAGGGGTCGATGTTCTTGCTGTGATTTGTGCAAGGTGAAGGGTATTTGGGGGTTGCCAATTAGAAAGCCCTTTTTTCCCTTGTGATACGTGGGTTTGCTGTTTCTCTCTGAATGACTTTCATGTTATTTTTTGTTTTGTGGCTTTCTGGAGAAGATGAATCTCAGATGTGTACTTTGATACATACTTTGATAATAAATAAACATTTGAATTTAAATGTTCAGAGTATGGAATTGAGGTTTGTTAATGTTCTGTAAGCAATGAATGCTTCTTGACCCTAAAAGTACAGAATCCTACTGTAATTCTTGGGAATCCTAAGCACAGCTTTAATTCATTGATACCAATTTTACTCCCAGGTCAACATTTTGTGGGCTCCAGATGTTAGAGAATATATAATCTAGTCCAATGGTGGACCTTGAATCAAGAGCAACAAAAGAAAAGATTCTGCACAATCCTGATCCAACTACACTATTAATTCAAATAAAATACAATATTGAAAAGCTGGTATTAACAAGAATCTTGGACCAATCAGCAGCTGTGGAGAGATAAAGTTGTCCCAAAAAAGATTTAAGCAAAACTAGGGGATATTAATCAGAAATTTATTTCACTACAATAGATGTTTTCATGGCCAAGGTCTGTGACTTCTACCATTCCTGTCAAGAAGAAAAAAATGCCTGTATTCTAATAGAAGGCATGAGAGATTAAATGAAGAAAAAGGTCAGGGATTGGATAATGGATAGTTACTGGACAAATAGAGAACCAAAAGAGGGCCTTATAAATGATAGTAACAGAATGATCATTAAAAGCTGTCACTAAAACAAAATAGGAGAGGTGTTTGTGATCTGAAATTATTTAACCCATCCAAGAAGCTGTCGAATGCCAGATTGAAAAAAAAACTGCTATTCACTAAACTTCCACTGTATTTCATTAGAGTAAGAGGATAAGGGCAGCAGTGGAGACCAAGGACTCCATGATCAGTGTGGGCATAGACAAAGAGTATTATTTGAGTAAAAACATGTCACCACACACAACCCTGAGTTTTTTTTCTGCGGGCATACTTAGCAGATATATAGAACAGTAACTGCAAACAGGATCTATGAACAACAAACTGTACAAATGCAGATATAAATAAATAACAATAAATAATGAGCATGAAATAATAAGATAAAAGAGTCCTTAAATAAGTGTAGTTATCCCCTTATTTTGTTCAAGGGCCTGATAGTTGAGGTGTCAGAATTGTTCTAGAATCTGGTGGTGCAAGTTCTGAGGCACCTGTACCTTCCACCTGAGGGCAGCAGTGAGAAAAGAGCCTGGGTGGTGAGGATCTTCGATGACAATGTTTCATGTAGATGTGTTCAATGGTTGGGAGGGTTTTACCAGTGATGTTGTGGGGTGAATCCATTACCCTTTGTAAGATTTTCTGCTCAAAGGCATCGGCATTCCCATACTAGGCTGAATGCAGCCACCAGTACAAGTTTGGCAAGGTTTCTGATAACATGCCAAATCTCTGCAGACTCCTGAGGAAGTAGAAGTGTTGTTCTGTTTTCTTCGCAATTATATTTATATGATGGGTCGAGGGCAGCTCCTCTGAGATAGTGAAATCCAGGAATTTAAAGTTACTGACCCTCTCCATGTCTGATCCTCTGATGATTATTGGCTCATGGTCTTCTGGTTTCTCTCCTGAAGTCCACTATCTGTTCCTTGGACTTATTGACGTTGAGTGAGAGGTTGTTGTTATTACACCACTCAGCCAAGTTTTCAGTCTCCCTACTGTGTGCTGATTCATTACCTCCTTTGATACAGCCCACAATAATGGTGTCATCAGCAAACTTGTATATGGTACTGGAACTGTACTTAGCCACACCATCATAGGTGAAAAGTGAGTACAGCAGGGAGCCAAGTACAGATCCCTGTGGTGCTCCTGTGCTGATGGAGATTCTGGAGGAGATGCTTTTGCCAATCTGAACTGACTGGAGTCTACAAGTGAGGAAATCTGGAATCCAATTGCACATGAGGGTATTAAAGTCCAGGTCTTTGAATTTACTGATTAGTTTTGAGGGGATGATGGTGTTATGGTGAGCTGTAATTGATAAAGAGTATCTTGATGTATATATCTTTGTTGTCCAGAACTTCCAGGGTTGCGTGAAGTGCCAACAAGAAAACATCTGCTGTAAACCTGTTGTTTCACTAGGCAAACTGAAGTGGATCCAAGTCACCACTCAGACAGGAGTTGGTACACTAGCCTCTCAAAACACTTCATCGTTGTGGATGTAAGTGCAACTGGGTGATAGTCATTTAGACAGATTACCACGCTCTTCTTCAACACCGTTATGATTGAAGCACGCTTGAAGCAGCTGGATGACACACACTGCCGATGCAAGAGGTTGAAGATGTCCGTGAATACACCAGCCATTTGGTCAGCACAGGTTTTCCATACTCGGCCAAGTATTCCATCTGGACAGGATGCTTTCCTTGGACTCGCTCTCTTGAAGGCAGCCCGCTTATCGTCTTCAGACACTGAGACCAAAGGATCATTGGGAGACACTGGGGTGCGCAATGGCTCCTTCCTGTTCTGGTGATCAAAGCGAGCATAGAAGGCATTGAGCTGATCTGGAAGTGAAGCTCTGTTGTTCCCTAGGTTACAAGATTTAACTTTTTAGGTGGTTATGGTATTCAAACCCTGCCACGGCTGTCGAGCAGGCCAGATTGAAAGAAAAACAGGTAAATTACTTGAGGCATCTGGTGAGATTTGACTCAATAAATGTGAGTACTAGGGACACTTCAAAGATATAAGGGCATTATAAAGTCACCATAAATCAGGAGCTAAATTTTGCAGTCAAAGTATTTATTATGTACTAAATAAGGCATCTGTCAATAATTTCTATACATTTATGGACAGCTGGTTGGCCTACACAGCTCAAGGTTATCTGAGTTCATAAAGTTAAAAGCCATGGTGATGTTGACAGCTACTGAGTACTGTGCACATTAAACAGTGTCTGCAGGTCAGTTAAGAGCATGCTGCATAACTCTATTTCACAAGCATCTTCTGTAAATTACAGACCTCTGACACTGAAGCATATGTAATTCTAACTCTAAAATTTAGTATAAGGGTCACCATACATGTTTTGGCTGTACAAAAGATATTATTAAAAGGGTAAAAGGTAAACAAAGAATGGGGCTTCACATTCAGACTATTTGAAGGATCACAATTGCTACAAATTATGCTTCCTCATCCTTCATCCAAATCCTTTATCCTTCCATGCGCATACTGCAGCAAAACTAGAGACCCATCAGGGTAAGAAGGAAATCAGAAATACAAAAAAAAATTATGGCACTCACTTCTACAAGGTGTTGTTGAGGCATAGAAGGTGGACAAATGTTAAGGGAAACTAAATAAGCACATTGAGAGAAAGCAAACAGCAGAATATCTTTACAAAGTCATTTAAGAATGAATGGGAGGATGCCCGAATGGAGCATACTGTGGTTACATCTTTACATTTTGAGGAAGCTGCAACACCATGCAATTCGATGGTGGGCAGGAATGGAAAGTGGGAATAAAGTTCTTTAGCAGCTAGAAATAACTTCACTGCAACGAAGGCACAAATATAGATAAAATTCTCCTGGGCAAATAGTCAGAGGCTTTATTACACTAACATGGAGAAAACAATGAAAGAATAATCATTGTAAAGATTCTAAAATCACAATGACAAGGAAGAAAAAAAGCAGTATAGAAATGGCCTGATACTTACCTGAAAAATATCTTATGGGTTTTGCAAATGTAACTTCACACCAAACAAACCACAAACAAAATGGAGATGACAGATCTACATGTCCAGTTTATTTAGGTAAATCTGAATAGGATGAATTCCAGCAAAGATTCTATTAAAAGGGTATTTTTCATTGTGTATTTGACAGTCTGATATTATCAACTGGGACATTGATCCACATAAGTTTAGTTATTTAAATACTTAGCTAGGATTGTAATTGACACTGGAATCTGTTCCCAAGTCTATTGAGCAAAGGCGCCCGAGTTCAAATCCAGCCGGCTCCCTTGCACGCTTTCGAGCTAGCAACTCGGCCTCATAAAAACAAGAAAGCCTGCTATAAAAATGCCATCATGACGGCATCCCAATGACTCCACTTGGAGTTAAGGGCTTTCTTCTTCTCAATCTTGTCTCATCTTTTAAGAGGTCGATGATGTAGGCATGGGCTACTATCCTTACCATGAGTACATCTTGTGTTTTTCCATTTTCAAGTACCACAAGACAGGTCTCAGCTGCTGAACAAAATTATTTGGTAAAGATATCATTTTATTCGATATGATACCAGCAGCCACCAGCATTCCATGCACAGTAGAGAATACTTCAGATGTGAGTTCAGAATATAGTGAGTGATCTGCAAGCAAGGCAATGACTAAGAACAGCTGAGGTGTCAGATCCTCCACATGCTGCATTAGCATAAATCATGCTTTAAAGAATCAAGTGAGATTGATTTGCAAAGGCCAAGTGCAAGCGTGTCAAAATGTATGTGATTCTCAAAGATTTTCCTGAAAATCTTCATAAAATGTTTAGAAGTAAGGAAGAAGTCCAGCTCTAAGACTGCATCTTGGTTTGCACGTAGCCTATAATTTCTTCTTTTCAGTAAATGCCTTCAAGTCTGAAACCATCTGCTAACGTATACAAATTATAGGATTCTTTATATTTCCTGTAGAGTTTTATCTGACATATTCACTTACATGAAATGACACTGTGGTTGGCACCTTGCCATGCTCTACACACACCATCGCTTCTTACTGAGCCATAAAATGCTGCTTGGCAACGCATTAAAATATAATTTAATTCACATTACTGAATGCAACTAATTTGGTAATTCCAATATCACCCTAGCAAGCAGTTAGTTAGAGGTCAAAAAGCAAAAGGACTGCAGATACTGTAAACTTAAAATAAAAATGGAAAATGCAAGAAACTGTGCAGAATCTGTGGAAGAGAAACAGATTTAACGTAATATGGTACTGTGGCGACCCATTTCCTGGCACATCCGAACCGGCTAAGGGAGATAGCCTACGGGGGTTTGCGAGCACAGAGCTTTGGAGCCTCTGCGCCATGGGGGACAGGTTGAGGGAGGCTTAAAAGTGAGGCTGAGGATCTCGAATAAAATTTTTTTCCTTCGACTGCAGTTACCGACTCCGTGTCATAATTTTAGCACTGCATGTAGCACACCGCTACAATTGGTGACCCCGACAGTCCAAACGATTTTTGGACCAGAAATGACAGACGCCACCTCTGTTCATGCGGTTTCGTTGAAACTGCAGGGTTTCTGGACACAGTGACCGAACCTATGGTTCCAGCAAGCCGAAGCCCAATTCCACGTTCGCCAGATCACCTCAGAAGACACCCGCTACTACTACGTGGTGAGCTCCCTCGACCAGGACACAGCAGCCCAGGTCGCGGAGTTCGTACAGTCGCCCCCGGCAGACAGCAAGTACACGGAATTCAAAGCCCTGCTCCTCAGGACTTTTGGACTCTCACGGCGCAAGCGGGCTGCCTGTTTACTGCACCTGGATGGCTTGGGCGACAGACCTCCATCGGCTTTAATGAATGAGATGTTGTCTCTAGCCGACGGACACACACCCTGCCTCATGTTTGAGCAGGCATTCCTGGAGCAGCTGCCCAAGGACATACGTCTGCTGCTGTCCGACGCGAATTTCAGTGACCTCCGGAAGGTGGCAGCCCGGGTGGACTTGCTGTGGAACGCCAAAAAGGTGAGCGGGGCGTCCATCGCATGGATCTCCCAGCCACGCTCCCAGCAGCAAACCAGTCCAGGCCCGGCCGCAGAGCCCGCCAACCCCTGGCCCAATGAACACTGGTGCTTCTACCACCAGCGGTGGGGCGCAGAAGCCTGCCTTCGTCGCCCGCCCTGCAAGTTCCCGGGAAGCACCAGGGCCAGCCGCCGCTGATGGCTACGACGGCTGGCCATCGGGATAGCCTCCTGTATGTGTGGGATAGAAGGTCGGGACGCCGGTTTTTGGTCGATACTGGTGCCGAGATCAGCGTCTTACCTCCGACGAGTTACGACACCTGCAGCAGGGCACCGGGGCCCCTCCTGAGGGCCGTGAACAGCAGCACAGTAAGGACCTATGGCACCCGTCAGGTGCAGCTACAGTTCGGCTCCAGCCAGTTCACGTGGGACTTTACGCTGGCCGCCGTAGCCCAACCGCTTCTGGGTGCGGATTTTTTGCGGGCTCACAGCCTACTGGTCGACCTGCCCAGGAAAAGACTGGTACACGCCGAGACCTTTCAGACGTTCTCCCTGGGTGCAGCCCAGTTGTCAACCCCTCACCTCGGCTCCATCACGCTGTCCGACAACGACTTCACCAGGGTCCTGGCGGATTTCCCATCGGTTCTGGCACTGCAGTTCACAGCGGCCATGCCCCGACACGGCGTACAGCACCACATCCCGACCCAGGGACCACCCCTCCATGCCCGCGCTTGGCGGCTTCCCCTGGACAAGCACCAACTGGCGAAGGAGGAGTTCCAGAGGATGGAGGAATTGGGGACCATCCGGCGGTCCGACAGCCCATGGGCCTCCCCGCTGCACATGGTGCCCAAAGTGACGGGAGGCTGGAGACTGTGCAGCGACTACCGCAGGCTGAACGAGGCTACCACACCGGACCGCTACACTGTGCTGCACATTCAGGACTTTGCAGCAAACCTGCACGGCGCACAGTTCTTCTCCAAGGTAGACCTCGTCCGAGGGTACCATCAAATCCCGATGCATCCTGACGACGTCCCCAGAACGGCTCTCATCACCCCGTTTGGCCTTTTCGAGTTCCTCCGCATGCCGTTCAGCCTGAAGAATGCCGCACAGACGTTCCAGTGGTTAATGGATGCGGTGGGACGGGACCTGGACTTCGCGTTCATCTATTTGGATGACATCCTCATAGCCAGCAGCAGTCGTCAAGAGCATCTGTCCCACCTCCGTCAACTCTGCGCCCGACTGAGTGAGTACGGTCTTACAATCAACCCCGCCAAATGCCAGTTCGGACTCGATACCATTGACTTCCTGGGTGACAGGATTACTAAAGACGGGGCAACCCCTCTGCCCGCTAAGGTAGATGCGGTCCGCCACTTCCCCCGACCCACCACGATCAAAGGCCTTCAGGAATTCGTAGGTATGGTAAATTTCTACCACCACTTCCTCCCTTCAGCTGCCCGGATCATGCGCCCCCTGTTCACCTTGATGTCGGGTCCGAGCATGGACATTACCTGGGACGTGGAGTCCGCCGCCGCTTTCGTTCACACGAAGGAAGCTTTGGCGAACACCGCAATGCTAGTATATCCCAGAATGGACGCCCCTACCGCCCTCACAGTGGACACATCTAACACGGCAGTCGGTGGGGTGCTGGAGCAACTCATCGCAGGTCGCTGGCAACCCCTGGTGTTTTTCAGCAAACACCTGCAGCCACCTGAGCTCAAGTACAGTGCTTTCGACCGGGAACTGTTGGCGCTCTACCTGGCAATCCGGCATTTCAGGTACTTCCTAGAAGGTCGGCCCTTCACCGTGTTCACGGACCACAAACCGCTTACCTTTGCGTTTACGAAAGCGTCCGACCCCTGGTCGTCCCGCCAGCAACGCCACCTGTCCTACATCTCT
Source organism: Hypanus sabinus (assembly GCF_030144855.1). Classification (NCBI taxonomy): domain Eukaryota; kingdom Metazoa; phylum Chordata; class Chondrichthyes; order Myliobatiformes; family Dasyatidae; genus Hypanus; species Hypanus sabinus. The sequence continues at coordinate 163,326,076 of NC_082706.1, read as the reverse complement.
GAATACACGACGGATATCCGGCACGCCTCGGGTAAGGACAATGTCGTGGCGGATGCGCTCCTCGCCCTACCGTTCATGCCCTTTCCCAAGGGGTAGACTTTGAGGCACTGGCAGAGGCGCAGCAGGCGGATGAGGAGATTCCAAGTTACAGAACCGCAGTCTCCGGTTTGCAGCTCCAGGACCTCCCCGTAGGCCCGGGTGAGAGGACCCTACTCTGTGATGTCGCCACCGGCCAGCCCCGTCCCGTCGTCCCGACAGCCTGGCAGCACCTTGTTTTCGACTCCATTCATAACTTGGCGCATCCCTCCATCTGGACAACTGTCCGGATGGTTTCCAGCAGGTTCGTTTGGCATGGACTCCGCAAACAGGTCAGTGAATGGGCCAAAACGTGCATGCACTGCCAGACGGCCAAGGTGCAGCGGCACACCAAAGCCCCACCGCAGCAGTTCCATCCCGCCCACCGGCGTTTCGACCACATTCATGTGGATATCGTGGGCCCCCTGCCAGTGTTGCGCGGAGCGCGGCACCTCCTGACTATCGTGGACCGGTTCACAAGATGGCCAGAGGCGGTCCCGCTCACCGACACCACCTCCGAATCTTGCACCCGAGCCCTGATCACCACCTGGATATCTCGCTTTGGTGTACCGGCCCACATTACCTCCGACAGAGGCGCCCAGTTCACCTCCAGCCTGTGGTCAGCTATGGCCAGCCTTTTGGGGACTCAGCTGCACCACACAACTGCCTACCACCCACAGTCGAACGGGCTAGTGGAGCGTTTCCACCGTCACCTGAAGTCGGCCCTCATGGCCCGCCTGCGAGGAGCCAACTGGGCGGACGAGCTTCCCTGGGTCCTACTCAGCATCCGCACAGCGCCCAAGGACGACCTGCACGCCTCGTCTGCCGAGTTGGTATACGGCGCGCCCCTGGTCGTCCCGGGGAGTTCCTACCAGGCCCACGGGGGCAAGAGGAAGATCCCGCAGCAGTCCTGGGCAGACTACGCGAGTAGCTCGGTAACCTGGCCCCCATACCCACTTCACAGCACGGGCGGAACCCGACCTGCTTACCCAAAGACCTGCAGAACTGTAAGTTTGTGTTTGTATGAAGGGGCGGGCATTGGCCACCGCTGCAGCGGCCATACGAGGGGCTGTTTATGGTGCTCCGGAACAACGGGTCTACGTTCGTGCTGGACGTTGGGGGGAAAGAGGAGGTTTTCACGGTGGACCGCCTCAAACCAGCCCATGTGGACCTGGCACAACCGGCCGAGTTTCCGGCACCTCGGCGCAGAGGCCGACCTCCCAAGCAGGTTCTGGCCCAGACTGTGGACATTGGGGGGTGTATCGACGGTTCTGGGTGGGGGTTATGTGATGACCCATTTTCTGGCACATCCGAACCGGCTCACAATTAGATAGCCTACGGGGGTTTGCGAGCACAGAGCTTTGGAGCCTCTGCGCCACGGGGGGCGGGTTGAGGGAGGCTTAAAAGTGAGGCTGAGGATTTCGAATAAAATTTTTTTCCTTCGACTGCAGTTACCGACTCCGTGTCGTAATTTTAGCGCTGTGTGTAGCACACCGCTACAGTACTATCTGCTGAATACTATATACTGCTAAATCTGCTATATTTTAAGAGTAGGATTGCACGGTTTTGACCCAAAACATGGACACCCATTTCCTCCCACAGATGCTGCTTGACCTGTTGTGTTTCTCCAGCAGATTGATTGTTGCTACAGATTTTCTATTTTAATTTTATTTACTTGGATGTCATTTTGGCAACTTATTATTGAGCCTCACAGGTGGGGGGGACAGTGAGGTCATTAAAGGAAAAGAATGACAAAAATTGATATATTGAAAATATGAGGAATAGTTTGGTTTATGGAAGTGCACATGTCCATGAACATATTAATCTTCAATACCGAATTTTGTGGCAAATAACAATTAAAAATGTCCAACATTATTCTAGCTTCCCACATCTGATTAAATGTGCTGGTGTTGGTACATTAGTGGCCAATATGCTCCCAGGGATGAACATCTATTTGGAAAAGATGTTTTGTTTTATGGGAGATGTTTAGGTTTTAGACCATAAGGCATAGGAGCAGATTGAGGCCATTTGGGCCATCAAGTCTGCTCCACCATTCAATCATGTGTGACCTTTTTATCCCCTGCTCAGCCCCACTCCCTGGCCTTCTCCCCATAACTTTTGATGCCATGCCCAATCAAAAATCTATCAAGCTCTTCCTTAAATACACCCAACAGCCTGGCCTCCACAACTGCCTGCGGTAACAAATTTTCTACCCTCTGGCTAAAGAAATTTCTACGCATCCCTGTTTTGAATGGATGCCATTCTATCCTGAGGCTGTACCCTCTTGTCCTACACTCCCCCACCATGGGAAAGATCATTTCCACATCTACTCTGTCTAGGCCTTTCAACATTTGAAAGGTTTCAATGAGATCCCCACTCATCCTTCTAAATTCCAGCAAGTACAGACACAGAGATATCAAACATTCCTCATCTGATAACCCTTTAATTACCAGACTCATCCTTGAGAACCTCGTCTGAACCCTCTCCAATGCCAGCATATCTTTTCTCAGGTGAGAAGCCCAAAACTGTTCATAATACTCAAGGTGAGCCCCCTCCAGTGCCTTATAAAGCCTCAGCATCACATCCCTGCTCTTGTGTTCTAGACCTCTTGAAATGAATGCTAACATTGCATTTATCTTCCTCACCACCGACTCAACCAGCAAGTTTACTTCTAGGGTGTTCTGCACAAGGACTCTCAAGTCCCTTTGCATCTCAGATTTTCAGAATTTCTCCTCATTTAGAAAATAGTCTGCACATTTATTTGTTCTAGCAAAGTGCATGACCATGCATTTTCCAACATTGTATTTTGTTTCCTCAACACTACCTGCCTCTCCACCAATCTTTGTATCATCTGCAAACTTGGCAACATCATCTAAATCATTGATATCCAGCATAAAAAGAAGTGACCCCCAACACCAACACCAGCAGAACACCACTCATCACTAGCAGCCAACTTGACAAGGATCTTTTTAATCCCACTCACTGCCTCCTACCAATAAGCCAATGCTCTAAATATGCCAGTAACTTTCCTGTAATACCATGGGCTCTTAACTTGGTAAGCAGCCTCATGTGTGGCAAAGGTCTTTTGAAAATCCAAATGTACAACATCCACTGCATCCCCTTTATATATCCTTCTTGTAATCTCCTCAAAGAATTCCAACAGGTTTATCAGGCAATATTTTCCCTTAAAAAAACCATGTTTACTTTGTTATATCTTGTCTTGTGTCACAAAATACTCTATCACCTCGTCCTTAACAATTGAATCTAACATCTTTCCAATCACTGAGGTCAGGCTAACTGGTCTATAATTTCCTTTCTGCTGCCTTCCTCCTTTCTAAAAGAGTGGAGTGACATTTGCAGTTTGCCAGTCCTCTGGCACTATGCCAGAGTGCAATGATTTTTTAAAGATCATTACTAATACCTCCACAATCTCTACCGCTACATCTTTCAGAACCCTAGAGTGCAGTTCATCTGGTCTGGGTGACTTACGTACCCTTAGGTTTTTCAGCTTTTGATCACCTTCTCCCTTGTAATAGTAACTGCACTCACTTCTCTTCCCTCATATCCTTCAACATCTGGCATACTGCTTGTGTCTTCCACTGTGAAGACTGATGTGAAATACACATTCAGATCATCAGCCATCTCCTTGTCCTCTGTTATTATTTCTCTGGCCTCATTTTCTAGTGGTCCTATATCCACTCTCATCTCTCTTAATTTTTTAAAAAATATACATTTACTATTCAGTTTGATATTGTTTGCTAACTTGCTTTCATATTTCATTTTTTTTCTTCTAATGATTCTTTTAGTTGCTCTCTGTTGGTTTTTAAAAGCTTCCCAATACTTTATCGTTAATTTTTGCTTTGCTGTATGGCCTCTCCTTTGCTTTTACATTAGCTTTGACTTCCCTTGACAGACAAGATTGTACTACTTTGTCATTTGAGTACTTCTTCAATTTTGGAATACATCTATCCTGCACCTTGCTCATTTTTTTCCCCAAAACTCAAGCCATTGCCGCTCTACTGTCATCCCTGCCAGCTGCTCATTCTAATTTACTTTGGTCATTTCATATTTCAAGTTGAGCTCAATCATATTGTGATCACTGCCTCTTAAGGGTTATTTTACCTTAAGCTCCATGATTACCTCCGGTTCATTACATAACACCTAATCCAGTATAGGTGGTCCCCAAGTAAGCTCAACGACAAATAGCTCCAAAATGCCAGCTCGTAGGTATTCAACAAACTCACTCTCTTGAGATCCATTATTAGCCTGATTTTCTGATCGATCTACATGTTGATGTCTTCCATGACGATCATAACATTGCCCTTTTGACATGCCTTTTGTAGTTCTAGTTTTTATCTGTGGTTCACATCCTAGCTACTGGTGGGAGGCCTGTGTACAAATGCCATCAGCATCCTTTTACCCTTGCAGTTTCTTAACTCAACCCACAAGGATTCAACATCTACCGATCCTATGTCACATCTTTCTACTGATTTGATGCCATTCTTTACCAGCAGAGCCATGCCACCCTCTCTGCCTACCTTCCTATGTCTTCGATACAACGAGTAACCTTGGACATTCAGCTCCCGACGACAACCATTCTTCAGCCAATGATTCTGTGATGGCCACAACATCATACCTGACAATCTGTAATAGTGCAACAAGATCATCCATCTTATTTCTTGTACTTTTTACATTGAGATTTAACACTTATAGTATTGTATTTGCTACCCTTTTTGATTTTGCATCCCTAATGTAATGACACTCACCCTGCTGGCTGCAATTTTGTCCTATCATCTGCCTGCCCTTCCTGACAGACTGAATGCACGGTATCTTTGCTTTTTTACCATCTGTCCTAATCTGAGCCCCTTTACTCCAGTTCATACACCCCTGCCAGATTTATTTAAACTCTCCCCTTTAGGCTGGCAAACAGGGAAGTTCAGACATTTTTATTTGGATATGCTAGATTTAATGTCAGGTTGAGTACAGAGACTAAGCTTATAAACGTGTAGCAGTATGTCTCGGCAAAATTCGTGCACACAGACAACAGGATCTCGGAAAGAGTATTGGCTTGGTTATGTAGATGCTACCAATGAGTTTGGTTCGAAACTCATAGATTACAATAGATGTTCTGGAATCCACCTAGTCTCAGAATATATTTTAAATATTGGCTTGTTTCTTTGCGTCACAGGTAGGGGCATACTGAACAGGATGCAAGTGCCTGAAGGAAGTAATTGTCAACAAAGATTTCAGCCCCCATTTTCAGAAAGAAAAATGATAAAAGTTGCATGAGGAAGTGGAAATAAGATTGTTAATAGAGATCTGAGGAAGATTATAAAGAGCCTATATTGAAAGTCACTTTGATTAATGAAAGGGCAATGTCAAGCATGTACAGTGCATTGGTACTGTTACAGAATAGAGCAGCATGGCACAAAGACAAGGAGACAGGAGACTGCAGATGCTGCAACATGGATCAACAATCTGTTGGAAGAACCCAGTAGATCAGCAGCATCGGGGGGGGGGGGGGGGTGGGGAGGAGGAAAGGGAGGGGAGGAACTGTTGACATTTTGGGTCAAACTATTGCAGAGTTTCAACCTAAAATATTTGTTAGTTAGCAGACTGATAAGCACAGACATGAGCCTTATGACCCACTATGTCTGCGCTGGCTATGATGCCAAGCTAAACAAATTCCATCTGCCTGCCTGTTCATGTGCCTGTCTAAATGCTTCGGAAGTGATGTTATTATACTTGCTTCCTCCAGCACTCCTGCAGGACATTTCAGGCACCTATGACTCAATGTGGAAAAAAGCTACCCTGCATATCGACTTTAAACTTCTTCCTCCCACTTTGAATCTATGCCCATTAATGCCTTTCCAACAAGGGAAAAGACTATCAATCCTGTCTAGACTAGCTACGGTATCAAATGTTGGTTAATTGTAGACCAAAATGTGAATATTAAATACCTGAACAACTTTTTGGTGTTAGGCACATTATATAATAGGGATTCACTGCAGTGTGAGGAGAGAGTTAACCATTCCCTTTAATGCACCAGTGCAGCTTTTCATTACTGAGGAAAATGTCATTTGAAGATCAAACGCTCAGACATGGACAACTGGCAGCAGGCACCACCTACATTATCTCTACAAAATCATCAACAAGGGTAAGTAAAACAATGTCAGTTACATCTAGCAGGCCAATATTCCCAGCACTCAGATTCTGGCCACATTCACTTGGCTCTGCTGGGTAGATCCATTGTTCACATATCTGGCACTCGGCAATTGAAACACACATTCTGTTCTGAGCTCTTGTCTTACCAGACACACAGGGCAAGAATTTACATTCAGTGGCCACTTTATTAGGTACCCCGTCTCTAATAAAGTGGCCACTGAGTGTATGTTTGTTGGTTTCTGTTGCTGTGGCGCATCCACTTCAAGGTTTGACAAGTTGAGTGTTTAGAGGTGCTCTCCTGCACACAACTGTTGAAATGCATATTTGAGTTACCGTCACCTTCCCGTCAGCTTAAACCAGTCTGGCCATTCTTCTCTGACCTTTCTTATTGAGAAGACAATTTTGCCCATGGAATTGCTGCTCATGGGATGATTTTTTCTCCCCTCTCACACAATTCTCTGTAAATTCTATATACTGAAACTCTGAGATATTCAAACCACTCTGTTTGGCACCAAGTATCATTCTACTGCTACAGTCACATTTCTTCCCCATTCGAAAATTGAAATATCTTTATTGTCATTGTATAGTACAATTTGTCACGCACCAATACAGTGAAAATGAGTTTGCAACTCTCATACTCAATGCTATAAAACAACAAATAAAATCAATAAATAAACAATAAATAAAGTCAAGTAACTAGCCAGTACAAGCAATGCCCAGCAGTACAAAAGTGCAACTCAGATGCATGACAGCCATAAAACCAGTATTAAAAGTAGCAATATATCAAATTTATGGATGATGCTTGATCTATTGGTTCAGAGTAATTATAGCTCTGGGGAAAAAGCTATTTTTCATTCTGGAAGTGTGAGCATAGAAAATCTTATAACGTCTGCCAGATGGAAGAAGTTCTAACAGATGATTGCATGGGTGTGTGTTGCCCTTACAGATGCTTGTAGCTTTCCTTAGGCAGCGTGAGCGGTAGGTGTCCGCCAGGGCTGGGAGCTGTGTCCCATGATCTTCTGTGCGCTAGAGACGACCCGCTGAAGTGCTTTCTTATTTGCTGCTGTACAACTGAGACACCACACAGAGATGCAGTATGTTAAGATGCTCTCTATGGTCTGGACAACTGAACCTCTTGACCATTCTTTCATGCATTTGAGTTGATGCCACAAGACTGGCTGACTAGATATTTCAAAGTTCGAAGTAAATTTATTGTCAAAGTATATATATGTCATTATATACAGTCCTTAGATTCATTTACTGGTGGGCATACTCAACAAATCCAGAACAGAATTATAACCATAATAGAATCAATGAAAGGCCAGACTGACTGGGTGTTTAACCAGTGTCCGAAATATAAATTGCAAATACAAAAAGAAATAACAATAATAAATAAATAAGCAATAAATATCGAGAACATGAGATGAAGAGATATTGAAAGTGAGTCCATTGGTGTGGAAACATTTCAATGATGTGGCAGGTGAAGTTGACTGAAGTTATCCCCTTTGGTTCATTTGCATTAAAGAGCAGGTGTACACGTGTTCGTAATAAAGATCTCACTGAGTGTTAAGGATGCGTCCAAAGCCTGCTTGAAATAAGAAATACTTCCGGTATTTTCTGGGAATTCCTGATCACTGACACTGCACTGCACAACTCTCCTGCTGACAGCAGCTTTCAAACCCAAGACTTTTACCAGTTAGAATGAGAAGAGCAGCAAAAGAATAGAAATATCAGCACCAGTAAGATGCCCTCCAAGCTATATACCACCCTGGCATGGAAATATTTTGCCGTTCCTTCAGTGTCACTGGGTCAAAATCCTGGAAAACCCTCCCTAACAGCATTTTGGGTACACACACCCCTTTTGAGGACTGCAATAGTTCAAGAAGCCACAAGAGCCCACAGATGCTGTGACCTGGAGCAAAAATTAACTGAATTCCCCCAGCAGTTCAACAAAAAATCTTAATACCATTTTCTCAAGAACAATTAAGAGGGGCAATTAAACTCAGGCTCAGCTTGTGAAGTCCACAACCCTTCAATGAATAATTAAAAATAAGTGTATTTGGAATAATTTTTGTGAACTTCCAGTCAAGAAGCAGACAAGAACGAGACATAAATATTGCCACGATAATAGCACCTAACAAGCCGTTCACCCACATGCTCCATATAGATGCAATATGCACACTGGAGCCAACTGGTATCTTTAGAGTAAAGCCTAGGAGTAGCACTCTGTGGTGGACATTTACCACTCTCTCACCTTCACCTCCTTGGTAGACATCTCGATAATTGAAATATTTTCACTGAAACTAACTGATGAAACTGACCAATGCCATGAACTCCAAAGTGTAGGTATTTCGGGTGACATATCAGAACTGAAAATCTTCAAGGCAATTTGAGTATTCTTTCTAATGTCTATAAATAAGTTAGTGGATTGTTGAACTTTGAGTATTTGAGGTTTAATAAGGTATTGATCAGACCACATCTGGAATATTGAGAATAGTTTTGGGCCGCTTAGACAAGGAAGGATAGGTCGGCATTGGAAAGGGTCCAGAGGAGATTTACAAGAATGATCTGGGGATGAACAGATTAATATACAGTTTGAAAACAGTTTGATAGCTCTCAGCCTGTACTCACTGAAGTTTAGAAGGAGTAGGGGACCGACTGAATATTGAAAAGTCTGGACAGAGTGAATGTGGAAAAGATGTTTCCATAGTGGGTGAGTCTAGAATCAGAGGGCAGAGAATAAAAGGATGTCCTTTAAAACAGAAAGGAGGAGGAATTCCTTTAGCCAGAGGGTGGTGGATCTGTGGAATTCATTGGCACAGACAGCTGTAGCAATGGGTTTATTTAAAGTTGAAGTTGACAGGTTCTGAACCCTGTGGCTCAGAAGGGTAGGGAAAGGAAGAGGAAGGCAGTAATGATAGGGGACTCTATGGTTAGGGGGTCAGACAGGCGATTCTGTGGACAAAGGAAAGAAAGTCGGATAGTAGTTTGCCTCCGAAGTGCCAGGGTCTGGGATGTTTCGGATCGCGTCCAAGATATCCTGCGGTGGGAGGGAGAACGGCTAGAGGTCGTGGTACATATTGGGACCAATGACATAGGTAGGAAAAGGGAAGAGGTCCTGAAAAAAGACTACAGGGAGTTAGGAAGGAAGCTGAGAAGTAGGATCGCAAAGGTAGTAATCTTGGGATTACTGCCTGTGCCACGCGACAGTGAGAATAGGAATAGAGTGAGGTGGAGGATAAATGCATGGCTGAGGGATTAGAGCAGAGGGCAGGGATTCAGATTTCTGGACCATTGGGACCTCTTTTGGGGCAGGTGTGACCTGTACAAAAAGGACGGGTTGCACTTGAACCCTAGTATCAGAATCTCTTGGACCAATATCCTGGCAAGGAGGTTTGCTAATGTCATTGGTGAGTGTTTAAACTAGAATTGTTGGGGGGTGGGAACCAAACTGAAGAGACTGGGGAAGGGGAGGTTGGCCCACAAATAGTGAGAGCTTGTAGACAGAGCGAAAAGGAGGTTAGGCAGGTGATAGAGAAGGGACGCACTCAGACCGAAGGTTTGAGATGCGTCTATTTTAACACAAGCAGTGTTGTGAACAAAGTGGATGAGCTTAGAGCCTGGATCAGTACTTGGAGATATGATGTGATTACCATTACAGAGACTTGGATTGCTCAGGGACAGGAATGGTTACTTCAAGTGCCTGGTTTTAGATGTTTCAGAAAGGACTGGGAGGGAGGAAAAAGAGATGAGGGCGTGGCACTGTTGATCAGAGATAGTGTCACAGCTGCAGAAAAGCTGGACGCCATGGAGGGATTGTCTACGGAGTCTCTGTGGGTGGAGGTTAGGAACAGGAAGGGGTCAATAACTTTACTGGGTGTTTTTTTTATAGGGATATCGGGGAACAGGTAGAGAAACAGATCCTGGAAAGGTGTAATAAGAACAGAGGTGTCGTGATGGGAGATTTTAATTTCCCAAATATCGATTGTCATCTCCCTAGAGCAAGGGGTTTAGCTGGGGTGGAGTTTGTTAGGTGTGTTCAGGAAGGTTTCTCAACACAATATGTAGATAAGCCTACAAGAGGAGAGGTTGTACTTGATTTGGTATTGGGAAATGAACCTGGTCAGGTGTCAGAGATCTCTCAGTGGGAGAGCATTTTGGAGATAGTGATCATAATTCTATCTCCTTTACAACAGCATTAAAGAGAGATAGGAACAGACAAGTTAGAAAAGCGTTTAATTGGAGTAAGGGAAATTATGAGGCTACCAGACAGGAAATTGGAAGCTTACATTGGAAACAGATGTTCTCAGGGAAAAGTATGGAAGAAATGTAGCAAATGTTCAGGGGATATTTGTGTGGAGTTCTGCATAAGTACGTTCCAATGAGACAGGGAAGTTATGGTAGGGTGCAGCAACTGTGGTGTACAAAGGCTGTAATAAATCTAGTCAAGAAGAAAAGAAAAGCTTACAAAAGTTTTAGAGAGCTAGGTAATGTTAGAGATCTAGAAGATTATAAGGCTAATAGGAAGGAGCTTAAGAAGGAAATTAGGGGAGCCAGAAGGGGCCATGAGAAGGCCTTGGTGGGCAGGATTAAGGAAAACCCCAAGGCATTCTACAAGTATGTGAGGAGCAAAAGGATAAGACATGAAAGAATAGGACCTATCAAGTGTGACAATGGGAAAGTATGTATGGAACCGGAGGAAATAGCAAAGGTACTTAATGATTACTTTACTTCAGTATTCACTATGGAAAAGGATGTTGGTGATTGTAGTGAAAAGCTGAAATTATAGACCAGTGGTTCTTACCTCAGTGGTTGGTAAGTTGATGGAGAAGATCCTGAGAGGTAGGATTTATGAGTATTTGGAGAGGCATATTATGATTAGGAATAGTCAGTATGGCTTTGTCAAGGGCAGGTCGTGCCTTATGAGCCCGATTGAATGTTTTGAGGATATGATTAAACGCTTTGATGAAGTTTGCTGATGACACAAAGGTTGGAGGTGTTGTGAATAGTGTGGAAGGCTGTCAGAGGTTACAGTGGGACATTGATAGGATGCAAAACTGGGCTAAGAAATGGAAGATGGAGTTCAACCCAGATAAGTGTGAAGTGGTTCATTTTGGTAGGTCAAATATGATGGCAGAATATAGTATTAATGGTAAGACTCTTGGCAGTGTGGAGGATCAGAGGGATCTTGGGGTCCGAGTCCATAGGATACTCAAAGCAGCTGTGCAGGTTGACTCTGTGGTTAAGAAGGCATTCGGTGTATTGGCCTTCATCAGTCTTGGGATTGAATTTAGGAGCTGAGAAGTAATGTTGCAGCTATATAGGACCCTGGTCAGACCCCACTTGGAGTACTGTGCTCAGTTCTGGTCGCCTCAGTACAGGAAGGATGTGGAAGCCATAGAAAGGGTGCAGAAAAGATTTACCAGGATGTTGCCTGGATTGGAGAACATGCCTTATGAGAATAGGTTGAGTGAACTCAGCCTTTTCTCCTTGGCGTGACGGAGGATGAGAGGTGACCTGATAGAGGTATAAGATGATGAGAGACATTGATCATGTGGATAGTCAGAGGCTTTTTCCCCAGGACTGAAATGGTTGCCACAAGAGGACACAGGTTTAAGGTGCTGGAGAGTATGTACAGAGGAGATGTCACAGCTAAGTTGTTTACTCAGAGAGTGGTGAGTGCGTGGAATGTGCTGCTGGCAACGGTGGTGAAGGAGGATAAAATAGGGTCTTTTAGGAAACTTTTAGATAGGTACATGGAGCTTAGAAAAATAGAGGGCTATAGGTAAGCCTAGTAATTTCTAAGGTAGGGTCACATTTAGTACAACTTTGTGGGCTGAAGGGCCTGTATTGTGCCGTAGGTTTTTTATGTTTCTATATTTCACAGATGCTGCCAGACCTGCTGAGTTCCTCCGACATTTTGTAAGTGCTACAATCTAATGTCATGTTAGGATGTGAAATTGAAAAAGGAAGGACATTTACTAGTTTTCTGGGAAAAGTAAAACTGTATCCTTTCAAACTGCAAGTGTAGTGTGTGCTATAGAGAAGACATGACCATTTTTGACTGAGTGGACAACCGGAATAACACTGTCTCACATCTGTACTTGAACTAATAAGTCTTTCAACTTAAGAGATATTGCCTGGACTTGAGGACCTGAGTTATACGGAAAATTGAAAAGGTTAGGGCTTTATTCCAGGAGCATAGGAGAATGAGGGGGGAATCTTAAAGAGGTATACAAAATTATGAGGTGTATAAATATGGTAAATGCATGTAAACATTTCCCCCCTGAGGTTGATGAGACTCAACTAGAGTTTATAGGTTTAAAGTGAAATGTGAAATATTTAAAGGGAAATGGGTCTAGGACAGGAAAGCATGGATGATGGGTCAAAGGATCTGTTTTGTATGCTGCAGTGCTCTATGGCTTACTGGTCATGAAAAGATTCCAAACTAAGCACGTTCATACTTAGGAACTTTTAACAATACTTGCTGAAAAATGTAGTTTAATTTATGGTTATTGCAACATCATGGAACAAGTATGCATAGTGTGGCGACCCACTTCCCAGCGCACTCGAACCGGCTCACAAATTGGCGCGCACCGGGATTGAGGCCGGACCCAAAAAGGGGGCCAAGCCTTCTTCACCAGCAAGGGGAAAAGCCTGCACGCAGGAAGGGACTGTGAATATGCGCCCCCTACAGCATTCCCGCCCAGGGAGGGCAGGAACAGGAAGGCTTTAAAGCGAGGCCGCGAAGTTTGAATAAATCTTTTTTGCAACTGCAGCTCACCGACTACGTGTCATTATTTCACCGCTGAGTGTAGTACACCGCTACAATTGGTGACCCCGATGGCCAATTTGGCGATATTTGGACCGGAGGTGAATGATGCTGCATCTGTTCATGCAGTTTCGTTAAAACTGCCAAGCTTCTGGATGCTGTGACCTCACCTATGGTTCCAGCAAGCAGAAGCCCAATTCCACATTTGGCAGATAACCGCGGATTCCACACGTTACTACTACGTGGTGAGCTCCCTCGACCAGGAGGCAGCCGTCCAGGTTGTAGAGTTCATACAGTCACCCCTGGAGGACGGCAAATACACAGAATTCAAAGCTCTGCTCATAAGGACTTTCGGACTCTCACAGTGCAAGCGAGCTGCTGGCTTACTGCACCTGGATGGTTTGGGAGACAGGCTGCCGTTGGCTTTGATGAATGAGATGCTGTCCCTAGCCAGAGGACACAAGCCCTGCCTCATGTTCGAGCAGGCATTCCTGGAGCAGCTGCCTGAGGACATAAGCCTGCTGCTGTCTGACGCGGATTTCAGTGACCCCAGGAAGGTGGCGGCCCAGGCAGACGTGCTGTGGAAAGCCAAGAAGGAGAGTGGGGCGTCCGTCACACAGATCGCCAGGCCACGCTCCCGGCAGCAGACCAGACCAGGCCCGGCTGCAAAGCCCATTAACACCTGAGGCGGGGTGAGGAGACCAACGAACAATGGTGCTTCTACCGCCAGCGGTGGGGCACAGAAGCCCGCCCTGAAAGTTCCCGGGAAACGCCAGGGCCAGCCGCTGCTGATGGCTACGGCGGCTGGCCATCGGGATAACCTCCTGTATGTCTGGGACAAGCAGTCAGGATGTCGCTTTTTGGTCGTCATTGGAGCTGAGATCAGGGTCTTACCTCCGATGAGTTATGACACCCACAACAGAGAACTGGGTACCACCCTGAGGGCCGTGAATGGCAGCACAGTAAAGACGTATGGCACCCATACGGTGCAGCTACAGTTCGGCTCCAGCTGGTTCACATGGGACTTCTGGCTGCCGTAGCCCAACCACTCCTGGGAGCGGATTTTTTGCGAGCTCACAGCCTGCTGGTTGACCTGCAAGGGAGGAGACTGGTCCACGCCGAGACTTTTCAAATTGAAGCCCAGTTGCCGGCCCCACACCTAGACTCCATCACGCTGTCCGACAACGACTACACCAGAGTCCTGGCGGATTTCCCATCGGTTCCAGCACCGCAGTTCACAGCAGCCATGCCCAGATACAGCGTACAGCACCACATCCTGACACAAGGACCACCCCTCCATGCCTGTGCTCGAAGGCTTCCCCCGGACAAGCTCTGACTGGTGAAGGAGGAGTTCAAGAGGATGGAGGAATTAGGGATCATACGGCAGTCCGACAGCCCATGGACTTCCCCCCCGCACATGGTGCCCAAATCAACAGGGGGCTGGAGACCATGTGGCGACTACCACAGGCTGAACGAGGCTACAACACCGGACCGCTACCCTGTGCCGCACATTCAGGACTTTGCAGCAAACCTGCACGGCGCACAGATCTTCTCCAAGGTGGACCTCGTCCGGGGATACCACCAAATCCCAATGCATCTGAACTACATCCCCAAAATGGCACTCATCACCCCGTTCGGCCTTATTGAGTTCCTCCGCATGCCATTCGGCCTAAAGAATGCCGCACAGACGTTCCAGCGGTTAATGGATACAGTGGGACGCGACCTAGACTTCGCTTTCATCTATTTGGACGACATCCTCATAGCCAACAGTAGTCGTCAGGAGCATCTGTCCCACCTCTGTCAACTCTATGCCCGACTGAGTGAATACGGCCTAAAAATCAACCCGGCCAAAAGCCAGTTCGGGCTCGACACCATCGACTTCCTGGGCCACAGGATTACTAAAGATGGGGCAACCCCTCTGCCCGCCAAGGTAGACGCAGTCCACCATTTCCCCCGACCCAACACAATCAAAGGCCTTCAGGAGTTCGTGGGTATGGTGAATTTCTACCACTGCTTCCTCCCCTCAGCAGCCCGAAACATGCACCCCCAGTTCGCCCTGATGTTGGGTAAGGGCAAGGACATTACCTGGGACGAGGAGTCCACCGCCGCTTTCGTTAAAACCAAGGAAGCCTTGGCAAATGCCGCGATGCTAGTGCACCCCAGAACGGACGTCCCTACCACCCTTACAGTGGACGCATCGAACACAGTAGTCGGTGGAGTGTTGGAACAACTCATCGGGGGTCGCTGGCAATCCGGCATTTCAGGTACTTCTTAGAAGGTAGGCCCTTCCTCGCGTTCATGGAACACAAACCGCTTACCATTGCGTTCTCGAAAGCGTCCGACCCCTGGTCGTCCCGCCAGCAGCGACATCTGTCCTACATCTCCGAATACACGACGGATGTCCGGCATGTCTCGGGAAAGGACAATGTCATGGCGGACACTCTCTCCAGACCTGACATCCAAGCCCTGTCCCAGGGGGTAGACTATGAAGCGCTGGCAGAGGCGCAGCAGGCAGATGAGAAGATCTGTAGTTACAGGACTGCAGTCTCCGGTTTGCAGCTCCAGGACCTCCCCGCAGGCCCAGGTGAGAGGACCCTACTCTGTGACGTAGCTACCAGCCAACTCTGCCCCATCGTCCCGGCAGCCTGGTGGCAGAGCGTTTTTAACTCCATTCACAACTTAGCGCACCCCTCCATCCTGACAACCATCCGGATGGTAACCAACAGGTTCTTTTGGCATGGACTCCGCAAGCAGGTCAGTGAATGGGCCAAAATGTGCATGCACTGCCAAACAGCCAAGTTGCAAAGCCCCACCGCAGCAGTTCCACCCCACCCACTGGCGTTTTGACCACATTCATGTGGATATCGTGGGCCCCCTGCCAGTGTCGCAAGGAGCGCGGCACCTCCTGACTATCGTGGACTGGTTCACAAGATGGCCAGAGGCGGTCCCGCTCACCGACACCACCTCTGAATCCTGCGCCCGAGCACTGATTGCAACCTGGGTATCTCACTTTGGTGTACAGGCCCACATTACCTCCGACAGAGGCGCCCAGTTCACCTCCAACCTGTGGTCAGCTATGGCCAGCCTTTTGGGGACTCAGCTACACCACACAACTGCCTACCACCCACAGTTGAACAGACTAATGGAGCATTTCCACCGTCACCTGAAGTCGGCTTTCATGGCCCGCCTTAAAGGGCCTAACTGGGTGGACAAGCTTCCCTGGGTCCTGCTCGGAACCTGCACGGCGCCCAAAGAGGATCTGCACACCTTGTCGGCCGAGTTGGTGTATGGCGCACCCCTGGTCATCCCAAGAGAGTTCATACCTGCCCCAAGGGGGCAAGAGGAAGAACCCGCAGCAGTCCTGGACAGACTATGTGAGAGGCTCGGTAACCTGGCCCCCATACCCACTTTGCAGCATGGGCAGAACCCGACTTGCTTACCCAAAGACCTGCAGAACTGTAAGTTCGTTTTTGTACGATGGGGCGGACACCGGACTCCGCTACAGCGGCCCTACAAGGGGTCGTTTACAGTGATCAGAAACAACAGGTCCACATTCATGCTGGACATTGGGGGGTAGAGAGCAGGTTTTCACAGTGGACCGACTCAAACCGGCCCCTGCGGACTTGGCGCAGTCAGTTGAGATTCAGGCACCGCGGCGCAGAGGCAGACCTCCCAAACAGACACCGACCCAGACTGAGGACATTGGGGGCTGTATCGCCAGTTCTGGGGGGGGGGGTTTATGTGGCGACCCACTTCCCAGCGCATTCGAACCGACTCACAAAGTGGCGCGTGCCGGCATTGAGGCCAGTCCCAAAAAGGGCACCAAGCCTTCTTCACCAGCAAGGGGAAAAGCCCGCGCGCAGGAAGGGACTGTGAATATTCCCGGGGAGGATGGGAACAGGAAGGCTTTAAAGCGAGGCCACAAAGTTTGAATAAATCTTTTTTGCAACTGCAGCTCACCGACTACGTGTCGTTATTTCAGCGCTGCGTGTAGCACTCTGGAAGCTGTTCACCTAAATTGAAAATATATAAATCTGTCAATGTTTCATTGTCAATTATCACGTTTACTTTATGTGGTGCATAAAATATGGCAAATCATAAATACTAGGAGCACAATTTTCCACTTGGTTGCATGTTTTAGGCAGAGCAATTTGCCCAAATGAACAAATTTTAATATTTTTAGCATGAATCCATGTTAATTGAGATATTGTGCTCTTTTGTGTTGATGTTTAGAAGGCAAATCTAGTCGATTCTACCTACAATTCTATTACACCCTAGACTGAACTAATCACTAATGTGAGTTACTGCTAATTATGAAAGACAAACTGGATAAATGGAAAGAGCTGTTCTTTTTATAAATGATTTCTTGTTTATAAATTGGAATAGGTTGCTATGCAAATTGATTAGTTCCTGTTTTAGTGATCTGATTGCCTAGTGGGGAACAAATTTAATTTTTTAATCTAATCCAGAGTTATTCAGCACTTTGTAATTGTAGAGAGTTAATAGTGATGTCAAGTAGAACAAATGAACTGTATTGGAGGAAAGTTATGAAATGGAAGTTCTGAAGGGAAGCACATCAACAGATGGGATAAAAGGTAGGAAGTTGTAAGTGGCCATGAGAAAATACAGGAATTTTCACAGATAGCCTTAAGAAGAGCACAATTGGATGATTCATTACTGCGCCAGAAAGCAATTGCTATTTGTATTTGTTGGTGACATAAAATGTCAATGGTGGAGATAAATGTACAATTGTACAATCAGAAAATTGTTTTGCTGATGAATGCAAAGATTATCGGTATGAAGGAGAACTTCTTGTGTCATCCTGTCTTCACACCAATAATCTTTACCTTTGCCTTGCCAATCACTAAGTTCATAAAAAACTAAACAAAACAAAATAATCTGACAAGAACTAAGTTGCTATGAAAAATAACTTGTTGGAATACAACACAATGATAGCTATTTCAAAATGCACTGTGCCACATTTGTCAAAGGTTCTGAAGATGTTTAGGAAATAATGAACAAAGAAGTTACGAGGAATGTTGACGAGGGTAAGGCAGTGGATGTAGTCTATATGGACTTCAGCAAAGCCTTTGACAAAGTTCCACATGGAAGGTTAGTTAAGAAGGTTCAGTCGTTAGTTATTAATGCTGGAGTAATAAAATGGATTCAACAGTGGCTAGATGGGAGATGCCAGAGAGTAGTGGTGGATAATTGTTTATCGGGATGGAGGCCGGTGACTAGCGGGGTGCCTCAGGGATCTGTTTTGGGCCCAATGTTGTTTGTAATATACATAAATGATCTGGATGATGGGGTGGTAAATTGGATTAGTAAGTATGCCGATGATACTAAGGTAGGAGGTGTTGTGGATAATGAGGTGGGTTTTCAAAGCTTGCAGGGAGATTTATGCCGCTTAGAAGAATGGGCTGAACATTGGCAGATGGAGTTTAATGCTGAGAAGTGTGAGGTTCTACATTTTGGAAGGAATAATCCAAATAGAACATACAGGGTAAATGGTAGGGCATTGAGGAATGCAGAGCAACAGAGAGCTCTAGGAATAACAGTGCATAGTTCCCTGAAGGTGGAGTCTCATGTAGATAGGGTGGTGAAGAAGGCTTTTGGAACGCTGGCCTTTATAAATCAAAGCATTGAATACAGAAGTTGGAATGTAATGTTAAAATTGTACAAGGCATTGGTAAGGCCAAATTTAGAATATTGTGTGCAGTTCTGGTCACCGAATTATAGGAAAGATATCAATAAATTAGAGAGAGTGCAGAGACGATTTACTAGGATGTTACCTGGGTTTCAGCACTTAAGTTACAGAGAAAGGTTGAACAAGTTAGGTCTCTATTCATTGGAGCGTAGAAGGTTGAGGGGGGATTTGATCGAGGTATTTAAAATTTTGAGAGGGATAGATAGAGTTGATGTGAATAGGCTGTTTCCATTGAGAGTAGGGGAGATTCAAACGAGAGGACATGATTTGAAAGTTAGGGGGCAGAAGATTAAGGGAAACACGAGGGGGTATTTCTTTACTCAGAGAGTGATAGCTGTGTGGAATGAGCTTCCTGTAGAAGTAGTAGAGGCCAGTTCAGTTGTGTCATTTAAGGTAAAATTGGATAGGTATATGGACAGGAAAGGAGTGGAGGGTTATGGGCTGAGTGCGGGTAGGTGGGACTAGGTGAGATTAAGAGTTCGGCACGGACTGGGAGGGCTGAGATGGCCTGTTTCCGTGCTGTGATTGTTATATGGTTTATATGATGAACAATTCATCCAGAACTTCACAAGCATACTAGGGAAGGTAGGTACCTAAGCAACAATATTACTGGTAGTGTAGAGATAGCTCAGGGAATAATTATTTTTGAGTTAAGTCCTAACACTACAAGTACTTCTGTAAGGGGTATATATTTCACAATTTCAATTTGGAGAAAATAGATAATACTTAAAACAAACAAAATATTGCATAAAATACAATTGCAATGTTGTTGGTGATTGGAAATATGATTGGTCTAATTTGCAACAAGAATCTTAGAGAGCAAAAAGTAATTAGAAAAATATCTACAAATTGATTGGATGTTAATGATGACAACTGCAATCAAAACTTCAATATTAATAGGATGGTGCTCCAAACTATTCATGAGTATATTAAGGAATGAAGAGAGATGGCTGGAGCACAACTTGAGGAAGTTGCAATAAATAAGTTGATTCTTCTGCTGTGTAAATGTAAATGGCACTGATAATTATTGTCAATCTTCTCAAAACCAGAAATCAAAATAAACTGATGAGACTGGTAAAGACTAACATGGCAACCAAATGCTCTTTACCTCCTGAAGCACCTTGGATTCTGGTACAATATTCATACATTAAAAGCAAGAGATGCTGAATTAGTCTTTAATACTGCACACTACTTAATGAATTGTGATGTGCTGATATGGCATATAACAAGAATTACTTGTAAAAGGAACCTCCATTTTGCTAGGGTGACAGATCCTGATCTATTGAGTCATTTCTTCTTCATTCCAAATACTGTTTAAAATGCTGTAAAATGGATCAGAAGCCTTTCTACTACTTTCACCCCTGGCAACTGCCTTGCCAAAGTTTACTTGTTTGGTCGATCTTTGATCAACTGAGAGTGAAGAATTCAATTGTTGAAGGGTACACAGATCAGCTCTGAATGAGCTGTTAAGCAGCACCTTTGAGCCCAAATGTACATAATTCTAGAAATTGCAAAACCACACTTGTCTTATTAGCAGGCAATAACACATGATATGTGCAACATGGTTTTAGACTAGACTAAAACATTACAAGCATCATATTTTACTAACAGCTGGTCTAGTGATCTGTATATCTGTATACAGTTTTCATTCACTTCACTCTTTGGTCAACGAGGAGGTTCTATGGGTCATCCTACATAGATTGGCTGGCCCAAAGTTGATGAAGTCATCTGGATGTCCTTTGAACATAAGTTAGGCCAGGTTCTCTCCACTGCTGATGCATTATGTAGTTATTATCCTGTTGCAGAATGAAGTTCGGACCAATCAGATGCCTCCTTGGTGGTATTGTATAATGGATAAAAACCTGCTTGTACATCAGCCACCATACCTCTTCCCTCACTACCATTTAGGGCCCCAAAAGGTCCTTCCAGGTGAGGCAACACTTCACCTGTGAGTCTGTTGGGGTCAACTATTATATCAGGTGCTACTGGTGTGGCTTCCTTTATATCAGTGAGGCCCAACGTAGACTGGGAGACGGCTTTGCCGAGTATCTATGCTCTGTCCACCTAAAGAAGTTGGATCTCCCAGTGGCCACCCATTCTGACACGATCATCCATAGTCTCCTCCACTATCATGATGAGGCCACACTCAGGTTGTAGGAACACCACCTTGTATTTTGTCTAGGTCGTCTCCAACCTCATGGCATGAACATCGATTTCTTGAACCTCATAATCCACTTTCTCATCTATTCCCCCCTTCTCCCTCTCTCACCTAAACTCCTTGCCTGCCCAGTGCCTCCCTCTGGTGCTCCTCGCCCTTTTTCTTTCTTCCATCGCTTTCTGTCCTCTCCTATTGGATTTCCCCTTCTCCAGCCCTGCATCTCTTTCACCAACCAACTTCCCAGCTCTTTACTTCACCTCTCCCCACACTCCCAGTCTCACCTTGTGTTTCTCCCTCCCGTCCCACAACCTTCTAATTCAGAAGGTTCTCGGCCCCAAACATTTATTGTACACTTTTTCATTGATGCTGTCTGGCTTGGTGTGTTCCTCCAGCATTTTGTGTTTGCCAGAGTGGATTTAATTTGACTTTTTTGACACTGAACAACAGGAAAGACTCATTCATGTCAAAGCGAAAACAAATTTCTACACACTGATCTAAATGTATTACAATTATTAAACAGAATATAATTGATTGCACAATTACTCAGCCCCTTCAAGTCAGTACATAGTAGATGCACCTTTGGCAGCAGATACAGCCTTAAGTCTGTGTGGATAGGTCTCTATTAACTTTGCACATCTAGATACTGCAATTTTCCCCCTTTCTTCTTTACAAAATTCTGTCAGATTGCATGGGGATCAAGCCCTTTTCGAGTCCAGCCATGAATTCTCAATTGGATTGAGGTCTGGACTTTGACTTGGCCACTCCAGAATGTTAACTTAATTACCAATCCTGTGTAGCTTTTGGCTTTATGCTTGGGGTTACTGTCTTGCTGGAAAATAACTCTTCTCCCAAGTTGCAGTTCTCTTGCAGACTGCATCAGGTTTTTCCTTCAGGATTTCCCTGTATTTTGCTAGATTTGTTTTACCCTCTACTTTCACAAGCCTTCCAGGGCCTGCTGCAGTGAAGCATCCCCACAGCATGATGCAATCACCACCAGGCTTCACAGTAGGGGTGGTGTGTTTTTTGATGATATGCAGTGTTTGGCTTACACCAAATGTAACGCTTCGTCTAATGGCCAAAAAGCTCTATTTTGGTTTCATCAGATCATAGAACCTTCTTCCAGCTGACTTCTGGCAAACTCTAGCTGAGATTTCATGTGAGGTTTTTTTTTTAAACAGTGGCTGTCTCTTTGCCACACTCCCATAAAACAGCGACTGGTGAAGCACCTGGGCAACAGCTCTTGTATGCACAGTCTTTCCTATTTCAGCCACTGAAGCTTGTAACTCCTCCAAAGTTGTCATAGGTTTCTTGGTGGCCTCCCTTATTATTCCCCTTCTTGCACGGTGTTATGAGTGATGAACAGACCTGATGGACAATGGGGTGAAGAGTTAACCATCCCCCCCCCCCCGATAAACACAAACTATTACTGTTGTTATGTTGATCATGAGAAAGAGACGAAAAACCAGGCAAGAAAATCTGCGACAGATAAGAGAGGGGGGGAAATTGCTTATTAACCGTATTGTGACTCCTTTTTTTTGAATTATTTACTGTTTCACTGCAAGGACAATAGTTTGCTCATAAACATTCCTCAGTGGACTGAAGGAATGGCCTTATTTGATGGACACAGTCATTCAGGATTGATGGACAGCTGAGTCCCCGTGAGTAGGGATAAAAGACAGGTCTGGAGAGACACCCTCCAGACATGCCAGTGGACACTGATTGAGTGTTGGAACCCACAAGAAAGGTGGGGGCTTTGGAGACCGAATCAGGAGATCGGTCAGTAAAGCTCACAATGTTAAAGCAGGGCTGGTGGGGACTTGTGTGTTTGTCCACTCATGCCAGAGTGACGAGTCCACCACAGAAGAACGGTCTAGCAGAAGGATGGAGAGGTCATAACTTAATAACCACAAAGAAACGATGGATTAAGAAAGCAAAGGAAGGTTTGCCTGACTGTAGCTGTTACATCTCATTTGCTCGCTCTCTCTCTCTCCAACGATTACAACAACCATAACTACATCAGCACTTATGAACTGAACTTTATACTTTTCTATGACAATTTATTTACCCCTAGACATCGATAGAGCTTGTTTATTATTGCTTATTATTATTATTCCTACACTTTTAGGTTTATTACTGCTAACTTGTTTTATATGTATATTTGCATTATTGATATGATTTCTGCTTATTTTTGTTAATAAACACCTTTAATCTGGTACCACCAGATTCCAATGGATTCTTCTTTCTCTGCTGGTTAAACACCCAGTTACGGGGTATGTAACACATGGTTACTCAGTTTTTGAGGACACCCATGCCATATTCTTTCCATCTCAACTATAGTCAACTATAGTCCAAGGGATATACAGTGACTTGGAAATGTTCTTGCATCCATCTCCTGACTTGTACTTTTCAAAAACCTTTTTGTGGAGTTGCTTGGAGTGTTCTTTTGTCTTCATGGTGTAGTTTTTGCCATGATTCTGACTCACCAGCAGTTGGACTTCCAGATATAGGTGAATTTTTTCTACAATCAATTGAAACATCTTGACCGCACACAGTTGATCTCCATTTAACTAATTATGTGACTTCTGAAGCCAATTGGCTGAACTAGTGAAGTTTTGGTTTGTCATATCAAAGGGGGTGAATACTTCTGCAACCAATTTAGTGTTTTATATTTGTAATGAACTTTGTAATCATTTTTTAGAGATCTGTTTTCACTTTGACATGAAAGAGTCTTTTCCTGTTCATCAGTGTTTACAAATGCAAAATTAAAGCCACTGAGATTCAATGTTGTAAAACAATAAAACAGTAAGACTTCCAAGGGGGAGGGTGAATACTTTTTATATGCACTGTATTGTGTATTAACATTGTTATTTACTTGGCCAGAAGGTATCTGTTGTGTAGATTTTGAATTAAAAGGTAAGTCCTTTACTTGAAAGTACAGGATGGGTTAGAGCAGCAGTGACAGAGATTAGGTGCTGCTGTCTTGGTTTGATGCTAAGGGATTGAAATATGCTGATCCTGATAAAGGGACTGTGTTTATAAAACACGATTAACCTGTTCCCTTCAGAGAAATTCAGGCATGGTGCCGACTTTGTGCTTCCAAATAAATATGGTTATACATTCAGTTAGCAAACTCAAAAGAAGTTTGTTGGCTTGGGAAAGGTGGATTTGTTGGGAATGTGTGCAGGAAAACCTTTCACAACTTGTCAAAAATCAGAAAACTCAAGTCAATGGAAATTTGAAATAATCAGAGGATTGCTGGAATTTTTTAGCAGGTCAGGAAGGATGGAAGAGTTAATGTTTTTGGTCAATAAGCTTTCATCAGTTGATAAAGGATTATTGATTTGACATGCTCTCTTTCTCTCTCCTGTACTGTAAAATTTCTTCTGACTTCGGAAACTGTGAAGAATGGTACACAGCAAGAGACAATAAGGTTCACAATTTTCAGAGACATGAGAGAGACTGCAGACACTGTAAATCTGGAGCAACATACAAAAAAAATTGTTGGATGAACTCCAGATCAGGCAGTATTGATGGAGAGGAATTCAACGTTTTGGACCCTTCAACTAGATTGGGAAGGGGGAAGATGCTACAATGAAAGGGTGGGCAGAAGGTGGGAGAAAAAGGAATGATGTGAGAAGCTGGGAGGTAATGGGTGGTAGAGGCTAAGGGCTAAAGAAGAAGTAATCTGATAGAGGAAGACCATGGAATAAAGAAGGAGATGGGGAACCAGATACAGGGAGGTGAAGTTGAATCTGTGTCAGTAAAGGCCACACTAGTAGCACTGGATACAATAAATGACACAAATTGATTGACATGTTAAGTGTTGCCTCACCAGAAGCTCTGGATGCCTGTGAGTGAGGAGGTGCAGGGGCATGTGTAACACCAGTTTGCAGAGATAAGTGCCAGGAGGGGGAAATGGATGGGGAGGGAAGAGTGGACATGGGAGTTACAGAGAGAAAGTGGAGAGGGTTTGGGAGGAGAGAGGGTGATAAGCCTAGTGGTGGGTTTCTGTTGGACATGGCGTTAGCTATCGAGAATGAAGAGGAGTACGGTGAGGACAACGGTACCCTTGTCCCTGTATGGGTAAGGGCAGATGTGTGGGAAATGGAGGAGATGTGGTTGTGAACTAGATTGACAGCAGAGGAAGGGAAATTACATCGTTGGAAAAATAAGGATGACCTTGAATGGAAAACCTTATCATGAAAATAGATGCACTGGAGTCAAAGGAACTGAGAGAAGGTAATCACATCCTTGCAAGTGCAGGATGGGAAGAAGCCTAGTCAATGTACCTGTAGGTAACTGTGGTTTGTAAAAGATGTTAGTAGATAATCTGTCTTGGAGATGGAGCCAGAGAGAGAAAGAAATTGATGAGAGGTATTGGAGATGGACCAAGTGAATTTGAGGGCAGGGTGGAAGTAGGTGGTGAAGATTTTAAGTTTCACGTGGGTGCAGGAACAGCATCAATATAGTTGCCAATATAGTGGAGAAAAGGTTGGGAGTGTCATTGGTGTAGGCTTAGAACATTGGTCATCCATGGTGAAAATGAGGTGGTCAGGGCCAGGGGACTGTAGTGTTGGAAAGCATGCCTTCTCTCTTACATTGATGACTGCATTTGTGCTTCTTCCTCACACCAAGGCCAGGTGCAGACTGGAAGAACAACACCACATACTCCGTCTTGTTAGTCTCCAACTCGACAGTGACAACATTGATTTCTCTCACTTCTGTTAACCATTCCTCTCTGTCCCCCCTCTTTTGCTTTCTTTTATCCCTGTGGCTGGTTTACCCTTTCTTTTCCACTCCCAGCTCTCAAAACATGCCCATCATCCATGCCTTCCTGCCTCTGGTTCCTCACCTCCTTCCCTTTATTCCCTGCCTTCCCCTATTAGCTTCCTCCTTCAGCCCTGTGCTTCTTCCACCTATCATCCCAGGGCTTCTCCCATCACTCCCTTTTTCCCCCTCTTTCTACCTTTCCCCCTCATCTTGATTCTCTGCTCGACCACCAGCTCATGCTCCTTCCTCTCCCCCACCCATTTATTCTAGCTTCTGTCCCCTGTCTTTCCAATCGAGATGAAGAGTCTTAGCCCAAAACATCGGCTGTGGTTTTCCTTCCAAAGATGCTACCTGACCTTCCTCCATCATGTTGTGTGTTACTTATGTTTTCAGTGAAGCAC
This sequence comes from Hypanus sabinus, assembly GCF_030144855.1. Classification (NCBI taxonomy): domain Eukaryota; kingdom Metazoa; phylum Chordata; class Chondrichthyes; order Myliobatiformes; family Dasyatidae; genus Hypanus; species Hypanus sabinus. The sequence continues at coordinate 163,300,025 of NC_082706.1, read as the reverse complement.
TGGAACAGATGGAAAGAAGAGAAGATCCATCTGATAGGGGCTAAGTATTTCTCTGGAGATATTCTGAAAGCAGTGCGGAACTGTCAAGCACTTCACTGATCTCACTGAGTGGCCAAAGCAATGTTGCAATGCCATTTGCCACCAATTGCATGATTAACTTAGTCACATATCTCCAGATGGGATCTAGCTAATCTGTTATAAAGAACTAACATAGTTTTCTTGTTCATTGTACTTTATATCCTTTATTTATAATGCTAGATATTGGATACTCCTTTTTATGAGCCTTTGATAGCTTGTTTACTTAAAGACTCTCACTTCCTATGGCACATTTTAAAATTAGGTCATTTTGTTTACAAGCAAAACAGAAAACCTTTGAAATAGTTAGGAGGTTGGACAGTATCTGTGCTGAGAAATAGAATTAATGTTTTGAGTTGACAATTTTTCATCAGAACTGATAATGATTTCTGATTAATAATTCATTGAAGTGAGGCATTTCCAGTGTCTCTCTCCATAGAAGCTGTCTGACCTGCTGAATATTTCCAGCACCTTATTTCTGATATCTCAAACATATTGCTTTTAAGAGCTTAGTTTTTCCTCATATCAGAATAAGTTAATACTTGTTAAATTTAACCTGTCACGTGAAGCTATTTTTCCACATTCTCTTTCGTTTAATCTGCCATATATATGTCTTTCTGGCACTGAAAATTAATGTTTGACAAGTATGGTCAGATTCCTTTGATTTTTAATACTAAGTATTTTCTGTGTATGGTATCTAATTTACTTCCTGTGCTGCCTTTATGTCACTTCTATCTTTTAATTTCCTTTATCTGATTTTGTTTACTGCTACAATTTTCTCTTCCTGATTCAGCCTCTGTGTTGTATGTTCATTATTCTTTGAATGTGATTTCTTGTTCATGCAGTTCCTATGTGCACTGCAGAGTATGCTTTGAATGCTCAGCTAATAGCGTCTTAACGTGCAAAAATGTGCTGATATAATACTAGTCCAAATTGATAGCACTCTGCAAAATCTGTCCTAAAGCTTTTTTTTAAACTAAATACGGTACTCTTTTAAATTCTGTGGAAAATCTATAATTAATACTGCCATAATTTGGGAAGTTTTATGAAAAGTACCTGAACTGGATCTCTTCAGTCTTTTCAGGTGCTGATCTGATGTCTTAATGAGACTTGGCGAAGATCTTGCCCCATCTTTTAATTCTTTTTCAGAACCATTCAGCTCACCCATATTGCTTGATTCAAATCCTGGAAAAATACATAAAATTGATTTAACCTTACTGAATAATGTTCTATACATCTATTTCTCTGCTCTGCACATTTACTGGCAACAATAGTTGGGATTTTATTGTAGTAGTTTAGATTACATACAATAATACACATCGTGGTATCAACTAAAAAGCCCATCAAGAGGTAACAGTTCCCATTGTTGGTACATTATCACTGGGCTCTATTATGGTACTTTGCTATTTTAAAAATCATTACTTATCCATCATTTAATTACTGCTTCACTAATAACATTGCACTAGGCATTTCCTTGAGAACCTACGTTAAGCTGCTTTACTCAGAGAGCAAAAGAGCAGCAGCTAAATATTCACTGCAAATTAACTTCTTAGGAGTTATTTGACTCAGGAGAAATATCTTATCTGGTTACACCAAGATGTTCTATTCAGCCGCTTTTATTGAAAGTGGCACACTTGAGAATGACCGGTCTTAGCAGTCATCTTCAGATACAAATGAGATTCCATAGAGGGATGGACCAGTGCTTGTATTTTTTTTTAGAATGAAAACAAAGCTTCATGTTGCTGGTCTTTCCTCCTGGTCCCTGCACTCTATTTAAATATAGCATGTTAGTGAGTTATAGCAGCTTGTCAGTGCTTAACAGTCCAAGAAAATCCTAAACAAATGGCACTTATTTAATTTACATAGTATGCTTCCATAGAGTGTACTAGGATTTTAAAAGGGATGTATTTGGTCCACAAAGATTATTTGACTTCTTTGTCATGACTAGAATCTTGAAGACTCCACAAATTTTGCCATGTTATATTCTCATATCAGAATTAAACACCTTAAGTCAACATATCACTCCTCTGGAAATAGGTGTTGAAGTTGGCTGTGTGATGCAAGCATTCAAAAGTACTCAATAAAAAATACATAACAGCCATAAATACAATCATGATGGCATGCCAGTACATCAACTTTCTTAGAAGATTTAGGAGATTTGGTATGTCATCAAAGACTCTGACAAATATTCAATATTCCCTGTGCTCAGCTCCTGGATACACTCACTTCGCTCTGCTGGGTAGACCCATTGTTCACATACCTGACACTAGGCAACTGAAACACACATTCTATTCCTAGCTCTTGTGTTGCCAGGCACACAGGGGAACCATTTAAACTCAGTGACCACTTTACTAGAAACAAGAGGTAGCTAATAAAGTGGCCAGTGAATGTATGCTTGTAGTTTTCTGCTGCTGTAACCTGTTCAGTTCAAGGTTTAGCATATTATACATTCACACGTCCTTCTGCACACCTCTGCTGTAACGTGTGGTTATTTGAGTTGCTGTCAGCTTCCTGTCAACTTGAACCAGTCTGGCCATTCTCCTTTGACCTCCCTCAGGGGAGATCTGATTGAGGTTTACAAGATTATGAAAGGCATAGATAAAACGGACAGAGATGATCTCTTTCCCAGGGACCAGAGGGCATGCATTGAAAGTGAGAGGGGCTAGTTTCAAGGGAGATGTGCGGGGTAATTTTTTTTACTCAGAGAGTGACGGATGCCTGGAATGCGCTGCCTGGTATGGTGGTAGAGTCAACTACATTAGAGGCTTTTAAGGGACGTTTGGATAGGCTCATGGATATAAGGAAGATGGAGGGATATGGATTTACTGTAGGTAGGAGGAATTAGAATTTCGGTGTTTTTGATTTGCTTTTTAGGGGGTTCAGCACAACATTACAGGGTGAATGGCCTGTTCCTGTGTTGAATCCTTCCATGTTCTAACGAGGCATTTTCGCCCACAAAATGTTCTTTTTTTATTTTTTGTAACATTCTCTGCAATCTTTGGGGAAGGTGTTCCCAACCTATTTTATGCCTTTGGCCCCTACCATCAATGGAGGGGTGCTTGGACCCTAGGCTAGGAATCCCTGTGCATGAAAATCTTAGGAGATTAGCAATCTGATGCTCAAATCACCCCATTTGGCACCAATCATCCAAGTCACTTGGTTCACATTTATTTCCCATTCTGATATTTAGTTTGAACAACAAATGAACCTTTTGACTATGTTTGCAAGCTTTTATGCACAGAGTTGCTGACATGATTGGCTGATTAGATATTTGCATTAATGAGCAGGTGTACAGGTGTACCTAATGATGTAACTACTAAGTGTATGTGTATATCATGCATCTACTTAACATCTCCCTTCAAAGGTTATCAAATTTACTTTTCTGTGTTTGCCCCTGCAGTCGTTGTTCAGCTCAGGCATTTGAATGCACAACTTCACTTGCTCTGATTGCTATTATACTAGTTACTATATTCCAACAAACATTTGTAGATGTAAGATTATAGTCTTGAAGCAATATCACCCATTCCTAAAGATTTAAATCGATCTCAAAACCTTCTTTATGATTATGATGAAATGAATCATGAGATATGACAGGATCTTGGCTGAAGAGCAACAGTGCATACAATATTCATAGTACCACAAATTATATCAGCATTTATGAAATTTTTCTGTATAGAAATATAAGAGATAAATCAAAAATGCTTACGCTGTAATTAAAAATTTTGTGTTTACTTTGGCACCTGGGAAAAGATGATAATTTGTTTAAATTAATTACATTAAGACTACACAAGCCTGACTAGTTTGTGCCTATCAATTAACACGGTGAGTGAAATCAGAAAATCTTCCATGAGCAAAAGTTTGGCTATGTTCCTTTAATGTATTGGACTCCTCTTATATATCTTTCTTTTCATTCTATGGGGCACACAAAATATTAAAATAAATACCTAATGAACAGTTTTTTGAGCTCTTATTTCATATCTTCCTTTTAAATTCCATTTTGAATGGGATGAAGGAAGCTCCTAATGATAACATTCTTGTAAGTGTGCAGGGTTTGCAATTGCTTTGAATATGGGAATGGGTAAACAAATGAGGATTAAAATTAATATTATTCTCTTTCTAACATCCAGCAGCCACATGATGCAATAATGATGTAGGTGCCGGCTCATCACAGAAATAATCTCTATCAATGATTGATAAAAACATTGACATTGTGTGGAGCCTTGCATGTTTCAAGGTCTCCCATCAGGTGATGTCAACTCAGGTGCAGCCATGTTGGGCCCAAAGTTATGAAGTAACTGCTTCCCATGAGCACACTTTTACCATGTGCCTTGTCTTAAATTGTATTACTGTTTTATTACCTATCATTTTTCAGAGAAACATGGCAAAGAGCAGATTTATTTACTTCCTATTTCCCTTTTGCTCTACAAGTCTTTCCTTCTCAAATACTTAATTCCCTTCTGAATATTACTTTTGAATTTTAATCCACTACTCTTTCAGGCACAGAATTTTAGATCATCGCAATCTACTTGGTTTAATTAAATAGCATACACAAAATAATTTTTGGAGATAATTTTGTTTTACTCATTATTTTAAATTTATTCTTCAGCAACCTTTTGCTTTTGGGACACATGAAATCAAACTGTGAATATACTATATATGTAAGTGCAGGATAAGAACAAGTGGAAGAAGAATATCAAGGAAAAATAATGCTTCTATTAACAATGATTTTATTACAGGCTGCAAAGTCCTGTGGCAAGTGGCCAGTTAGGGTAAAGTTAATGAAATGAACTAAATTAAATGTATTTCCAATGCAGGTGTTAATGTTGTCATTACAAGATGAGAACATAAAAGTAGATGCAAGTATTTAAACCAAAACTGGTAAGCCAGGTATTGTCAGTACTACTAACAACCTGTTTGCATTATTATGTCTTAGTACACGAATCTGTGAATAGTCAGAGAAGGTATGTTTTCTAAGCTGCAAATGTAAAGGCACCTGTTGCTTGAGTTTATTGCTGCAATCTGCTTGCAGGTAGCTACAATGAAAACACAGCTCCATCTGCAGTAATCACGGTCACTATGGACCTCAACATGATAACTTCTTAATGAGTTTCAGTCAAGCACTATTAAGTCACTATACGGTGTTCTTATTTCATCTCTTAAAAAAATTCCAAAGCTATCACTGCAGACTGTGTAGGTTGATGGGCAATGAGTGTGAAAGGAAACATGACACAAGAGCAGGACAGCACCTGCATGAATGCTTTCCTCATGTATAGAGTAAGGAAATGTAGAGATCTCAAGGGTTCTATCTTTCAAGGAGCCAAGTCCATGGGATTACTGAAGCTACTTTCAAATTTGACCTTTTTCCTTGAAATGTACATTGTTATTTTGTATGCAAAGCAAGTTGCAGCTATACAAAATAAATCTGTGATCAACCCCAAAATAATTTTACTTGGAGAGTATTCAAAGGTGGTAACTCCTTACAGCACCCAGCGTGGCCTTCACAAAATATGATGCTATACCATCTGCTGTTTACCCCACACTGACTTTGACACTCTTTGTCTTTTTATTATCCCTTTCAAATGAAGGGAAGACTAATACTCAAAACTTTTTTCAGATTTGGAAGAACTGAAATATTACTTGCACTGCAATGTCGCCTTTACTTTCATACAACATTTTGTAAATTTTCCCCAAAGCAACTACTTATTAATTTTGCTCCCCATCTAATATATACATGGAGCATGTTTCCCAAATTCAAATTTATAAAATCATTAGTCAGTTGTCCATGCCCCTCATGGATTATACATCATCTGTATAAAATAATCTTGGTACCAGAAGACATATACATTAAAATGTTACTATTGTGCAAAGACAGGAATAAGACTATTACCTTCTACTTTCTTAGGAGTTAAGAATACAGCATAAACAGTAGCATTCTTAAAGTGCTCCTTATATGCTGGGTAAGATCTGCAGACCTGCATACATTACACTCTTCTTTATTGAAAGAAAACAGAGAGCAGGATGAATGGTTGTTTGCAAAATAGAAGGAAGTACGTAGTGATGGCTGTTATGATTTGGTATTGGGACCTTTGCTTTTCCTGACACAGATTAAAGACCTGCTTATAGACATATAGTACATTTTTTCAAAATTCGCAATGGCACACAATTAAGACATTTAGTTCACATTGTGCAAGGTACTAATTTTAAGTAGGAGATAGAAAACGCTTGAAATGTCTGGATATATGAAAGATGAAATTTGGCACAAACAAGTATAACTTAATTCATTTTGGCAGAGGAAAAAGTAAGGAGAGGCAACAATAACCATTGAGTGCAACATTGAAGGGATTTCAGTAAAAGGATAAAGAAGTAAGGACAAACTCAGAAAACAGTAAAACTAGTTTATTTTTTATATGGTGATGAAAATGGAGGCATTGTCAAGTAAAGCAACATAGCTTTGCTAAATATTGATTTTGCCCCAAAAGAAGTACTTAATGCTGCAAACTATCCTACAGGACAGACATCAAGAGCTCTGAGTGAAAGCAGATTTATTCCAACTTACAATAATAAAATAATTCAGTCTTACATGGTGAGAAAAAGAAACTGCGGGTGTTCTCCTTAGAGACATAAGAATACAAAAATGTTTTAAAGCAATATTCAAGATCATGAAGATCTATGATAGCATAAATTGGGAGAAATAATTTCTAGTGCCGGAATAGATAACAGTTACAGAATACAGATAAAAGATAGTTGGCTAGAGGAATAGAAACCATGTCAGGAAGAAATATTTATCAGGGAGGTTGTTTTAATCCAAAATGTACAGAGTAATAGAAGCATATTCAATAACAACTTCCCAAATAGAATTCAAGAATAACTTGAAGATAAAAATAAATCTGTAGGACTGGAAAAAGAGCAGGGATCCCACTACTAGGTGAACTCTTTGAAATGTCCAGCACAGCCTCAAGGTTTGAATGGTTGCTTTCTGTGTTGTATGATTCCTTAATCACCACTCCAAAAATTCCCATTATCTATTTTGTTTATATGAACACTCCCAAATTATCTAGACTATCCATACATCACTGATTCCAAAAAAGCCTTCTGCATCATCTTTAAATCCTTCCTAATGTGTGGTGTCCAGAAATAGATATACTTTCCACATAGGGCCAAATCAGCAACTTAAATACAGATTTTCTACAGGGCAGCAATGCTAAACAATCAGGCACTCTGTGAATACATAATGTATTCATACAATCACACAGCACAAAAGTCTTTAAACATATGCGAAAATACTTTTAGATATATTGAGCAGTCATCTCCACGGATATGAGCGAATGCCACTTTTTGAAAGGGTCTATTGTTCAGTTTCATCAGCTTCAATAAATAGCTGTTCCATCTATTGTTCCATGATATTGTTCCATCTTGGCTTGGAGGGCCAGTGGTAAAAGATGCCTTGAAATTGTAACTTCATTCTTATTTGACAGATCTTTTCCAGAGAAGGGTTAATTGCGGAGCAGTATTTTTATCTGCAAATTACCATACAATTTTGTAACCAGAAATTCCAGTAACCATTTATTTGCTAATAATCATGCTAATTGCTTATATTTAAAAGCATCAAAACAAAGATTGTTCAGAATACATAAACAATGCATGTGGCACCTTGTGCTTCTGCATAAAGTGCATTATTATGCTTAAAAATCTTTTGAATGTCCTTCTCTGTTATTCCAATAATAATTTTATATGTTCTCCTTCAGACCAGCCCACTCAGTTTGAGAATATCATATGAAGGGAATCTTATGATGTGAATAAGCATAATCTGTGTTATTACTCCATTTGAAAGATCAGCAAGACTGGAATTTTTAAACTGTTATGACTTGCCATCTGATTTCCATAAATAGGTCAAGAAACACTGAGTCAATTCAGTATAAACAAGAGAAAATCTGCAGATGATGGAAATCCAAACAACACACACAAAATGCTGGACAAACTCAGCAGGGCAGGCAGCATCTATGGGAAAATATACAAAATGCTGGAGGAATTTGGAGAAATGCAGAATGGTCTTGGCCCAAAAGGTTTACTGCGCTTCTTGTCCATAGATACTGCCTGGCCTGCTGAGTTCCTCCAGCATTTTGTGTGTGTTGAGTCAATTCGGGATTGCTACTTACCAGATGGTGATTCTGAGTGCTCTTCTGATACTTTTAGCGGTGTCAGTACAACACAAGGAATGGCCTTGTTCATCATCATAGAAACACCAATCCTTCTCTTTTGTTGCTGCTTCAATGCCTATCAATATAAAAAGATGAACCTTGAGCCACAAACACTTTTTCCTCCCCATTGTATTTTCTTACCATTGTGATTAATCATATGTGCTCAAGTCATAATTAACTTCAAATTTCTAATAGTTTATATTAAATAAGAAATTAATCTGAGGCATTCTCTGTGGTGTTTCAGAATAAAATATCGCTGAGGGCACCAATGCCTGTTCAGCCTCTTTAAAGAATTTTATCAACAAATATGTTTTTGTTCAAAAGAATGCATCCCCTCCTTCTGTGGGGAAAAAAATTCTTCCAGATTTTTGTTAATGAATGTAAAAGCAACCTCAAGTACCATGAAGGAACTACTGCATAATATAAAATGGATCACTTCTAAATGGTGCTTGTAATTCCCAAATAGGAGTCAAAATTTCAGTTCTAATTTGGGCCATAATTACTACTGGGTCTATGTTTACAATTCAGATGCAGTCTGACCTGCTAGGTATTTCCAGAATTTTAGTTTTACTTGGTAATATGTCAAATTTTGTTGGTAGATTCCAATGCCATTGAATCTCAAGGACAAAGGTTTGAATTTCTTTTGCTGGAGAGGGTCATTAGATGACACTTTTGTTGTGGAAACATGTCAAACAATACATAAATGATGTTTAAGTCTTGCTATATACAGTCATGGATTATTTCCTTTTCTGAGAAATTACAAACTGAATTCGACATTGTGCAATCCTCAGCAAAGATCTCTACTCTAACCTAATGATGAAGAAAGGTCATGGATGAAGCAGTTAAAAGATAGCTTGGCTTAGGTGCCCTGAGGAAATCTTGTAATGATATCTTGGAGTGAGAATGATTAATTTCCAACAACCATAACCCTTTTTCTTTGAATGAGATATACTTCAGTCATTGCAGCATTTACCCTTTAGAACCAGAGCACTACTAATGCAACACATAGTCAAACCATGCCAACTCTGGAATTCAGCTCTTTGGTCCATGTTTGGTTGAAAGCTAAGATGAAATCAAATGTCAAGTGATGCTGGCTTAACTCAAAGTGGGCATCGATGAGCAGGGGAAGAAGTAACACTGAAGTTTTAATTCTATGGATGTGGGAACTATTCCATCAGATTCTTTACTTGTGCCATTTAGACAGTGGAAAGACTTTGTGGTATTTTAAAGAGAGACACAGCCTCTGACCTGCTTTTCTGTTAAATCCTGGAGATCCACCAACACTCAACACCAAAAAGGGCACAGCAATCCACATCCACTAACCCAAAGCTTTGTTAAATTCATCCCTGGAACAGAGTGGGTGTGATATATAGCATCTATAAAATGCACTGCAGTTATTTGCTTGACCTATTTTGATATTGTCTCCCAAATTCATGATCTTTACCACCAAAAAAAGGCTAGGAAGGCAGACTCATGGAAACCCCTCTGAATCACACAACTTCCTGACTGAAATGATACTGCAACTACTTCATCATCATAATTGGGTCAAAGTCCTGGAAGTTCTGATCTAACAGCTGTGTGGATGTACCTTGACCAAAAGGACTGCAGTAGTTCCAGAACCTGTCTACAACCATCTTTTCAAAGGCAAGTATCCACGGGCTGTAAATACTGCCTCGTTGGTGGTGTTCACAATTATCTATTCACCTATCTATTTATTTATCAATCAGACTGTGACCATGGCTGAACAATTGAATGGGCTGAACCAAATTGGCTGAAGGCTGACTTCTATGATGGTGCTGACCAGAGAAGGAAGCCAAGGTGGATCTTCCCTTTGGCACTTCTGGCTGAATGTGACCGTAAATGCTTCAGCTTTGCCTATTGCACTTACATGCTGGGCCTGAATCATTAAGGATGAGAAATTCTTGGTGCCTCCTCCTCCCATTAGCTGTTTAATTGTCCACCACCAATCATGATATAATGGTACTGCAGAGTTTGAACTGATCCATTAGTAGTGAGATGACATAGTTCTGTATACTGCATGCTGTTTTCGCAAATTAGCGTACATGACATCCTATGTTGCAGCATTAACATTGTTAGGTAGACCTGGTGCTGCTCCTAGTATCCCTTGCCTCTTTGAACCATTCTAAAAATTAAATTAAATATAACTTATTGTTGAAAGAAAAGAGATGGCAAAATAGCAACAGAGGGAATTGCTCGTTAATTTACATGATGATGAAAATGCTCAATACAACTGATGCACTCCTTAATTTATTAGGTTATATTTATTCTTTGGTTTGTCAGTGAACTAAACTCCTCTATCACATTTTATTTGCCTAATCAAAAATACAATACATTTAATTGGAAAGTTTAAAAATAAACAAGAAATTCTCTTTTTTTAAAAAAAATGTGCTGTCAATTTTGGTGCCTAATTCTGCTTTTGAAATTCTTACCATGAAATACAGGATTTTTATTGTTTATTGATGTACATATTAATTAGTTACAATAAGCATGGCAACCAAACAGAAATCCATCTGCTTCATAAAGTAATAACAGCAATCCTTTTCATCTGCTGAAAAATCTTGACCCCAAAATCAACAGTAACAACGAAATCATTACCCTGTTCTTGACACATTAAAGTGGTTACGTTTTTAAAATTATATTGTAGCGGTGTGCTACATGCAGCGCTAAAATTACGACACGGAGTCGGTAACTGCAGTCGAAGGAAAAAAAACTTTATTAGAAATCCTCAGCCTCACTTTTAAGCCTCCCTCAACCTGCCCCCCCCCCCCCCCGTGGCGCAGAGGCTCCAAAGCTCTGTGCTCGCAAACCCCCATAGGCTATCTCCCTTAGCTGGAAAGCTGGCTAATTGTGAGCCGGTTCGGATGTGCCAGGAAATGGGTCGCCACATAACCCCCCCCCCCCCCCAGAACCGGCGATACACCCCCCAATGTCCACAGTCTGGGCAGGAACCTGCTTGGGAGGTCGGCCTCTGCGCCGAGGTGCCGGAAACTCGACCGGTTGCGCCAGGTCCACATGGGCCGGTTTGAGTCGGTCCACCGTGAAAACCTCCTCTTTCCCCCCAACGTCCAGCAGGAACGTGGACCCGTTGTTCCGGAGCACCATAAACGGCTCCTCGTATGGCCGCTGCAGCGGTGGCTGATGCCCGCCCCTTCGTACAAACACAAACTTACAGTTCTGCAGGTCTTTGGGTACGCAGGTCGGGTTCCGCCCGTGCTGTGAAGTGGGTATGGGGGCCAGGTTACCGAGCTACTCACGTAGTCTGCCCAGGACTGCTGTGGGATCTTCCTCTTGCCCCCGTGGGGCTGGTAGGAACTCCCCGGGACGACCAGGGGAGCACCGTATACCAACTCGGCCGACGAGGCGTGCAGGTCGTCTTTGGGTGCTGTGCGGATGCCGAGTAGGACCCAGGGAAGCTCGTCCGCCCAGTTGGCTGCTCGCAGGCGGGCCATGAGGGTCGACTTCAGGTGACGGTGGAAACGCTCCACTAGCCCGTTCGATTGTGGGTGGTAGGCAGTTGTGTGGTGCAGCTGAGTCCCTAAAAAGCTGGCCATAGCTGACCACAGGCTGGAGGTGAACTGTCGGAGGTAATGTGGGCCGGTACACCAAAGAGAGATATCCAGGTGGTGATCAGGGCTCGGGCGCAAGATTCGGAGGTGGTGTCGGTGAGCAGGACCGCCTCTGGCCATCTTGTGAAACGGTCCACGATAGTCAGGAGGTGCCGTGCTCCACGCGACACTGGCAGGGGGCCCACGATATCCACATGAATGTGGTCGAAACGCCAGTGGACGGGATGGAACTGCTGCAGTGGGGCTTTGGTGTGCCGCTGCACCTTGGCCGTCTGGCAGTGCATGCACGTTTTGGCCCATTCACTGACCCGTTTGCGGAGTCCGTGCCAAACGAACCTGCTGGAAACCATCCGGACAGTTGTCCAGATGGAGGGATGCGCCAAGTTATGAATGGAGTCGAAAACACGTCGCCGCCAGGCTGTCGGGACGACGGGACGGGGCTGGCCGGTGGCGACGTCACAGAGTAGGGTCCTCTCACCCGGGCCTACGGGGAGGTCCTGGAGCTGCAAACCGGAGACTGCAGTTCTGTAACTCGGAATCTCCTCATCTGCCTGCTGTGCCTCTGCCAGTGCCTCAAAGTCTACCCCTTGGGAAAGGGCATGAACGGTAGGGCGAGAGAGCGCATCCGCCACGACATTGTCCTTACCCGAGACGTGCCGGACATCCGTCGTGTATTCAGAGATGTAGGACAGGTGGCGTTGCTGGCGGGACGACCAGGGGTCAGACACTTTCGTAAACGCAAAGGTAAGCGGTTTGTGGTCCGTGAACGCGGTGAAGGGCCGACCTTCTAGGAAGTACCTGAAATGCCGGATTGCCAGGCAGAGCGCCAACAGTTCCCGGTCGAAAGCACTGTACTTGAGCTCGGGTGGCCGCAGGTGTTTGCTGAAAAACGCCAGGGGTTGCCAGCGACCTGCGATGAGTTGCTCCAGCACCCCACCGACTGCCGTGTTAGATGCGTCCACTGTGAGGGCGGTAGGGGCGTCCATTCTGGGGTGTACTAGCATTGCTGAGTTCGCCAAAGCTGCCTTCGTTTGAACGAAAGCGGCGGTGGACTCCTCGTCCCAGGTAATGTCCTTGCTCGGACCCGACATTAGGGCGAACAGGGGGCGCATGATCCGGGCAGCTGAAGGGAGGAAGCGGTGGTAGAAATTGACCATACCTACAAATTCCTGAAGGCCTTTGATCGTGGTGGGTCGGGGGAAGTGGTGGACCGCATCTACCTTAGCGGGCAGAGGGGTTGCCCCGTCTTTAGTAATCCTGTGGCCCAGGAAGTCAATGGTATCGAGTCCGAACTGGCATTTGGCGGGGTTGATTGTAAAACCGTACTCACTCAGTCGGGCGCAGAGTTGACGGAGGTGAGACAGATGCTCCTGACGACTGCTGCTGGCAATGAGGATGTTGTCTAAATAGATGAACGCGAAATCCAGGTCCTGTCCCGCCACGTCCATTAACCGCTGGAACGTCTGTGCGGCAACCTTCAGGCCGAACGGCATGCGGAGGAACTCAAAAAGGCCAAACGGGGTGATGAGAGCCGATTTGGGGACGTCGTCAGGATGCATTGGGATTTGATGGTACCCTCGGACGAGGTCTACCTTGGAGAAGATCCGTGCGCCGTGCAGGTTTGCTGCAAAGTCCTGAATGTGCGGCACAGGGTAGCAGTCCGGTGTGGTAGCCTCGTTCAGCCTGCGGTAGTCGCCGCACGGTCTCCAGCCTCCCGTCGCTTTGGGCACCATGTGCAGGGGGGAGGCCCATGGGCTGTCGGACCGCCGGATGATCCCCAATTCCTCCATCCTCTGGAACTCCTCCTTCGCCAGTTGGAGCTTGTCCGGGGGAAGCCGCCGAGCGCGGGCATGGAGGGGTGGTCCCTGGGTCGGGATGTGGTGCTGTACGCCGTGTCGGGGCATGGCCGCTGTGACCTGCGGTGCCAGAACCAATGGGAAATCCGCCAGGACCCTGGTGAAGTCGTTGTCGGACAGCGTGATGGAGCCGAGGTGAGGGGTTGACAACTGGGCTGCACCCAGGGAGAACGTCTGAAAGGTCTCGGCGTGTACCAGTCTCTTCCTGGGCAGGTCGACCAGTAGGCTGTGAGCCCACAAAAAATCCGCACCCAGAAGCGGTTGGGCTACGTGTAAAGTCCCACGTGAACTGGCTGGAGCCGAACTGTAGCTGCACCTGACGGGTGCCATATGTCCTTACTGTGCTGCCATTCATGGCCCTCAGGGGGGGCCCCGGTGCCCTGCTGCGGGTGTCATAACTCGTCGGAGGTAAAATGCTGATCACGGCACCAGTGTCGACCAAAAACCGGCGTCCCGACCTTCCGTCCCACACATACAGGAGGCTATCCCGATGGCCAGCCGCCGTAGCCATCAGCGGCGGCTGGCCCTGGCGCTTCCCGGGAACTTGCAGGGCGGGCGACAACGGCGGGCTTCTGCGCCCCACCGCTGGTGGTAGAAGCACCAGTGTTCATTGGGCCGGGGGTTGGCGGGCTCTGCGGCCTGGCCTGGACTGGTTTGCTGCTGGGAGCGTGGCCTGGTGATCTGTGCGACGGACGCCCCACTCTCCTTCTTGGCATTCCACAGCAAGTCCGCCCGGGCTGCCACCTTCCGGGGGTCACTGAAATCCGTGTCAGACAGCAGCAGGCATATGTCCTCTTGCAGCTGCTCCAGGAATGCCTGCTCAAACATGAGGCAGGGTGTGTGTCCGTCGGCCAGAGACAACATCTCATTCATTAAAGCCGAAGGAGGTCTGTCGCCCAAGCCATCCAGGTGCAGTAAACGGGCAGCCCGCTCGCGCCGTGAGAGTCCGAAAGTCCTGAGGAGCAGTGCTTTGAATTCCATGTATTTGCCGTCTGCTGGAGGCGACTGTACGAACTCTGCGACCTGGGCCGCTGTGTCCTGGTCGAGGGAGCTCACCACGTAGTAGTAGCGGGTGTCTTCTGAGGTGATCTGGCGAACGTGGAATTGGGCTTCGGCTTGCTGGAACCATAGGTTCGGTCGCTGTGTCCAGAAACCCGGCAGTTTCAATGAAACCGCATGAACAGAGGTGGCGTCTGTCATTTCTGGTCCAAAAATCGTTTGGACCGTCGGGGTCACCAATTGTAGCGGTGTGCTACATGCAGCGCTAAAATTACGACACGGAGTCGGTAACTGCAGTCGAAGGAAAAACTTTATTCGAAATCCTCAGCCTCACTTTTAAGCCTCCCTCAACCTGCCCCCCCGTGGCGCAGAGGCTGCAAAGCTCTGTGCTCGCAAACCCCCGTAGGCTATCTCCCTTAGCCGGAAAGCTGGCTAATTGTGAGCCGGTTCGGATGTGCCAGGAAATGGGTCGCCACAATATCACAAATTACATGTTAAAACCCCTGTTGATTAAATAGCTTATTTTCTTTAATTTCTTGACATGCTTGTTCAGCTGTTGTCACAAACTGAAACTTTCAATAGGACGGTTATTGTCTTTTCTAAATTCAGTAAAACTAGCTGTAAAAGGTTATATTAAAAGTATTGGTCCATATAAAAGAGAAGTCTATTTTCCCTTCTTAACAAAGATTCCCTTCAGCAATATCTGCTTCATCAAGAGTCAAAAACTATGGTTTTGTAATCTTTAAATCAGACCTTCAAAATATTACTCTGCCATCCCCCCACATTACACATTTAAACCATGTCTCAATCATCATTCACTCTAGTGCTTACTGACCTGTGAAGTCTCTTGGTTAGGTAATGTGCTGATTTTAAGATTCACATGCTCATTTTAAAATCTTTCCATTGCTAATACTTCTATATCAAACCCTGCAGGGGTTGGTGTTGAGACCACTTCTTTTTATGCTGCATATAAATGATTTAGATGATGGAATAGATGGCTTTGGTGCCAAGTTTGCAGATGATACAAAGGTTGGTGGAGGGGCAAGTAGTGTTGAGGAAACAAGCAGAATGCAGAAAGACCTGGACAGATTAGGGGAATGGGCAAGAAAGTGGTAAATTAAATACAAAGTTGGAAAATGCATGGTCATGCACTTTGGAAGTAGAAATAAATGTGTGGACTATTTTCTAAATAGGAAGAAAATCCAAAAATATGAGATGCAAAGTGACTTGGGAGTTATTGTGCAGAACACCCTAAAGGTTTACTAGCAGTTGAGTCGTTGGTGAGGAAGGCAAATGCCATGTTAGCATTCATTTCAAGAGGTCTAGAATACAAGAGCAGTGATGTGATGCTGAGGCTTTATAAGGTACTGGTGAGGCCTCACCTTGAGTATTGTGAACAGTTTTGGGCCCCTCATCTTAGAAAAGATGAGCTAGCATTGGAGAAGGTCCAAAGGAGGTTCACAAGGATGATTTCAGGAATGTAACAGTTATTTTAAGAGGAATGTTTGATGGTTCAGGGTTTGTACTCGCTGGAATGCAGAAGGATAAGGGGGATCTCATTGACACCTTTCAAATGTTGAAAGGTCTAGACAGAGTAGATGTGGAAAAGATGTTTTCCATGGTGGGAGAGTCAAGGACGAGAGGGCACAGCCTCAGGATAGAGGGGCACCCTTTCAAAGCAGAGATGCAGAGAAATTTCTTTTGGTGAATTTGGGTGGTGCGGAATTTGTTGCCATATGCAGGTGTGAAGGCCAAGTCGTTGGGTGTATTTAAGGCAGAGATTGACAGATTCTTGATTGGACATGGCATCAAAGGTTATGGGGAGAAGGCTGGGAACTGGGGTTGAGGAGGAGGGGAAAAAAAGGATCAGCCATAATTGAATGGTGGAGCAGACTCAATGGGTAGATGGTCTAATTTCACTCCTGTGTCTTATGGTCTTCTATCCCTCTAATATCTTCTCTCTTTATCATTGTGTGAAATCTCTGTTACTGTTCTTGGACTTGTATGTGGCAGTGTGTTGCTGACAGAATGCTGAACTGAGTTTCTGACTAAATTATAATGCTAACTCACTAAGAAGGTTCTCAGTTTATTAATCAGAATCAGAATTTAATCGCCAAGTACCTGAGCACATACAAGGAATTTACTTCCGGCAGATGTTGTCTCTCTGCTCACAACAATAATAATGATAAATATAAATGAAAATATAGATTATACAAGTAGTGCAATCCAAGTAATAGTTAGCCGACAGTTAACCGGCAGTTAACTGTTCAGCAAAGTGACTGCAGTAGGGAAAAAACTTCTCCAGTGCCTATTAGTCTTAGTCTGGAGGGATCTGAAGCGCCTACCGGACGGAAGCAGTTCAAACAGTCCATGCGCAGGATGGAAGGAATCCTTTATGATGTTCCCCGCCCTCTTCTTCAACCTGGAAGAGTACAGGTCCACAATAGAGGGCAGGGAGGCTCCAATGATGCGCTTGGCAGTCCTCACTGTGCGCTGTAGTCTGGTTCTATCCTGCTTGGTGGCGGCTCCAAACCACACAGTGATGGAGGTGCACAAGACAGACTCAATGATTGCAGTATAGAACTGCAGCAGTAATTCCTGAGGCAGACCATATTTCCTCAAGAGCCGCAGAAAGTACATCCGCTGCTGGGCCTTCTTCAGGATGGAGCTGATGTTCTGCTCCCACTTCAGATCCTGAGAGATGGTGGTTCCCAGGAACCTGAAGTTCTCCATGGTGGACACACAGCTGCCAAGGA
The DNA here is from genome assembly GCF_030144855.1 of Hypanus sabinus. NCBI lineage: Eukaryota > Metazoa > Chordata > Chondrichthyes > Myliobatiformes > Dasyatidae > Hypanus > Hypanus sabinus. Next base: position 163,282,554 of record NC_082706.1, on the reverse strand, counting down.
CTGTGAGGGGGGACATAGCGGGGGGATGTCTCCTGAAATCCACTATCATCTCCTTTGTCTTGAGCGTGTTCAGCTCCCGATTGTTCCGACTGCACCAGAGCGCCAGTTGGTCCACCTGCTGTCGATAGTCAATTTTAGTCCCGATAGAAGGGGCGATAGAACCAGTATGTGTATTTTCAGATTATGAATGTGAAATAAGGCAAGATATGATAATTTATCACTGCCCAAATTCTCATTGTTAATCTTTTTACCATTCCCCTTCAGCTATCCAGACCCTAAACTCTGGAATTTCTTTCTTCAGAGATTAGAGTAATAAACTATTTATTCTAATATTCCCTTATACAGCATAGTTAATTTAGTACAAATTTTGTGAGATTTTTCTATGGTAAAAGCTCAGCCACTGTCTGTAAGAGCAGCAAATGTGATGAGGACTCTGCAGTCAATCAACCTCATAAGGCGACCAGGCTAATCAACAACCCAGACTGAATTCTAAAGGCTGATTTAAACTTGAGCATATGGGCTCCGCCATAGCAAGCATGCATTGGTGTGCACAAAAAGCGCTCACTGACGATGGGGTTTCAATGCCACTGTGTTGAGTCTCTTTGTGAGAGACACGGACGAGGAAATGCATTTCAAACATTTTCGCATGTTGACAGGTAGATTTGACGATTTGGTTCATCTATTTCGCATCAGTGTACAGACGTGGAGGAGAAGCAGCAACCGAAAATGCATAGGAGGAAATGCGATGCTACCAAGCAGATCAATCACAGTTGTTGCAGTCTGCGTTGCCATGATGCGCAAGTTATTTTTTTGGGGAGCTGCACATCACTCTAAGGCATAGGGTACGCGGTACCTATGGCGTAGATGCGATGTACAAGTATAAATCAGCCCCAAGGGTATGCACGCACCAGCTCACTAACATCTTCAAGAGTATTTTCAGCACTTCACTCATCCAAGCTGCTGTTCCCACATACTTCAAATCAGCCATCATCATCCCTGTAGCAAAGAACTCTACATCTCCAGATATAAATGACTAGCATTGATGCCAATCATCATGAAGTGCTTTGAATGGCTGGTAATGATACACAGAAATGCTCTATGACAGATGCCATATCATCTGTCATGCACCTGGCCCTGACATACCTGGAAAACAAGGACACTTATGTCAGAATACTGTTTGTGGGTTTCAGTTTGGCATTCAACACCATTGCCCCACAAATACCTACTCCTTGGTCTAAATACACCAATGTGCAAATGGGTGTTGGATTTCCAAGCTGGACCTCAGATAGACAGGATGCGCAGCAGCTTCCCCCTCCTGAACATCTTCATCACAGCTGCTCCCCTAGGGCTGTGTGCTGAGCCCACTAATATACACTCTGCTTACATATGACGGCATGGCCAAACACATGTGCTGATATCACAACAATGGTGGGGGTTCATCACCAATGGTGATGAGAGAGCCTACAGAGAGCAGATGGAAAAACTTGGAGGCCTGGTCCCAGGCAAATAACCTCTTCCTTCATGTCAGCAAGGTAAAGGAGATGGTCATCGCCTACACGAGAACTTGTACCACTCACATCCCTTTTTACATCAGCAGTGGAAACTGCAAGAAGTTTCAACACTCTGGGAGAACACATCTTGCACAACCTCTCATGGCCCCTGAACACATTATACATAGTGAGGAATGTTCACCCATGCCTCTACGTTCTGAGAAAGCTACACTCACATCATTCTACAGATGTGCAATAGAGAGCATTCTAACAAGCTGCATCACTGCATGGTATGGAAACTGCAATGCGACATACAGGAAGGCTCTATAATGGGTAGTCAAATCCTCCCAATGCATCATCGGCATCAGCCTACCTGCCATCAAAGAAAACTGAATATATCGAAAGTTGTCAGAAAAGGGCCATTAACATCTGAAAGTATCCCACCCACTCTGCTCATGGACTGTCTGTTCCACTTCCATCAGAGAGGAAGCTATGTAGCATCCATGCCAGGACCATTTGTACACTGTTTGCCACAGACCAGGCACAATGGAACAGGACAACTTGGTTCAATAGTCCATGTAAAACCCATTGATAAGTAGCTTTCATTGCAGAGATGGACTTTAATTGTTGCACTAGTGCAGTGAAATGACTCAAAAGATTGTAAATCTGCATCATTAACCTTATCAGAACTGAACATGAGACACCCGGAGAATGAAAATTTCCCTCCAGTTTTCTACTACATTGGTCGCTTGTTCGCTCCCATTAGTCAGTCGGCAGTGCGTAAGGGGAAGTTGGGAGAGGGAATTTGGCAGCGAGAGGCTGACGTCATGGCCTAAATTGGAAGAATCCATTTAATGCCCAGTGAAGCACTTCATGCTCCTCAACAGCCTACCAGCCTCCCCTCTGTGCACTATAGCACTCATCAATTATCATTATCCTCCTCTACCTCGATTAAAAAATGAGAATGGACTCAAACAAATAAACACGGTCACACTGCACGCTGCCATATTGGGTTAAGACTGCTAACAGGGCTGCTTGGTCACTGATAACCACTGCAAGTGCTAGCATTGAGCATTGCACAAAGTTCAAAACATAATGTTTATTTTAATAATGATCTCTCCCAGACCACCAAGCGATGTCTCATGGAACCCCAGTTGAGAAACCCTGGTATATACACTTGTGTGCCTCACATAATTTTATGGACATACAATCTATGTGTATAAATTATATATGTATTTATACCTATCATGCTTTTATTATTATTGTGTTCTTTCTTATAATTTTTGTGCTGCATTGTATCCAGATTAACAATTATTTTGTTCTCCTTTACAGTTGTGTACTGGAAATGACATTAAACAATCTTGAATCTTGAAATAAAAGTTAAGAGATTGATTCTATTTACAGAATAGTTTGCAGGTTTATTTAATTGCTATATCAGGCATCTGTCATTTTCTACATTAATTATAATTGCAATTTTATCTCTGCTATTTCAAATGATTAAAAAAATAGAATTCAGAAAGAAAATGAGAGCAAATCATGTTCACAAGTTTTTTGGCACTTGACAGAAAAGCCAAAGAGATTCAAAAAGAAAACGAGAAAGTAATATGATGACTGAACCTATTTTTAAATGCAGGAAGTTTAAAAAAAAAATCTTTTGCTCATAAACAGTATGTATCTAGAACAAAGATGGAGTAGACACCTCTAGACACAAGCTAGAGTTTGAGACTTTGAAAAGGCACAGTATTGACAGATTCATTGCTTGCAAGATATGAGCACTACTGCAAGTAGCTTCTCTCCACTCTATCCACTTCCCTCAACACTTACACTCCCTTCTGTCATCATGCTCCATTCTTATTTTCCTGTGGTCAGAAAGCAAGATACTTGAAGTGTAGCCTTCTCCAAGAAAACACTTGTCCATAATTATATGTAATACCCTGGTCAAAATTTCTACTGTTATGCTGTGAGGTATTTTACTTTAGCAGTTTTCTGCATAAGTAGCGTGTCCTGCTGGTATGAGTGTTTTGGCTTCAGCCATGTTATCCAAATTAGGAATGTTGTGTCAGCCAATCATGATTGTGTTGGTACAAATTGTGACTTTCTGCCCAGTGGGATGCAATGAAAGATTCTGAGAGCTGGGCGGGAAGAGATTTTTGAAGGGCAGTAGTCTGGTTTGGGGTCTTTTAGTGGGAGCAGCGGAGTGAGGCAGAAGGGAAGACGCTTGCCGAATGCTGTTTGAAGGAGACATCCCGTTGTAAGAAGTGATTCGTGCCGAGGAATGGTTCCTATACTCCTGAGTTAGCTACTTTGCTTGAAATGGTCTTTGAGGGAGGTTCGAACTGTGGCTGGGGTCTTCCACGTAGAATGTGAGTTCTGCGCTTGAGTAAAGAGATACTGCTCCAGAAATGAGCTCCAATAGTTATGCACACATTGGAATGGTTTAACTGTAATGGACCCTTTTATTTTTCTTTTCTTTTTCTGTTAATTGTTTGATAACATTGAAAATTGGTAAATATACATTCTTTATAATTTATGCTGACGTACAATATTTCCTTGGCTACCATTAATTGCGTATGGAATAGTTTTTACACAACACTCACTGCAATCAATTTTCCTCTCCGGAACATTTGAACTTTCCTGTTGAGTTGAACCCCATATCATACTGACCCAAGAAGTATATTGCTTATGAAAGGTGGCCTTCGCACCACTGAGTCATGTGGTTGTTAGCAGAGCTAGCTACCAAGCTAAGTTTCTATAAGTGCCCAGTGAGAGGGTTCCATTTACAAGGGATGCAATTTTTATGCAGGTAAGATTATTTTACACATTTTGTCTTTGTTTGCTCATGCTGATTTTGAGACATTCTACTGCCATGCTGAGCTTCATCTACTGATTTCACATTAAATAAATTCTCCTTCCCAGGGGGATAACAAAGTTTGAGGGATTAAATGCAGACTTCTGATTTAATATCTAGTATTCTATTGACAACTGCTGGAGGAGTTTACATTCAGTGACACAAATTATTGCTTAATGCATGAAAAAATTAATTACAACAGTAATCTGAGTACAGAATTTGCAATTTTTTTTCCAGGGACAAATGTAGCAACCATACCTGTTGGCAATATATTTCAGACTTAGTTTAAAATACATGAAATAAAACATTGTAATCCTTCCAGCTTTAGGGAAAAATGCTGAAAAACTGGATGGGTGGGTTAGTAAATTTTCAGATGATACAAAGATTGATGGTGTTGTGGATAGCCTAAAAGGCTGCAAAGAATACAGTGGGATATAGATAAATTGCAGATATGGTTGGAGAAATAGCAGATGGAGTTTAACCCGGCCAAATGCAAAGTGTTGCACCCTGGTAAGTCAAATGTAAAGAGACAGTATACTGTTATGGGCAAGACACTTACAGTGCTGAAGAGCAGAGGAATCTTTGGGTCCAAGTTTATAATTTGCTGAAAGTGGTTATGTAGGTTGATAGGATGGTTAAAATGGCATATGGCATGCTTACCATATGAGTTCTAAAGTCAATCAGGAAGTTATATTGCAGCTTTATAAAACTCAAGTTCGGACACACACTCAAAATGCTGGAGGAAATTGACAGGCCAGGCAGCAGCTATGGGAAAGAGTAAATGGTTGACATTTTGGGTTGAGACGCTTCATCAGGACCTGATGATTGACTCTGTTTCATATGGAGGGTCTCAACACACATAGTTCATAACAAAAACTGTTCTACATAATTCACAAACACCACCATTGAGTTCTGTTCACTTTAAGAGATGGTGTCTTAAGTAATGCCATCAGTATAAAGGCTGATTTATGCCGTAGCCTACACCATAGGCCTGATTTATACTTCTGCGTATGTTGGTGTGTCTGTGTCACTCTGCAATTCACCACCACAATGCTAATTGGCGGTGGGGTTTCTATGCCACTGTGTTGAGTTTCTTTGTGAGAGATATGGACGTTGAGGAAATGCATTTCAAATATTTTTTGGATGTCGGCAGGTAGATTTGATGATTTAGTTCATCGTCTCCAACCATTTATTTTGCATCAGTGTACACACAGCCTACAGACATGGCGGAGAAGTTGCTACCGGAAATGCGTAGGAGGAAATGCGAAGCTACCAGGCATTGTTGTTGCGGTCTGCATCACCGCGACGTGGGAGTTACTTTTTTGGGGAGGTGCATGTCACCCTACAGCATAGGGTACGCAGTACCTATGGCGTAGATTCAACACAGAAGTATAAATCAGGCTTAAGGCAACTGCTTTTGTTTTGTTTGGAAGGGAAGTAAAGGGTTGTGGCTTTTGTTAAGCACATAAAACAACTCACATGTTTTCTTCACAAAGTCCTACATTGGTGACCCCGACGCTCTGAGAATATTCCGGAGTTACTCAACAACACATTGATCAACACAGTCACTTTGGAGCTGCTGGAGTTTTGGGAACAACACATTACTGCAAGGTTTGCACAAGTGGAGGAGCAGTTCATGCTGTGAGAAATCACTGTGGACAATACCAAATTTTACTACATTGTAGCATTGCTAAGTAGTTCCTCTGCAGACAGAGTGACTAGTCTACAAGAAGACCCACATGCACATGATACATAAACCTCCCCTATTACAGACTTTTGGACTGACCGAGTCTGAGCACATCAGACAGTTGCTCTCTTTGCCTGGCCTGGGTGATGCTTGGCCTTCAGAACAAATGGATCACATGCTGTCGCTCCTTGGCAATCACCATCCTTGTTTTATTTTTAAAGAACTCTTTATGCAATAAATGCCTGGTGGATTTTGTACAGCCCTTGCTAATTCACCCATGAAGGATTACAGGGAGCTTGTCAAAATGATGATATTCTACACACAGCCAGGCAGAGGTTTTCTGTTCTTCCTCCTTTCCATGCCTCAATAAGCCCAGTCAGCAGAGCCTCCAGCACTCATGCCTGCAGCTCTGAAACAGACAATGCGGGTGTATCTTTTTACCATGCATGCTTCACCATATAGCTTCAACAGTGCCAGCACGTCGGGACATCGGAGATCTGTAAACACCATGGTTTCCAACTGCCAGGGTCATCTATTGTTTATTATGGACACCCTTTTAGGGCAACACTTACTGCATGACATGGGCACTTCAGTGAGTATGCAGCTAGCATCACCCATTGATCATAAGTTTAAGAGCGATGGACCCTTGCTGGAGGCCACCAAATGCAGCAGGAGCTGGACTTAACAGACATGATGACCCTCTGCTTCACTGGACAACGCTACACATGGTACTTTGTCTTGGCAAGAGTTGCTGGACCTCCATTTGGTGCAGATTTCCTGTGTGCCAAAGGACTGTTCATGGATCTTAAGAATTGCCAACTTGTTGATGTAAAAGACTTTGGGTCATTACCCTGTAACCCCAGTAAGTTCCCCATGACTGCTCTTGTCTAACACATGAACCAGCATATGTGAATTCACTTGCCTGCTGGGTAAATTCCCAAACCTTACCAAGACCACGTTTTCCACTACAGTCACAAAGCATGGGATCAAGCATTACATTTTTATAACTGGTACATTCATGTGAGTGCTTAAGCTGCACTCAGAAACGCTGGCCAACTTGAAGGCTGAGTTTGCTAACATGGAAATGCTTGGCATTGTACACAGGTCAAATAGTCCTTGGGCTTCACTACACATGGTCCCTAAACTCAATAGTGATTACCAACCATGTGGCAATTCCCCTCGCCTGAACAAGAAAATCACTCCCTAGTTTCACATATTCAAGGCTTTGTAGCATTTTTGGTTGGAAAGATGAATGTTTCTAAAGTGGATGCAGTGAGGGACTACAATCAGACACCTATGAGTGCTGAGAATGCTCCCAAAACCCTGCTTGGCCTATTTGAATTTCTGTGCATGCCACCTGAGCTGAAAAATGTTATACAATAAAGAAGAACTCTTGATCGTTCAATCTACCTTACCATAGGCTTTGCACTTAACTTCCTACACTGCACTTTCTCCTGTAACTGTCATACTAAATTTTGAATTGTTTCTCTGCATATCTTAATGTACTTATGTATGGAAATAATCTGTCTGAATGGCAAGTAAGCAAAAGCTTTCCTCTGGATCTCAGTACATGTGACACTGCTTGAATGATACATGGAAGTAAATTGGGAAATAGGATCGATGAGATTGCTCCAATTGTAATTGAATGGATATCTTCCTTTTATGTCTGAAAAAATAAATAAAATTGAAGATGCCATTTTCACCAGCATTGATAATATTTCTTTTTAATGAGTAGGGTATAGAGGGAATATCTTACAATGCTGTCAAGCATGGAGACTAAGTAGTAAGGATGAGTAACCATTCCTTTAGTGGGAACGGTGTCAGCAGCTGAAGTGGGGCCGTAGAAACAAAATGAACTTAGTGAAAAACTTTAGGAAAAACAAACAAGGGAGAAGGTTGAGGAAAATGTAAATTAATTAAGGAGAGAGAAGCCTATGGAAGTTTGGGTTGATGAAAAAGGGGAGGGTGGGGGAAAAAGATAAAGCAACTAAAAGGATTGTCTCAATAAGAGGGACAAAGTAATTTATGAGCACTACAAGGTTGTTCTTTGAGTTGAGAACAGCAAGTGCAAATGGGAATGGATTAAGTAGTTGGTAAAGGATTAAAAAGATGATGTTATCTTTGGTTTCCATGATAATCCCAGATAAATAGATGGTTATGGTTTGGAAATTATGGTCAATATTGCTTCATATGTTGTAGTCAGATTTGATCACAACAATTTCAACCAATGGCCCACCAAATCGAGAGAATTTTGAGTGTAGCTGTGGAGCCACCGTGTCCCCAAGGACTAAAGAAAGTACGCTGGAGATCATATCAGGATAATCATACAGTCACAGAGCACTACAGCACAGAAACAGACCCTTCAGCCCATCAAAAGGTTCAAAGGTTCAATTTAATGTCTGAGAAATATATACAATATATATCCTGAAACATTTTTCCTTCACAAAACATCCACAAGAACAGAGAAGTGCCCCAAAGAATGAATGACAGTTAAACGTGAGAACCCCAAAGTCCCCCCCCCCAGCTACCCCCTCCCATGTGTAAGTGGCAGCAAGGCAATGATACCCCCTTCCCCCGGCAAAAAAAACGCACCCGCTACTGAGCACAAGCATGAGCTAAGTGATAGCAAAGACACAGACTTTGCAGTTACCCCAAAGACTATCGCATTTCATCTGGCATTCAACAAACCACAGGTTCTCTCTCTCCCTAGTTATTTTGCCTATTCCCATCAACATGCAACTGGACCATAGCTCTCCATACCCTCTCCCATCCATGTAGAACCACAGAACATTACAGCACAGAAACAGGCCTTTTGGCCCTTCTTGGCTGTGCCAAACTATTTTTCTGCCTTGTCCCACTGTCCTGCACCTGGGCCATATCCCTCCAAACCCCTCTCATCCATGTACCTGTCCAGGTTTTTCTTAAATGTCAAAAGTGAGCCCGCATTCACCACTTCATCTGGCAGCTCATTCCACACTCCCACCACTCTGTGCATGAAGAAGCCCCCCCCATGTTCCCTTTAAACTTTTCCCCCTTCACCCTTAACCTATGACCTCTTTTTTTCTCCCCTAGCTTCAGTGGAAAAAGCCTGCTTGCATTCACTCTATCTATACCCATCATAATTTTATACACCTCTATAACGTCACCCCTCATTCTCCTACGCTCCAGGGAATAAAGTCCTAACCTATTCAACCTTTCTCTGTAACTCAGTTTCTCAAGTCCCAGCAACATCCTTGTAACTTTCTCTGCACTCTTTCAACCTTATTAATATCCTTCCTGTAATTAGGTGACCAAAACTGAACACAATACTCCAAATTCATTCTCACCAATGTCTTATACAACCTCACCATTACATTCCAACTCTTATACTCAATACTCTGCTCTACAGCACTCCTCAATGTCCTACCATTTACCTTGTATTTAACACCTTGGTTTGACCTTCCGAAGTGCAATACCTCACACTGGTCCGCATTAAATTCCATCTGCCATTTTCCAGCCCATTCCTCCAACTGGTCCAAATCCCTCTGCAAGCTTTGTAAACCTTCCTTACTGTCCACTACACCTCCAATCTTTGTATCATCAGTAAATTTGCTGATCCAATTTGTCACATTATCATCCAGATCATTGATATACACAAATAACAATGGACCCAGCACTGATCCCTGTGGCACACCACTAGTCACAGGCCTCCACTCAGAGTAGCAATCCTCCACTACCACTCTCTGGCTTCTTCCGTTGAGCCAATGTCTAATCCAATTTATTACCTCTCCATGTATACCTAGCGACTGGATCTTCCTAACTAACCTCCCATGCAGGACCTTGTCAAAGGTCTCACTGAAGTCCATGTATACAACATCCACGACATTCCCTTTATCTACTTTCCTGGTAACTTCCTTGAAAAACTCTAATAGATTGTTTAAACATGTCCTACCATGCACAAAGCCATGCTGACTTTTTCTAATAAGTCCCTGTCTATCCAAATACTTGTAGATCCTATCTCTTAGTATTTATTCCTAAGGATAAGTAGTGTAACACTTACCCAACAGGCTGGTATATGTCTAGGGCGGGGGTCGGCAACCCGCGGCTCCGGAGCCACATGTGGCTCTTTTACGTCTGTGCTGCGGCTCCCTGTTGCTTTGGGAAATAATTGGTTGTGGCGACCCTTTTCCTGGCACATCCGAACCGACTCACAATTAGATAGCCTACGGGGGTTTGCGAGCACAGAGCTTTGGAGCCTCTGCGCCATGGGGGGCAGGTTGAGGGAGGCTTAAAAGTGAGGCTGAAGATTTCGAATAAAGTTTTTTCCTTCGACTGCAGTTACCGACTCCGTGTCGTAATTTTAGCGCTGCGTGTAGCACATCGCTACATGGTCAGTATTTAATTAAAATGTATTTTATGTTAGTTTGTTAGTTTTTGAAATGTAAATCTAAATTTGAAGATTATGGTGATCTTGTACAATCTAAATAAGACGTTGTGGCGACCCATTTCCTGACACATCCGAACCGGCTCACAATTAGCCAGCGTTCAGGCTAAGGCAGATAGCCTACGGGGGTTTGTGAGTACGTGTCTTTTGGAGCATCCGCGCCCATGGGGGGCGGGTTGAGGGAGGCTTAAAAGCAAGGCTGTTTAGTTCGAATAAAGCTATCTTTGACTGCAGTTTACTGACTGCGTGTAGCACACCGCTACAACGTGTTTTTATCGCTGGCTGTCCAGAGGGGAGGTGCTGAAACTCTTTTCGCGTGTCTGGAAGAAGTGAAAACTTTCCTGGGCAGCAAAGGGCTCAACTTTCCTGAGCTGGAACAGCCAGAGTGGCTGGAAAAGCTACACTTCATGGTAGACATGACAGCGCACCTGAACACGCTGAACACAGCTCTTCAGGGGAAAGGACGCACAGCCCTGCACATGTTGGAGGATGTTTTGGCATTCGAGCGCAAGTTGACAGTGCTTGCCAGAGATTTACAGAAAGGCACATTGTCTCACATCCCCAATTTGAGAGAGTTCAAACAAGGTCACGACATGATAAATTCGGGGTATTTACATTCTGCAATCATCGCAATGCAAACATCGTTTGGGAAACGCTTCTGTGAGTTCAGAGAGGAAAAAAACACATTATCCTTCCCGGTCACTCCCCTAAGCATCGATCCATCCCTACTGAATACGACTGCATTGTCAGGTGTGAGTCAACCTGAACAAGTATGATAAATATTTTAATTGTCTATTATTTTACCTATATTCATATGTTTTCATTGTTCAGTGAAATAGTCCTTTTATTTTTCAGGTTGACAGCTGGCTGACGTTATTTTTGGTTTGCTGCTGGCGGCAAATTTAAGTTTGGCGTTTTTCATAAATACAAGAAGGACTCAAATAGACGTTGAGTATTTTACTTAAAAGTAACCTTCAACCCAACGTCTTTTTTTCGGAGTTCAAAATGTTTTTGTTGCATGCAGAAATGTAATTTCGTTTTCTCTGCAGGAGTTCATCAATTTCATAAATGCAACACATTATAGTTTGTTTATACATAGCATAAAGGCAAAACAAAACGTTGTATGCAGTGTTATTTCATTTTAAATGTCAAACGGGTTTTGCGGCTCCCAGTGTTTTCTTTTCTGTGGGAAAGGGGTCCAAGTGGCTCTTTCAGTGGTAAAGGTTGCTGACCCCTTGTCTAGGGGAAAAGGAGATCCAGCCACTCACCAACCCCACCTCCCATACACACAGGTGCTGTGAGAATCAAGTTTATGCCGTGCGTATACACACAATATCAAACTCACACCAGATACCGTTATGGAATACACTTTAAAGATTTTACTAAAACTAAAAGAGTACTATGCAATACAGTATATATGAAGGAAAAGAAAATAAAGTAAAAGGCACCAACTTATTAAAGTTCTGTCAGTTTAGTACACATCATTGGAGCTCAACCATCGAACCATTCGATCCCTCATCACTTTCTTCCGACCTCCATGTCCTCGCACCTGGGACCACCCCCGGTGGTCGACCGAGCAGTGCAGTGCATGTCTACCTTCCTCGGCGTCTCCTTCCCGGCTCCCCTTAAAAGACCACAAAACCCCCAAGCTCCCAGCCTCAGAAGACAAAATAACATTCCCCATTGGTTAAAAAATGAATACAATCCTCATATCAGCAAGTCCAAAGCTAAACAACTGAGAGAAAACACTTATCAAACATAAAAGCATTCCTACTCTAGCAAACCAAAGAAGCCATTTTGATTAACATACACAGTATATTGTACAGTAGTATATACTTATCCAAACTTCTCTTAAATATTGCAATCGAACCCACATGTACTACTTCTGCTGGCGATTCATTCTACACTTGCATCACCCTCTGAGCGAAGTTGTTCCCCATCAGGTAGCCCTTAAATATTTTAGCTTTCACATTTAACCTGTGACCTCTTGTTCTAGTGTCACCAAACCTCAGTGGAAAAAGCCTGGTTGCATTTAATTACCTATATCCATCATAATTTAGTATACCTCAAATAAATCTCCCCTCATTCTCCTATGCTTCAGGGAATAAAGTCCGAACCTTTTCAACATTTTGCTATGACTCATGTCCTCAAGTCATGCAATATCATTGTAAGTTTTCTCAGTACAGTTGGCCCTCCTTATCCTTGGTTCTGAGGCCCCGCCCCCCGTGGACACCAAAATACACGGATGCTCAAGTCCCTTATTTAACCTGTCTCAGTGCGGGGGGGGGGGGGTGACCCAGTGGATCCCCGGACTTTATTTAACATGCTCAGTGCGGTGGACATTAGGACCTGCTGGTGAAGCTCTGTATCAGCAGTGTTTCTGTTAGGCTACAGTCGGTCAACGATCGGAACAATTTTAATCGAGCATGTGAAAGGCCCTGCTCCGATGAAAGCTACAATTATTACTAAGCAACGCAGTGGTTTAATTATTGAAATACGTACGTTTCTTAAGTGTTTTATATAGAAAGGTAAAATATGTACTATATACTAAGAAAAACGTTTGACTAACTGATGCTAAATAATACCGGATGTACCTGTTCTGACTTCAAATCTGACTAAAAGACGGATTCTGGAACAGAACTCGTTCATAACCCGGGGACTGCCTGTACTTTTAAGTCATTTCTAGATTACTTATAATACCTAATACAACGTAAATGCTATGTAAATTGTTGTTAGACTGCATTGTTTAAGGAATAATGACAAGAAAATAGTTTGTACATGCTCAAATAATAAGTGCTGGAGAGAGAACTTCCGGGTTTTCCTGATCCGCGGTTGGTTGAATTCGTGCATGTCCACGGATAAGGATAAGGAGGGCCGACTGTACACTTACAATCTTATTGATATCTTTCCTATAAATAGGTGACCAGAACTGCACACAACCCTCCAAGCTTGGCCTTAACAACATCTTATACAACTTCAACATTACATCCCAACTCCTGTATTCAGTACTGTGATTTATTAAAGCCAATGTGCCAAAAGCTCTCCTAACTACCTGTGAGGCCACCTTCAAGGATTTATGGATTAATATTCCCAGATCACATTGTTCTGTCATACTTCTTAATGTCCTGCTGTTCACTGTATAAATTTGTTCTCCCAAAGTGCAGCACTTGTCTGCATTAAATTCCATCTGCTCTATTTTAGTCCATTTTTCCAGCAGGTACAGATGCTGCTGTAAGCTTTGATAGCCTTCTCTGCTGTCCACTACACCCCAATCTTGGTGTCATCCAGAAATTTAATTTGTTGATCCTATTTACCACTTTGTCATCCAGATTGTCGATATAGATGACTAACAACATCGATGACTAACACCACTAGTCACAGGCCTCCAGTCAGGGAAAGTAACCATCTATTACCGCTCTCTGGCTCTCCTACGAAGCCAATGCTGAGTCCAAATTACTACCTCATCCTGAAGGTCAAGCAACTTAACCTTTTCAACCTCTCCTATACAGGGAGTTTGTCAAAGACCTTGAAGTCCATGTAGACAACATCTACTGTCTTTCTGTCCTGAACTCTTTGGACCAGTGCATGGACTATAACAGAGGATCAGGCCTCGGTGCTCCGATGCACCTGAACATCATTGATTTGTTTTAACTAGAACTTGTAAGTGACTGATTTTTTCATTAAGTTTTCCTTGTGTATTTTGAGTCATCTGTTTTTTGAATGCAGGTTCCTCGTGCATCCTGTTTTTAACTTACTAAGTTTTGATTTTGATACCGATGGGGTTCCTGTGCTGTATACACTACATAATTTAATCAGAACCAGCATTTGTCACTGAGTCCTGAATTTGGGTTCTGAGTGAATTAACGTTCTGTGTACTCTAGCCGACTAAAATAAGTACGCTCTGAGTCACTTGTTAATCCTCTGTTGTGTTCTTCAATAAATCCTCATTATTACTTTCGAATTTACTCTGCACCTGGGTTTGTTTTACCTGAAGATCTCATTACAGAAGTACTCAAGCATCATGGACCCAGCTGAGTTTAATCACTTATGTTCCTTCCAAGGAAAGGAAGTTGGACAACGTGACCATTTATTCTAAGAAATACTACCATCATTGGATCAATTATGCAAGGCATTGACCTGTCAAGAAGAGTCTGCAGGATGACATAAACACTTAGCCCAGGAGATACTAGCATCATTGTAGAAAGGCTCTGAAACTGGTTGGTGAGATTTACGTTTTTCAGGGTTGGACTCTGGTTCCGAGCTTTCACTCGGCTGTCCTGCTAGATTTGCCCCAAACGACCATGAAGGGTCTACTGACTTGCCGGCCCCAGTGTGGTGCAATGGAGACCCCAAGTCTTGCTGTGGTTTCTTATACCAGTGTTCTCTAGTATTCAAGTTACAAACTGCTAAGTTCCTCTCGGACAGGAGTAAAGTGCCTTACATAATATCCCTCCTTTCAGGCAAGACCCTTTCATGGGCTACAGTTTAATGGGAAAAGGATTCTCCCATGTGTTTTGATATAAATCTATTTTAAGAACTATGAGAGAGTATTATTTCATGCTGCCCAGAGTCCAGAGACAGCCTTCTATTTGCGTCAGGGGACTTGATCTATTGCTGACTATTCAGTTGAGTTCTGGACCTTGGTGGCATTAGAGTGGGTGCAAAATGGAGGCTCTGGTTCAGTGGGGAATTCTTTTAGATCTTGGACTGGCAAGGAGAATTCAGGTTCCTAAATTATGTCTCCACCATCCACTCACTGCTATAGCCCTGGATGGGAGACAGTTGGATTCTGGACAAATTTCTTATCTTTCTGTTCCTCTCAAGTTAATGCTTGGTATGCATGAAGAGTCGATTCAATTCCACCTTATTCACTCTCCAGATAATCCCCTAATCCTTGGTTACCCATGGTTACTTTTCCATAATCTGTTTATTAATTGAACTTCTAGCACTGTTCAGGGTTGGACAACACTTTCCCAGAATAACTGTCTTCCTAAAAGTTCTGAGGTGCCAGCCTGACTTTCTGAGGTACTAGCCCACGTTTCTGAGGGTGCCTCCAGAATATTCAGATTTGCTGAGGGTATGTATTATTCCTGTAATGTATATTCATTTAAATCCTCATCATTACTTTCTCCCTTCTAGTCTTGAGTTTACTCTGCACCTGGGTCCATGTGCCTGAAGACCTCTTTACATTTTCCTTCATCAAGCTCCCTCATCTCTTCATTTTGTTGATTGTCAACAAATATACACAGCTCAGAGACAGCTAGATTGTTGTTTTGTTCATGTTAAGTACAGTATGTTGTGGACCAGGAGGGCTATGGCCCAAAGGAGAGATGTTGGGTTTTCTCCCATAACATTTTGGATTCTCAGTTAACAACAGACCAGAGAAAGCAGGATCACCCAGTAGCCACACATTTTAATTCCACATCCCATTCCCATTCTGATATGTCTATCCATGGCCTCCTCTACTGTCATGATGAAGGCACACTCGGGTTGGAGGAACAACACCTGATATTCCGTCTGGGTAGCCTCCAACCTGATGGCATGAACATTGATTTTTCTAACTTCTGTTAATGCCCCTCCTCCCCTTCTTACCTCATCCCTTATTTATTACCCCCCTTTCCTCTCTCTTTTTTCCTCTCTCTGCCCCTCTCACAATCACTCCTTGCCTGTTCTCCATCTCCCTCTGGTGCTCCCCTCCCCCTTTCTTTCTCCCTAGGCCTTCCATCCCATGATCCTTTCCCTTCTCCAGCTCTGCATCCCTTTTGCCAATTACCTTTCCAGCTCTTGCTTCATCTCCACCCCCCCCACCCCCGTCTTCCCCTATCATTTCGGATCTCCCCCTCCCCCTCTCAAATCTCTTACTATCTTTTCTTTCAGTTAGCCCTGATGAAGGGTCTCGAGTCAAATTTCAATCAATGCAGGAATGTCAATGCAAACCTCCATATTAACATTGTAAATGGCAGGACCATACTTACATGGAAAAATACAGCACAGCATGGCCCTTCAGCCCATGATGTTGTGCTGACCTTTTACTCTGCTCTAAGATCAATCTATCCCCATATCTCTCACTTAGTCCTCCATTTTTCTTTCATCCATGTGCCTACCAAAGAGTTATTTAAATATCCCTAATGTATCTGTCTCTATCACCACCCTAACAGGTCATTCCATGCATTTACCACACTGTGTAAAAAAACCCTGCACTTTCCTCCAATCACCTTCAAAGTAAGTCCTCTCGTAGTAGCTATTGCTCCCCTAGGAAAAAGGTGCTGGGTGGCCACTCTATCTATGCCTCTTTATCATTCTATACTCCTCTTATACAAATTGTCTCTCATCCTCCTTCTCTCCAAAGGGAAAAGCCCTAACTTGTGCAACCTTTGGGATCCACAGTTTTCTAAATATCCATACAGAAACCAAAAGGAGAAAATGATCAGGAATTATCAGAGGAGACTGATGATGCATAAAAAGTGAAAAGTTTTATTTACAAGAAGCATTAAGAACAGAGTAAAGCAAATGTCTTTAAGTAGAAAGTTCAAAAACAGGGATCTGTTGATCAAAGTTCAAAAGCAGGGTTCTGCTACAAATGGTAAAATGGTGGGCAAGGCAGAGATTATGTGCAAGGCGAGTTAAGAAGGAATAAGACAAAGAAGATATCCATAAAGTAGAACAAACTAATTTATTGGCAAGAAACTCGATAGCTTGTTATGTTACTGCTTCTTGCATTGTAGTCTATTGCCTTACTGAAAGGAATTTCCACCTTTAAATACATGTTGAAATAGCAAGAAGCATTAGTGGAGCTTATCTTGCCCGAAGAGTACATTATCTTTGTTGTCAAAACTCACGTGGCTTCTTACCCAAAATAAACTATAAAGTTGGGCAAGCACAGAACAAGACAAATTAAAAAATAAGAACAAAAATTACATATGTTCAATTAATAATAAAATTGCTTACTTTAAAAGATTGAAGTTTATTAATTGTGGATTCCTGGAATGTGTTTTAATAGCTGCCATTTTAACACATGCACCTTATTATTTAAATAACATCATATTTCTTAGAAATAGTCTACAAGGGTGGCATTTAAATTAGATTCATTAAATTTATTTACACTTCAGTGGTTGAGAATCTAATTCTTTGTTTTGCACCCTGCACGCTTTAAGGTAGATGAGGAAACAGCAGATGCTCACAAGGAATATGAAACACAGGCATTAAACAGAGAAGAACAAACAAAACCAATCACATCAAGTCTGATATTCACCTTGGGCAATATACTAGTACAAGTGATTGTGAAATGGCAGCCATCTTACATTCTGTCTTATGTTCTATGATGGAATCAAATAAAAGCATGCGGTTAAATAGATTGCTGATTTGCAATTGCCTATTTTTGTGTTATCACCTATATCCAAGTTCAGCTCCTCAAAATTTCCATTACAAGGTCAATGTTGTTAAAAACCAGTTTATCTTGATACTATAAAAACCAACAAATGTATTTTTGAACAGACATTTATTTTAATAAGAGCAATGTGGATATTGCTTTTAAAAATCAATACAACTTTACTGTGGCATGTGACTAATTTCAGAATTAAGGATATGAACACTTCCACAATGTATCCCTTTCTACAACAGGGAAAGACGATATAAAAATTATGCTGTGCACAATTTAGTCCTCGACAATGTGACTTAGACTTATTTGCAGGTCTCTTCAGCTTAGTAACAATTCTATGGGTGCATGGCAACAGGCAGTAAAAGATCAAGTGGTATAGGCTTTCTAATACATATTAGGCAAGAATGTGAGAATAAAGTCAAAATCGAGAGTTTATTGTCATAATCACAAGCACATGTATGCACAGGTGCAATGAAAAACTTAATTGCAGCAAACACCAAAGACACACAGCATCATATAAGCAGCATTCATAAGATAAACAAAAGCAAAAAAATTACAAAATTTTACAAGAAAAGCACAAGTAGAATGTAAAAAAAAATCTAAGTCCATTTTAGTGCAATGTGGTCCAAGTATTGCTCAACACTGGTGATTAGGGTTTTGTCAGCTGGTTCAAAAACCAAATGGTTGAAAGGAAGCAGCTGATCTTTAACCTGGTGGTGTGGCACTTCAGGTTTTTGTACTTCCTGTCCACTGGTAGCTGTGAAAATATGGAATGGCCTGGAAGGTGGGGATCTTTGATGATGGATTTTGCCTTCCTGAGGCAGTGCCTTCTATAAATACAACCACTGGTGTGGAGGATGTGCCCGTGATGTAATGTCCAGTCCATTACTTTCTGCACTACTATCACAATCAGGATACTTTCAAAAGTACATCTGTAGCAAGTTGCTAATGTTCAATTTCAAGTTCAGTGTCCTTTACCCCTAAGAAAATAAAGAAACAGGCATGCTTTTCTAATGATTTCATCTCTGTAATGGGCCTAGAGGTCATCTAATATGGTCGTACCTAGGAATTTAAAGCTGGTGACTCACTCCATAGCTGATCTCCCATTGAAGACTGTCAGATGTCCATCCTTCTTCCTGAAATCAACAATCAGCTCTTTAGTTTTGCTGACATTGAGCAGGAGGCTGCTTTTGTGGTATCACTTAACCAGGTATCTCACCACGATAAGCCATCTCATTGGCACCTGTGATTCATCCAACAGTAATGTCATTGGTGAATTTGAAGACGGCATTGAAGCTGTGCTTAGCCACAGAGTCATACTTGTAAAGAGAGTAGAGTGGGGAACTAAACATGCAGCCTCAGGGTGTACCTGTGTTGATGATTAGTGAGGAAAAGATGTTGTTACCAATTCTCACTGACTGGGGGCTGCCATTGAGGATGCACAAAGGCTCGACGATGAGTTTGGATGGGATGATTGTGATGAATGCCAAGCAATATTCAATGAACAGCCAGCTGACATGCTATTTCCTGTTCTCTAGATGGTCTAGGCCAGAGGTCGGCAACCTGCGGCTCCAGAGCCACATGCGGCTCTTTGATCTCTGTGATGCGGCTCCCCGTGGTTTGTTAGCTTTTGAAATGTAATTCGAAATTTGAAGATTATGGTGATCTTGTACAATATGAAAACTTTGCGGAGACACCGTTTCCTGGCACATCCGAACCGGCTCACAATTAGCTACCGTTCCGACTAAGGGAGATAGCCTACGGGGGTTTGTGAGTACGTGTCTTTTGGAGCATCCGCGCCCACGGGGACGGGTTGAGGGAGGCTTTAAAGCAAGGCTGTTTAGTTCGAATAAAGTTACCTTTGACTGCAGTCTTTATTTTAGCGCTGCATGTAGCGCTACACCGCTACAATGTGTTTTTTATCGCTATTAATATACATCACCACTGCCAATGCCTGACGCCCGCCAGTGCGCGATTTCTTTTAATTTTTCGATCCAAGATAGGCTAACTACGGAGTAACCTTCAACCCAACGTCTTTTTTTCGGAGTTCAAAATGTTTTTGTTGCATGCAGAAATGTAATTTCGTTTTCTCTGCAGGAGTTCATCAATTTCATAAATGCAACACATTATAGTTTGTTTATACATAGCATAAAGGCAAAAAAAACCCGTTGTATGCAGTGTTATTTCATTTTGTGGCTCCCAGTGTTTTCTTTTCTGTGGGAAATGGGTCCATATTGGCTCTTTCAGTGGTAAACGTTGCCGACCCCTGGTCTAGGCAGAATGAAGAGACAGAGATATCACATCTGCTGTTGACCTATTGTGACAGTAGGCAGATTGGAGCAGATCCAGTCATTTCTGAGGCAGGAGTTGATTCTCACCATAAATAACCTCCTGAGCACTTTATTTGTTTTGACGTACAATAAGTACCACCAGATGGTAATTACTGAGGCAGGCTACTATGCTCTTGAAGTTCAAGCTTAACTATCATTCAACCATACATGAATTCCCTATGAATATAGCCAAACGAAACAACAATTCTCCAGGACCAAGGAACAAAACCCAGTGCCAACAGTAATACACACCACAAGGCACATATAGCACATAAGATGGTAGTGAACATGCAGTCACACAAAAAAATTTGTATAGCCTGAGTCCCTGGATGTTGTCGGCAGTAACAAGCCCACAGCAGACCATAGATGAATGCAACCAGGGGTCAGCAACCTTTACCACTGAAAGAGCCACTTGGACCCGTTTCCCACAGAAAAGAAAACACTGGGAGCCGCAAAACCCGTTTGACATTTAAAATGAAATAACACTGCATACAACGTTTTGTTTTGCCTTTATGCTATGTATAAATAAACTATAATGTGTTGCATTTATGAAATTGATGAACTCCTGCAGAGAAAACGAAATTACATTTCTGCATGCAACAAAAACATTTTGAACTCCGAAAAAAAGACGTTGGGTTGAAGGTTACTTTTAAGTAAAATACTCAACGTCTATTTGAGTCCTTCTTGTATTTATGAAAAACGCCAAACTTAAATTTGCCGCCAGCAGCAAACCAAAAATAACGTCAGCCAGCTGTCAACCTGAAAAATAAAAGGACTATTTCACTGAACAATGAAAACATATGAATATACGTAAAATAATACGCAATTAAAATATTTATCATACTTCTTCAGGTTGACTCACACCTGACAATGCAGTCGTATTCAGTAGGGATGGATCGATGCTTAGGGGAGTGACCGGGAAGGATAATGTGTTTTTTTCCTCTCTGAACTCACAGAAGCGTTTCCCAAACGATGTTTGCATTGCGATGATTGCAGAATGTAAATACTCCGAATTTATCATGTCGTGACATTGTTTGAACTCTCTCAAATTGGGGAAGTGAGACAATGTGCCTTTCTGTAAATCTCTGGCAAGCAACGTCAACTTGCGCTCGAATGCAAAACATCCCCCAACATGTGCAGGGCTGTACGTCCTTACCCCGTTGAAGAGCTGTGTTCAGCGTGTTCAGGTGCGCTGTCATGTCTACCATGAAGTGTAGCTTTTCCAGCCACTCTGGCTGTTCCAGCTCAGGAAAGTTGAGCCCTTTGCTGCCCAGGAAAGTTTTCACTTCTTCCAGACGCGCGACAAAGCGTTTCAGCACCTCCCCTCTGGACAGCCAGCGATAAAAACACGTTGTAGCGGTTGCTACACGCAGTCAGTAAACTGCAGTCAAAGATAGCTTTATTCGAACTAAACAGCCTTGCTTTTAAGCCTCCCTCAACCCGCCCCCCATGGGCGCGGATGCTGCAAAAGACACGTACTCACAAACCCCCGTAGGCTATCTCCCTTAGCCTGAACGCTGGCTAATTGTGAGCCGGTTCGGATGTGTCAGGAAATGGGTCGCCACAACGTCTTATTTAGATTGTACAAGATCACCATAATCTTCAAATTTAGATTTACATTTCAAAAACTAACAAACTAACATAAAAAACATATTAATTAAATACTGACCATGTAGCGGTGTGCTACACGCAGCGCTAAAATTACGACACGGAGTCGGTAACTGCAGTCGAAGGAAAAAAACTTTATTCGAAATCTTCAGCCTCACTTTTAAGCCTCCCTCAACCTGCCCCCCCCCCCCATGGCGCAGAGGCTCCAAAGCTCTGTGCTCGCAAACCCCCGTAGGCTATCTTATTGTGAGTCGGTTCGGATGTGCCAGGAAAAGGGTCGCCACAACCAATTATTTCCCAAAGCAACAGGGAGCCGCAGCACAGACCTAAAAGAGCCACATGTGGCTCCGGAGCCGCGGGTTGCCGACCCCCGAATGCAACCTAGCTTGTCTTCCACTGAGTGATCACTGGAGATCAGCAACAATGGGAGAGGCCAGCCCACAATCCAGCATGGTCGCTGGTTCACCTCTCTGGGCAGCTACAACAGGAAACACCGTGGCATTAGGCCTAATCCACAATATACAACTCCCCCGCTGTAGGTCCTGCTAATAAGTGAGTGAACGGGACTTACAGCATTCCACATTACCAATGTCCAACAGGATCTTGCGATCACAAGAAAACTAAGATAATCACTTGGTATTAGACTGTACACCACTTTTGCGCTCCAACTCTGATGCCTTTCAGAAGCAGGCAACAACACAGTCTGCACCTAGTCCAATTCGTCTGCCAACCAGCAACTTGCTGAGGGGTAGATCCACAGTAGCAGCAGTCTCCTGTGATCATAAAAAAAGCAATAATACCTTTGGTTGGCTGCTGCAGCCTTTGGTTGGTTGCATCCGAGCATGTCGCCATCTTAACAGAAGTCTTACTGGACATTGGTACAATAGGTGCCTGTTGGCAGTCTTGCCCATTTTTCTCAATGGTTATAACAATATCAGACTCCCACATGCTGAGTAATGCTTCAAGTTCAGGCTCTTGCATTAAAATAGATGCAATTTTGCCTTACAATGTTCTATTACTCCTATCATGCTCATGTATGCTCTGCCTACTAGACCAACTTGTTTATTTTTTCTATATTTGACTGAATATCACCCCAAAAGTATATCTGTGTCCCATCCTCCTCTTGCCAAATTTATCTCTGAGCCAATTTTGAATCCACCTAACTAGGTCTCACTGAATTCCACTGTGGGGACCTCGTTGAATGTCTTGCTAAAGTCCAAATAAAAAAACATCTACTGTCCTGCTCTATTCTAAACTCTTATCTTTTCAAAAGCCTCTAAAAGATTCAACAAAACCTGACTTTCCATGCACAAAGCCATGCTGACTATGGTGGCATGAGGCATCAGAGTTGGGATTTCAAGTCTGATGCCATCTGTAAGCATTCTGTATGTCCTCCAAGTGGAATGAGTGGGTTTTCTCTTTGTGCTCTGGTTTCCTCCCACAGTCCAAATACGTACAAGTTAGGGTTAGTAAGCTATGGGCATGCTACGCTGGCACCAGAAGAGCGGTGACACTTGCAGCTGTGCCCAGCACATCTTGGAATGAGTTGGCCATTGATGCAAACAATGCAGTTCACCGTGGATTTTGATGTACACGTGATAAATAAAGCCAATCTGAATCTTATTTATGGTCACTAGAGCCAAAGTTGTCCCTAACTGCCACTTCAGTTATTTGCCCTGCCTTGTTCCTCAAGAGCTCTAATATTGTATCCAACTGAGTATGGTCCATTATGTATTGACTCAGGAAACCTTTCTGAATACGTTTTGCAAATTCCACTCTATCCGGATCCTTTAACTCTTTTGACTGGCCCAATCAATATTAAGGAAATTAATATCTCCCACTAAAACAACCCTATTATTCTTAAAACTATGAGCAACGTTGCTACACACAGGTTGGTGGCGGGGTAGTTACTTTTTACAGAGGCCACGGGTAGATGTGTTGGCAGTTGGGTTAGCAGCATTCAGAAGGTCACTAGATGTGGAGTGGCATTTGGAAGGCCACAGGTTGGCAGCATAGTAGTCGCTCTTCATGGAAGGACTGAGTTTGATTCCGATAGAATTTTGAAAACATCATCCTAAGATTTATGTGATAATTGGAAAATGGATTATATATTGCTTTATGTAATACAGTTTATATAATCTGTTAGTTTTTGTGTTGGGGTTTGATGCTATTTTTGCTTTTTTTTTGGGGGGGGGGTTGGGGCTTGATGTTCCAGCTGCCATTTTCTGTGTGGGTGATCTTTGAGCTTTTGTGCGAAGGAAGGAATTGAGGGTTTGGGGCTTGAGAGTTCTGTTTCTTTTTCCTTTTTGTGCAGGGAACGGCTGACGTCTTTTCTGTTTTTTCTGTATTTCTAGAAAAGACTGATATCAGATATGTATTCTACATCCATATTTTGATAATAGAATCAACCGCTGAACTTATGAACCTTTTCCTTTCTTGGGCCTCTTTCTTCTTGAAGAGTGGAGTAATATTTGCAGTTTTGCAGTCCTCTAGAGACAAGATAGAATCTAGCGATTCTTTAAAGATCATTACTAATATCTCTACAATTACTTCAACCACCTCTTTCAGAACCCTGGGGTGTACACCATCAGGTCCAGGTGACTTATCTATTTTCAGACATTTCAGTTTCCCAAGAACTTTATCTTGAGTATTGGTAACTTCACACACTGTAACTTTCACACCTGTAACTTTCACAATACCGCTAATGTCTTCCACAGCGAAGAATGACGTAAAATACTTATTCAGTTCATCTGCCATTCCTTGACCCTCATTACTACCTCTCTAGCATCATTTTCCAGTGGTCTGATATCTATTCTTGCCTCTTGTATTACTTTATGTATCTGAAGAAACTTTAATATTTTGTCTTCTTTAATATTATTGGCAAGCTTACTTTTGTATTCCATCTTTACCTTCTTCATGACCTTTTTTAAGCAACGCACAAAAAATTGCTCGAGGAACTCAGCAAGCCAGGCAGCATCCATGGAAAAAAGTAGTTGACGTTTCAGGCTGAGACCCTTCAGCAGGACTGGAGAAAAAAATTTGAGGAGTAGATTTTAAAAGTGGCGGGAAGGGAAACCAGGAGGGGGAGGGATGAAGTAAAGAGCTGGAAAGTTGATTGGTGAAAGAGATAAAGGCCTGGAGAAGGGGGAATCTGACAGGAGAGGACAGAAGGCCATGAAAGAAAGGGAAGGGGGAGGAGCTTCAGAAGAAGGTGATGGGGAGGTAAGGAGATAAGTTGAGAGAGGGGAAAGAGTACAGGGAATGGTGTCTCATGCTACATGGTTTCCTACTTTACATGAATGATTGCATTGGTGCTGCTTCTGAAACCATGTGGAGCTTGCTGACTTCATCCACTTTGCTTCCAACACCTACCCTGCCCTCAAGTTCACCTGGACCATTTCAAACACCTCCCTCGCCTTGTTCAATCTTACTGTTTTTAAATCTGCTGGACGATGCTGAGGATGTTCTACGAGTCTGTGGTGGCCAGTGCTATCATGTTTGCTGTTGTGTGCTGGGGCAGCAGGCTGAGGGTAGCAGACACCAACAGAATCAACAAACTCATTCGTAAGGCCAGTGATATTGTGGGGGTGGAACTGGACTCTCTTACGGTGCTGTCTTAAAAGAGGATGCTGTCCAAGTTGCATGCCGTCTTGGACAATGACTCCCATCCACTCCATAATGTACTGGTTAGGCACAGGAGTACATTCAGCCGGAGACTCATTCCACCGAGATGTAACACTGAGAGTCACAGGATGTCATTCCTGCCTGTGGCCATCAAGCTTTACAACTCCTCCCTCAGAGTGACAGACACCCTGAGCCAATAAAATAAGTCCTGGACTTATTTCCACTTGGCATAAATAATTAAATAGTAATAAGTTAATTATGGTTTTATATTGCTATATTTCTACACTATTCTTGGTTGGTTTGGCTGTAACAAAACCCAATTTCCCTCGGGATCAATACAGTATGTCTGTCTCTGGAGACAACTTAGCTATTAAACCCATTGACTCTCACAGCTACCTGGACTATACCTCTTCCAACCTGATGGCATGAATATCGATTTCTCAACCTTTCAGTATTGACCCCCCATTCACATTCCCCATCCGGTTTTCCCTCTCTCAATTTATCTCTTTGCCTACCAATTGCTTCCCTTTAGTGCTCCTGCCACATTTTTCTTTGTTCCATGACCTTCTGTCCTCTCCTATCAGACTTCCACTTCTGCAGCCCTGTATCTCTTTCACCAATCAAACTCTACTTCATCCCAGCTCTTTACTTCATCCTCCCACTCCCTGTTTCACTTATCACCTGGTGTTTCTCTCTCCCCTCCCCCACTTTTTAAATCTACTCATCTTTTTTTTTCTCTCCAGTCTTGGCAAAGTGTCTCAGACTGAAACTTTGACTGTACTTTTTCCATAGATGCTGTCTAACCTGCTGAGTTCTTCCAGCCTTTTGTGTGTATGTGGCTTGGATTTCCAGCATCTGCAGATTTTCTCTTGTTCATGACTTTTTTAGTTGCCTTCTGTTTGTTAAAAGCTTCCTAGTGCTCAATCTTCCCACTGATTTTTTGCTCCACTATATGTCCTTTTATGTTTTTATGTTGGCTTTGACTTCTCTTGTTAGCTACAGTGGTATTGTCTTGCCTTTAGAACACTTGTTCTTCTTTGGGATATATGTACCCTGTGCTTTCTGAATTGCTTTCTGAAATTCCAGCCATTGCTGCTCTGCCATCATCCCTGCTAGTGTTCTTTTCCAGTCATTTTTGGTCAACTCCTCTCTCAAGCTTCTATAATTCCCTTTACTCTACTGTAATATTGCTATCTGACATTATGCTCTCATTCTCAAATTTCAGAGTGAATTTGATTATATTATGATCACTTATCCCAACGGGGCCTTAAGCTCCCTTTTCAATTCTATTCATTGCACAACTCCAATTCCAGAGTAATTTATCCCCTTGTGGGCTCGACCATGAGTTGCTCTAAAGAGCAACTTTAGAAGATCACCCTCTCGGGATCTAGCACCAAGCTGATTTTCCCTAGTCTACCTGCATATTGAAATCCCCCATGACTATTGTAATATTGCCCTTTTGGAGGTCTGTATACAACCTCATCAGGGACTCTTTATCCTTGCAGTTCTTTAGCTCTATCCACAGTGATTCAACACATCCTGACCCAATGTTACTTCTTTCTAAGGATTTGATTTCATTTTTTACCAAAAGAGCAACTCCACCCTCTGGCTTCCTAACTGTCCTTTTGATACAATGTGTATCCTTGGACATTAAGCTCCCAGCTATAAACTTTTATCAGCCATGATTCAGTGAGGGCTCTAATATCATACCTGGCAATCTATATCTGTGCTACAAGTTCATTTATCTTATTCTGTGTACTGTGTGAATTCAAATATAACACCTTCAGTCATGTATTCACCCTTTTTGATATTATCAATCATTTATACTGCAATTGATCCTGTTGTTGACTGCATTTCTGCCCTATCAACTTCTTCTTGCTAGGAGTCTTACTGCACATAGCCTCTGTTTGTAAACCAACTACCTCATTCTCAGCACTATCATTCCAGTTCCTATTCCTCTGCTAAATTACCGTGCCTACAAAAAGTATTCACCCCCCCCCCCCGGGTAGTTTTCATGTTTTATTGTTTTACAACATTGAATCAAAGTGGATTTAATTTGGCATTTTTGACACTGATCAACAGAAAAGGATGATTTTGTGTCAGAGTGAAAATAAATCTCTACAAAGTGATCTAAATTAATTACAAATAAAAAAAAACACAAAATAATTACTCACCCTCTTCAAGTCAGTATTTAGTTGATGCACCTCTGGCAGCAATTATAGCCTTAAGTCTGCGTAATAGGTCTCTACCAGCTTTGCACATCTGGACACTTAAAATTTCCCCCATTCTTCTTTACAATCCTGCTCAAGCTCTATAAGATTGCATGGGGATCATGAGTGAACAGTCCTTTTCAAGTCCAGTCACAAACTGAGCTTGATGGCCAAAAAGCTCAACTTTGGTTTCATCAGACCATAGAACCTCCTTTCAGCTGACTTCAGAGTCTCCAACATACCTCCTGGCAAACTCTAGCTGAGATTTCATGTCAGGTTTTCTGCAGAAGTGGCTTTTTCTTTGCCACTCTCCCATAAAGCTGTGACTGGTGAAAAACCTGGGCCACATTAGTTGTAGGTGCAGTCTCTCCTATCTCAGACGCTGAAGCTTGTTACTTATAGGCCTCTTGGTGGCCTCCTTCAGTAGTCTCCTTCCACAGTCACTCAGTTTTTGAGGACAGTCTGCCCTGGGCAGATTTACAGTGGTGCCATATTCTTTCCATTTCTTGATGATTGACTTTACTGTATTCCAAGGGATATTCAGTGACTTGGCAATTTTCCATCTCCTGGCGTGCTTTTCAATAACCTATTCACAGAGTTGCTTGGAGTGTTCTTTTGTCTTCATGGTGTAGTTTTTGCCAGGATACTGACTCACCAGCAGTCTGACCTTCCAGATACAGGTGTATTTTTACTACAATCAATTGAAACACCTTGATTGTTCTCAGATGATCTCAATTTAACTAATTACATAACTTCTAAAACCAACTTAGTATGCATATGACAGGGTGTGCATACTTATGTGATCGATTATTTAGTGCTTTATATTTGTAATTAATTTAAATCATTTTGTAGAGATCTGTTTTCACTTTGACATGTCTTTTTCTGTTGATCAGTGTCAAAAAAAGCCGAATTAAATCCACTGTGATTCAATGTTCTATAACAATAAAACATGTGAACTTCCAAGGTGGTGGAGGGGGTGTGAATACTTTTTATAGGCACTGTATTTTAAACCCTCCCAAGTAAATCTAGCCAACTTACCTGCAAGAATTGGACCCCCTTAGGGTCAGTTTAACTCATCTCATTTGGTACAGATTGTACCATCCCAAAAGTGATCCCAATGATCCATAAGTCTGAACCCCTTCCCCGTGCACCAGTTCCTCAGCCACGTCTAGGGTTTATCCAGCTTTATGTTCTTTAAGAGACCGAGCACTGCTTCCTTGTTTATCTTAAAATGCTCTAGCATATTAGCATGCTCCACACTGGTCTCCCTATCCTCCATCTTTGTAAATATTGATGCAAAGTGCTCACTTAGGACCTCATGCACATCCTCTGCCTCTAAGCATATGCTTCTTTCTTTATCCATGAGTGGTCCTGCCTGTTGGGTAGTTATCCTCTTGTTATTGATGTAAGTACAGAAACCTGAAGGCACACACTCAGCGATTCAGAAATAGCTTCTTCCCCTCTGCCATCCAATTTCTAAATGGACATTGGACATGAACACTACCTCACTACTTTTTTTTGTATTTGTTTTTTCTGCAATACTTATTTTAACTGAACTATTTAATAGACATATACTGTAATTCAGTTTTTTCTCTACATTTATCATGAACTTCATTGTCCTGCTGTCGTAAAGTTAACAAATTTTACAACATATGCTAATAATATTGAACCTGATTCTGATGTATAGAATGCCTTTGGAGTCTCTTTTTACTCCTACTTGCCACAGACTTTCTGTGGCTCCTCCTGGCTTTCCCAATTCCCTTCTTGAGTTCTCTTCTGGCTTCTTCATAATCGTCAAGAGCTCTGTTTGATTTTTAGTTTCCTAAATCTTACCTATGCTTTATATTCTTTCTTGAATAAATCCCCCACCTCTCTCAATATTCAAGGTTTTGTTACCTTACCATCCTTTGTCCCTTTATTCATATTGGAACATACCTGTTCTGAACATGATATCCAATTCAGAAAACAAGTGCTCCCTTTGCACCTCTTTATTACAGATCAGTACACGGAAATCCCAGAATATGAGATGCTCAAGTACTATATTGTTTGCGATGGAAAAATATTGGTGTTTTGCATGAATCAGAAGGTTGTGAATTTGACTTACTCCAAGGATTTTATGACAAAATCTAGAATGAATGATGTGATGGTTTCCTGTTGTTCTCAATAGAGCACTGTACTTTTAAAGTTGCTTGTTCTACAATGAGATACTGAATAAACTTTAGTCCAGCCTCTTAAGTGGATTCCCCAAACTGATATTATGAATAACAAAGGTGTTCATTACAATGTATTGGCTAATGTTTATCTCTTAAACAATATCACTAAAAAAGATAAAATCTTCATTATATTTCTGCTATTACAAAAATGTATTATGAAATCTTAAGGTCACAGAGAGCAAAAAATAAATGTAATATTTTTCTTTCTTTAGCTATTAATACTGGAAAGTGGACCACTGAGAATCTGTTCTGAGTATATTGAAATTCATAGTAATTATTTTACTCCATTAATGATAAGGGTGCTATGAAAAATTACTGAACTGAACCTATTAATATTGTCTCTCTCTCTCTCTCTCTGTCTCTCTACTGATGCTGCTTGATCTGCTGAGTGTTTCCAGCATTTTCAATTTTTATTTCAGATCCCCAGCATGAGAAGGACTTTTTACAAAATAACTCTAGTAATTTTAAGCAACACTCAACCATGTGAATTTCAAAAGATAAATTAGATCTGACTAATGCCTGCAATGCACACTTTATCCATTGGTGATGATGTTGCACCTCTGTCATTACAGGTTCAATCTTAATCAGTTTACTAGAAATAATAAAATTACTTGTCTCCAAAACCAAAAATCTATCAATGAACTTTTATCACTTAACTTTTAGTTGTAGTTACAAGTTCAAATATTTATTTGTCCTACTTTGTCCCTAGCATCTCCAAGGAAAAGGAATTTCTGCATTTTTGAAGCTGCTCCTCAGAGCTATAACCTTAGCCCAACCATCTTCAATTTCTTCATCAATGATCCTACCTATATTGGAAGGTGAAGAAATGTAGACCTTTACTGCTGATAGATACTGTTTGTCCCAGAGACTAGTGATTCTGTGGAATTCTCACCCAGAGACTACATCATTAGGTATATTTAAGACACAGGTTTGTGGATAGCAATGGATATTAAGGGTTATGAAGAAAAGGCAGGATGATGAAGCTTATTCCATGGCTAGATCAATTATAATGTTATTGAATGGTAGAGCTGGCTCAACCAGATGGCTCGCTTTTCTTATGTTCTTACGTAATGTTAACTCCTACAAGACTAAATGACAACCTTGGTCTGAGACTTGTGATCATAGATTCATGTTAAGCAAATACCAAGCAGTAGTCACCTACAACACAAGGTCCACTGCTTCCCTTATGAGTTCAATTACAAATCCCTCACTGAAAACATTTTAGGGTTTCTATTAACCATATAAACAATGTGGTATAGCAATAGGTTGCAATAAAAAGCTCATCTGTTCATTCCCAACATTTCCCAAAGTTCAAAACTTTCAAAGTAAATGTATTATCAAAGTACATATATGACACCACATACAGCCTTGAGCTTTATTTTCTTGTGGTCATGGTCAGTAAATCGAAGAACATAAAAGAATCAATGAAATACCGCAACCAACAGGGTAGACAAATAACCAATGTACAAAAACCAAACTGTGCAAATACAAGACAAAAAAAAAAATCGGAAATAAATATTGAGAACATGAGGTGAAGAGTCCTTGAGTCCATAGGTTGTGGTTGTGGGAACAGTTCAATAAAGGTGCAAGTGAAGTTGAATGAAGTTATTGCCACTGCTTCAAGAACTTGATGGTTGAGGGGTAATAATTGTTCCTGAACCTGCTAGTGTAAGTCCCGAGTCTCCTGTACCTTCTTCCTGATGGCAGCAGTGAGAAGAGACTATGACATGGGCAGAGGGGGACCCTGGTGATGGATGCTGTTTCCCTGCAATAGCACTCTGTGTAGCTGTGCTCAATGGAGGGGAGGGCTTTACTTGTGATAGACTGGCCCATATCAAATATTTTGTGTAGGAATTTCATTGGTGTGTCCATACAACCAGTCAATATACCACACATCACTAAAAGTTTGTCAAAGTATTAAATGTCATGGCAAATCTTTGCAAACTTTTAAGAAAATAGAAGCACT
Organism: Hypanus sabinus; assembly: GCF_030144855.1. Lineage (NCBI taxonomy): Eukaryota > Metazoa > Chordata > Chondrichthyes > Myliobatiformes > Dasyatidae > Hypanus > Hypanus sabinus. Next base: position 163,250,777 of record NC_082706.1, on the reverse strand, counting down.
GCCTTGCTTTCTTCATAATTGCACTTGTGTGTTGTGCCTATGACAGGTCCTCCAAAATGACTATTGGTCATTAACATCAACTATTCTCAAATGTTTTGAGTGATTGGTTATGGAGAACATTAAAGCCTTTCTCCCAGCTACACTGGAGCCTTTCCAGCTTCACTCAGAATGATCCACTGATGATGTAATAGCCTCTGCCTTCTACTCTGTCCTGTCCCACCTAGAGAATCGGCTCTCATATGCTAGACTGCTATTTATAGACTATTTAAAAGAAAGGCCACAGTCAGTCCATGTTGGCAGCAACATCTCTCCTCACATTATGCTGAGCACTGGCGCTCCCCAGGCCTGAGCTCAGCCTGCTGCTGTTTACACTTGTCACATGACTGTCACAGGATCCCTGTCATCAAGTTTGCAGGTGACACAACAGTGGCTGGCCTCATCAAGAACAATGACTAGATTGCATAGAGAGAGGAAGTGGAGCGGTTGCTGCATTGGTGTAAGAAGAGCAACCATAGCCTGAATGTGGAGAAGACAAACAAAATTATTGTGGACTTCAGGAAGGTGTAGGCGAACCATCCCCCTCTGTGAATACATGGATCATCTGTAGAGAGAGTGAAGTGTGCACCAATTTCCTGGGAGTTTACATCACAGATGACCTCACCTGGTCCCTTAATATCACCTCCCTGAACAAGGCACAGCAGCGCCTTCACTTCCTAAGAAGATTGAGGCAAGCAAAGCTCTCTCCCCAATCTTAACTGCGTTTTACAGGAGCCTCAAAGAGAGCTACCTGACAAGCTGCATCGCCATCTGGTACGGCAGCAATCAAACATCAGACCAGAAGTCCCTACAAAGGACTGTGAGAACAGCTGAGAGGATCATTGGGGTCTACTTACCATCCATCAGAGACATTTATCAGGAGCGTTGGGTGCGCAGGGCCCTTAATATTATTAAGGACACCACCCATCCATCCAGCACCCTCTTTAATTTTCTACCATCAGGCAGGAGACTAGAATGTATAAAAACAAGAATGATCATGATAAAAAACAATTTCTTCTCCCTGGCTATTAGGCTCTGAACTCCTGGCCACATTGTATTCAAAGTGTCACTAGTTAATCAGTTCTGTACCTTACAATGTTTAATATTAATGCACTTTAGTTTGTTATTTATCTGTGAATCCTCTGTAGATTTTATCCTTACCTTCATAAATTATCGTGTGTTATCTGTACTGCTATGTTTTACACCCTGGTTCAATGAGACATTGTCTCATTTCTAAATATATTATCTTGTTATATACATGTATGTAGATAAATGACAATAAACTGCACTTGACTTGACTTGAAATGATAATATCGAGGAATTTAAAGTTGCTCTCCATCTCCACCTTTGATCCCCCATCATGGACCTCTGGTTTCCTTTTCCTGAAGTCAATAATCCTCTGTTTGGTTTTGCTGACATTGAGTGAGAGAGTTGTGGCAGGACTCAGCCAGATTCTCAATCTACCCCATCTGTAACACACCATCCAAGGGTGTGGTGATCATCTGAATGTGTGGTGCTGTATCAAGGAGCACAAAATTCTTGTTAGGCTAATTCACTGGCAGCTATTCACAAACTCAAGAGTTTTATAATCTTATTTTTTTATCAATACGTTTTAGAACTTTTCTATAGTGCTGATAGGGTAATAATCAAAGTGATGGGGTCTGTAGACAATAGGAGGCTCTAAGAAATGAGTTTTAGAAATTTGTATTGCCAGATTACACATAAACTTATCAACTGACATTGTCAACATCACAGACAACATCAGTAAATAATGTTCAACTTCTAGCTACAAAGTTAGATTTTAATTTTGGAACAAAAAAGCAGAAAATAGTCCTCAAAACTATTAAAATGAATTGCCTTACCCTCTTTATTGATTTTAAGATGAGAACAAAGGAAAAGACTTTAAAACTACTCTGCGTGTCACCTATTAGTCAAAAAACTAAAGCTGTAACAATTGTTGCCATAGATATATATATATTTACTCTCTTATATAACTATGCCAATTCTCTGTCATGAGCCTTGCAAAAACAAGAGGGGCTTTTTAAGTTTAAGAGGTACAACGCTATTTGTAAAATAGCCAGCTTTTGCCTAGCTCTGTTAGTTAATATTGTTTATTCAATTAAGCTTCTATTAATGCTGACCTCCAAAATTATGATTTTGGTTTCATTAATAGTGGTTTACATGAAGTCAGGGGAGATGAAAAATAACCTTAATCCACTGTAATTCACCTTCCATCACAAAAAGATCTATGATGGATGCCGTCACCAAAGCCTATGCTCATTTCTGGAGCATCTGGACAGTCGAGACACCTACAATGGATAAACTGAAAACAGATTCAATTATGCCTTTAATATTAAAATCCAAACTCCAAGACCTGGTACTCAATACATCCCTTGGCAACTGGATCCTCAACTTCCTGACTGCAATCAGTAAGGACAGCCAGCCATACTTCTGTCTCAATTACTTTCAACAGCGGTGAACAAGTTTGTGTTCCCAGTCTCCCACTCTACACCCTGTGCAATACGTATTGCATGGTCAGATTCTGCTCAAACTCCAACAATACGTTTGCAGATGATATCACTATAGTGGGTCATATTTCAAATAATGTTGAATTAAAGTACAGGATGGAGATAAAGCACTTAGAAACAATACGGTGTCATGACAACAACCTTTCCCTCAATGTGAGCAAAACAAAAGAGCTGGTCATTGCTTCAGGAAAGGAGCAGTGTACGTGCTCCTGTTATATCAAAGTGCAGGAGAGTTGAGAAAGTTGAGAACTTTAAGCTCCTAGGAGTGACCATCACCAAAAACCAATCCTAGTCCAACTATGTTGATCCACAACCAAGAAAGCTCACCAGTGCCTCAGCATCCTCAGGAGGGTAAAGAAATTTGGCATGTCCCCTTTGACCCTTACTCATTTTTATCAATGCCTCACAGAAAGCATAAACTAGCATTATAACTCTTTTTCTACTCAGTTTCTTAAAGCAGCTGCCTAGGTGTTCAATAAAATTGTTGATGCAAATAAGCAATCCTGCATGAATATTATTGAAAAGAACATTTGTACATGGCAGTGGGACTGAGGAGGGGAGAAAAGATCAGTCATGATTGAATGGTAGAGCAGACTCAATGGGCCAAATGGCCTAATTCTGCTCCTATGACTTATGGGCATTTCAAGACATACATACTCACATAGCAGAGTTCTATTACTGATGATGCAATGGCTTGTCATGTGATTTAGTTTGTGTTAATTGACATTTTGCTTTTCTCTCTAACCAAATTGTTAGCATCAGTAATCGTTTACAAAGTAGTTCCCTAGATCAACAAGTTTGATGTTCTTCTCAAAATAGAAACTTTCCCCATTAACATCTAGGACATGAGATGCACTAGGAAAGCACAAACACAGAGATGTGGTAAATAGTGAAGGCTGTGCTGCCAAATGGTAATTCAGTGCAGGAAACTGAATAGAGACATACTGAGAAGTGGAAGTGAGGCCTGACAGAACTTGTGTTCAAATGTATAATGCCTGCTGGGTTATGTTGATCGCTCTATAGAATTTTGTACATTTTTGAAATGAGGCATCCACCTTGACATGTCAAAAGCAAACTGAGATAACCAATCTGGTGTATTGCATTCAATACTCATGATATGATCTCTTCCACACTGGGGAAACCAATTGTGAGACTGCCTTGGGTCAGCAGAATGTACTTAGAACTCCTGTTGCCTTGCAGTTTGAATCTATGTCCTACTTACTCTTGCAATATAATTATATGATATATTAATTATACTTGGTAATCCATCACATTAGTATATAAAATTATCAATTAATAATATTGTATAAATTTGAGGAATAACACTTCATCTTCTGTCTGGTGTGTTGCAGGCATTGCTAAATTCTACAAATTTGGGTTGCTTGCTTTCTTTTTCTGTGACAGAGTGGCCATATCTTTTGTTAAGTTATCTGTCTGTGATATTGGCTCTGTTCCTCTCCCTCCAAAGGCACAGTTTCAACTGCAAGGCACATCCTATAGCCATACAATTGTGAAGTTTACATTTCATTGTTGACGTTCATTAACTGCCTTAATTTTACTGCTTTTGTTCATTTTCTCCCTTATTGTCCTATGACTGGGTGACCTATACAACACCTTTATGACAACTTCAGCCATTCTCAGAAATATACTCCTGGCATTATTCATCCACCACTACAGCACACCCACCTTCCCCACCCCACCTACATCTCTCTGCAACTTTATGTTCTCTTCGTCAGTTCTGATGAAGACTCTTCAACGTAAAATGTTAATTTTGCTTTTCATTCCACAGATGATTGCTGAGTAATTTCAGTATTTTTCCATCTTTTAAATTTCAGATTTCCGTATCTGCATTTTTTTTTGATGTTCTTTAACTAACTGGAGTCATAGAAAAGTACAGCACAGAAACAGGCTCATCAGTCCATCCAGCCAATGCCAAACCAATTAAACTGCCTGCACTGGATCCACAAGTGAATGTATTTTTAGATCTGTTTACGTACAAGTCAAGATTCAAAGGTAAACTTAATCTCTTAGAGTAGAAGATTCTCGGAACACGTTTGATCCTTCAATGAATTTCCTATAAAGTTTGACAATTACTTTGTTTATCAGCTGAAGGGAGGAAAAAATGAGAATACCATATTATTAAAGGACATAAGATTGTAATTGTTTAACCTTACCTGTTTTAGTGCTTTTTTGGTATGCTGCTGAGTAGAAGATATCAGCTTGTTTTGTGCAATTGTTGTTGAAGAATTTGTATTATGTGGAGAAGAACTCTCATCAGGCACATGTTTTTTCTCTGGACAAACTGAAAAATAGATGAAAAACGTACTATTGACTATTCTGTAAGAGTTCTTCCCGGTAACAGACAAACAAAATCTAAGATTTTAAATTTACTGAAAAGGAGCAAACAGCAGTTTCATCGATCTGCAGACCTGCTTGTTAAATATGGCCATGCACGTACAGAAGGTCATTCCTGATATCCTCATACCATACATCAGTCTGCTCATGGTTCCACCAACGCTGAATACTATCATACTCCAAGTACCTCTCAACAACCAACACTACTATTTCAGGGTGACACTGTTGAAAATAATTTTACAGACAATAATCCTACCTTTTCAATTCTATAGTTGTCATCTTCTGACACACTTGCAATGAACTTGTCATCTTTTAAGGTCATGCTCTCTCTCAGCTTACTTTCAGATCCAAAGTCCTGGAGCTTTTCATTACTTACATCTTTATACCAATGCTCATAAGTAGTACTGCAGTAACCTTAGTGAATTTCATGAATGGCATCTTCTGATTTGGAATTGAAACTAAAGGCACAAGATTTTAAATATTCTGAAAAACATGAATAACATTTCTATCCCAGACACAGATGACCAAAGTTAAATTAATAACTTTGATAAAAATGAATTGTAATCTCTAGGCAGGCTATGAAAACTCAAAATTCAGAACAAGATCAGCAGAATAGTATCATACAGAATGAATGAATATTTAAAATAAAAAGGCCATCACTCCTTGTATTAACAACTGTGTGACTATCAATAATATCGCTTCCTTTTGGTCAACTAGCAAGTTTGCATGATTCAGTTGTGCATATGAGATGAACATAACTGTATGATCATACTTTATCCTAGGATTGTCTAATAATGCTTGACACATTTCTTCCTTCATACCAGTGAAACTGACAATGTCTAACCATCCTACACAAATTCTCAATACTATGCTGCTCCTATGGTACAGGAATACCCACTGATATTACCTCAAAGGGAGAGTTTTCTCCTTGATTATCAACTGTTCCAATTAATTATAAAATCAAAAAATGTTGGAAATATTCTGCAGGCCAGGAGAGAAACAGAGATTAAGTACCAGTGATGTCTTCCCACAGATGTGGCTTGACCTGCTACACATTTCCAGAATTTTCTGTTTTTATTTCAGACTTTCAGCATTGTCAGGTTATGGATTTCCAGGGTGAAAGAAGGATGGAAAGAGAAAATGAATACAGAGTAGAAAGAGGAAGAAATACAAAGCAGGTCCCTCTCTGCATGCTTTATTGCAGTTTATCTCAGCTGCCTAGTTTCATCTGGCAAACTTTCAATATCTGAAGCTGTACATCACTCAGTAAATCCCTCAATGGAATGTTCTTGATTCATACTTATGATTAAGGTATTGACATTAAATGGTTATTTTTATACCTTGGAGACCACATGCAACTACATTTTGATTGACATCTATTCTACATCTAAGGAAATTACATTGTATTAGAGACTACACTGGCAGGTGCCACATTGTATTCCACTGATGGAAATTCATATTTATCTTATTGGTTGTGATCTTTTTAATGTCCTAAGGAGATGAATAATATATAAATGTAAGTCCTCTCAGGACAATGTAACATTGTGTAACTGAATAAGGAACAGAATGCATTACTTTTAATATAACAAAATACTGAACTATGCTTCACAGTAACGTTATCAAACAATACTTCAATACTCTCAAGGAGATATTGGACCAAAGTTCTAAGTTCAAAGTAAATTTATTATGAAAGTAAATAAATGTTACCAAATACAACCCCTTGATTTATTTTCTTGCAAGCCTACCCAATAAATCCAAAACCATTTTCACACCATAACCAGATAATAATTTTTAGCCACAGTCGGGTTTTGGGAGAAAATACCATCTGTATTCACCACAAATGAAAACACGACTTAGTGGAGTGATTAAATTGATCGCAAATCACCTTTATCAACATTTATAAATGCAAACATTAAGGACAGAACTTCTCTAACTCTTCCTCCACTACATTGATTACTGCATTAGTGTTGGTCCATGCACCCATGCTGAGCTTGTCAATTTTATCAATTTTGCCTTTAACTTCCACCCCCCAAGTTCATTAGGTCCACCTCTGACACCTCCTTCCCCTTTCTCAATCTCTCTATCTCCATCTCTGGAGACAAGCTGTCAACCAACATCTTTTATAAACTTACTGATTCCCATGGTTATCTTGCTTACACCTCTTCCTATCCTATCTCCTGTAAAAAGGCTATTTGCTTTTCTCAGTTCCTTCACCTCTGCCACATCTGTTCCCAGGTTGGGGCTTTCCATTCCAGGACAGAATGGAAAGGAATCTTCCATTCCTTTCTTCCTGATGAAAGGAATGTTCCTGATGTCTTAATAGTGAGAGAGTTCCTCTTGACCTTACCTACCACCCCATCAGCCTCTGCATCTAACACATAATCCTCCTCAATTTCCACCATCTCCAAAGAGATCCTGCCACAAAATACATCTTTACCTCCCCCTTTCTCTCTGCTTTTGCAGAGATCACTTCCTCCATAATTCCTTCATTGATTTGTCCCTCCTCACTAATCTTCCTCCTGGCACTTATTCCTGCAAGTGTACAAAGTGCTACAACTGCCCATACATTCTTCCCTCACCTCCGTTTGGGGCCCCAAATAGTCCTTCCAAGTGAGGCAACTTCACCTGCAAATCTGTTGAGGTCGTTTTTAGGCCATTTTTACTGTTACTCTGCTGTGGGAGCTATGGATCTATTTATTGTCTGTCTGTATTCTATTTGTGCTGTATGTTCTCACTCTGGGTTAAGTTAATTTGTTAAGTAGGTATGGGTGATGGGCAGCGTTGGGTAGCGGTTAAAATAAATTAATATAGTCACCTGTTCACATGCTTGATGGCATAGAGAGGGGGTGAGTAGGGACGGCATATCTTTCATTGACCACTTGTTTGAATTTGATTTAATTATGCTCGTTTCATTTTACACGAATTATGGAAGAGTCAAATAATTTTATTGTTGGCTTTTAATAGAGGATTAAACATACTTTTACAACTTGGAACTCAGTGAGTTGGAAGAGTGTCATACAATTCAATACCTCCTCACTTAGCCTCTCAGCATCTTTTAGTTTGTCTTCAAGTAATCACCACGTTTTGCCAAGGAACATTTTTTGAACCAAATAAACATCAGTTTATGACAAAGCCATCAGCATGGACTATTTTGCACAATGTTTCACGTTCTGGAAGAAGAGGTTTGCTCGGACCCGTCGGGGAAAAAGGAATTCCAACACAAAGGAATCCAAAGAAAGGCCAGTTGGTTATCAGAGGTAACTATTATTGCAACACTGAGCAACATGAACAGCTGAAGTGGGTGGCCTACCCTATGGCTTTGTGTTGATTCATGCTGTGTACTTGTGGATTGAACCACTGTTTGATCATGGGGTGTTTGCTTGATGGTTTGTTGTTCGGTTTAATTGAAGTGCTCATGGCCCTGATTTATTGTGCGGTTTGTGAAGTTTTTGAGAGCCAAAATATTGTCCCAGTTGCTGGTTGAGGTGCTGTGGATGCAATATTGTTTGTCTGTTACCTGCGTTGATTGAATGGAATACCACCAAGTCATGCTTCACATTCCTTTCTTTTTACAATATTTTTATTCAGAAGAAATAAAACAAAATTTACAGAGTGCAACACATAGATACATCTCAACATAATTTGTGTACATTTATATATTGTAATAAAATAGATCAAAATGTTACAGCATAACACATAAAGGTATACCACTCTGTATTCAAAAATTTAAAGATAAGTCATACATCATAAAAGTAATTTTTATATAAAAAAAGTCAACCCCCTACCAACTACCAAAGAAAAAAGCTGATGGATGATAATGGATAATTAGAAAAAAAGACATATTCACTTAAGAGAAGATAAAAATATACATAAAAGTCTGTGCATTGTTAAACTTTATAAATTAGAAAAGTAATTTAGGAAAGGTCCCCATCACATTCCAACAGAGATGTTTCTCAAGTTCCAATGCATGTTAAATTCTGGATATAACAGCTGACAGCAGAAAGACTAGCTTATGGAGTTCTGCTGCAGGAAGAAAATCTTCTGTATTAACTACCTTCTCTGCATGCATTAAAACAGAGGCTGATTGAGGCTGAATTAATGGCACATCAATGATTATTGAAGGGCAAACATGCACTGGAAGAGCAAGAGAAAGTTACAGTACAGGGAGGAGCAGTTTAAGTTGGAGAAAGAAACTGCTGCATGTATGCCTGAAGGTAGTGTGCCAAGGGTTTCAAGTCTGTTGACTGTTGAAAGTGTTGCAATAGGAAAGTTGTTACATACCCCGTGGGTATCTTAAGACTGTCTCATGACCATGATGTAATTGAGTATCTGGTGAGCATGATGTAATGGTCTTATGATGGTGGAGTGATGTACTTTCCCGCCAGTGATGTCACATGATGTATTTCCCTGTTGTTTAAGTCGTCCATTACTTTATTATGCTGGTATTTGGTTTCATGACACAGTTTTGTTTTAAAGTGGAGTTTTAATTCTTACTGTAAGGTACATTGTCTTCGTGCTGGCAGTTTTGAAAATCACTGCCAGTTATGTTTGATATATCTTTGATTTAATTTTAAAGTCTAAGTATTGGAGATTTACTGAAGTACGGAAACCCGGAGGACCAAGTAAAGTTGGTGTCGTCGGCAGTTTAATACAAGATCGACCTTATTGGATCTTCGTTCAAGGAATAGTAACCTGCATCTGAGATAACCTGTCTTGTAAGGGCAGAAAGGGTTGGGGCAGAGTTATTCGTCAAGGTAAAGGTCAGTTCCTTCAAGCCGTTTTATTTTCTTCAACGTGAATCCTCCGGACAAGACATATTTTGGCTGGGATCAGCAGTAACGTCACATTGTCGAGGAATTCGTTACTTCAGGAAAATCTCTCCTAATTGACTGTATAAATCATTTGGACTTTCGCAATTATCACTTTAAGAACTGTGTTCGCATTTATCGCTTTAAGAACTGTTTGAGTTGCCGTATAGCAGTTAACTTCTGGTTAAGTTATTCGTTTGTTTACTTTTCATTTTTATTGAGCGGAGTTTAAATAAATGTTTATTTGTTTATAAAAAACCTGTTGTAGTCGCGTGCAATGCGATACTAAAGAAACACACGGAGACAGAGAGAGCTTAACTCAGAATGCCTGTACTGATTCAAAATTGCTCACTTAAATCTCCCCTCCCATGGTCCCCTGAGACCCGCGGGGCGGACATGACGTCAAACTGTCCCCAGAAGGTCCGCCCTGAACAGGTAGTTCCAAACGTGCTACCACGTGTCTGCCCGTGGCTCCCGATGGTGGTTCGAGTCCCGTGTGTGCGGGCCACTGCACCACCACCCACCACCCAAGAAACATCCATCAGGGGTGTGGAGCCCCCAGTCTGTGTGGCATGCCCGGGTGGCCGGCCTTGCCGGCGCAGTGCGGGTACCCTCACCGGTTGCTCAATGTCCAATTGCGCCGGTTTGAGGCGGTCCACTGTAAAAGTCTCTTCCCGGCCACCCACCTCCACGACACACATGGTTCAGTTGTGCCAGATCACCTTGAAGGGTCCCTCGCACGGCTGCTGTAGAGGTGACCTGTGCATGCCCCTGCGAATAAAAACATACTCACAGTCTCAGAGATCTTTAGGGGTGAAAGATGGCGTTTGGTCCACTTCTGGAGGTCAGGACCGGTGCCAGGGTCCCTACCTTGTCCCACAGCCTTGTTAGCACCACTGCTGGAGTTTCTTCTGAAGCTCGGGCCTTTAGTACGAACTCGCCTGGGACTGTCAGGGGGATGCCGTAGACCACTTCTGCCGAGGTGTCCAGGTCCTCCTTGGGGGCTGTGTGGATGCCCAGTAGGACCCAGGGAAGCACATCTGTCCAGTTGGGGCCCCTGAGCAGCGCCATCAGGGCCGACTTGAGATGCCGGTGGAATCGCTGTACTAAACTGTTGGACTGGGGATGGTATGCTGTGGTGTGATGCAGCTGGGTGCCCAGGAGCTGCGCCAATTTTGTCCACAAGCCAGACATGAATTGCCCTCTGTCAGAGGTGATGTCCATTGGGAGGCCAAACCTGGCAATCCAGTTTGCAATGAGTGCCCTGGCGCAGGACTCAGTGGACGTGTCTGCGAGCGGTACGGCTTCCGGCCATCTGGTGAACCTGTCTACCACGGTAAAGATGTAGCTGGCACCCTGGGAGACTGGCAGGGGGCCGACGATGTCCATGTGGATGTATTGGAACCTCCTGTGCGTCAGCCGGAACTGCTAGAAGGGAGTCTTCACGTGTCGCTGGACTTTGGCGATCTGGCAGTGCTTGCAGGTCCTGGCCCAGTGTCCGACCTGTTTGCACAAACCGTGCCAGACAAATCCGTCTGCTACCAGCTTGATGGATGCCCGGATGGATGGGTGGGCCAGGTCGTGCAGCGTGTCGAATACCTGGCACCTCCATGCTGCTGGTACCATGGGTCGGGGTTTGCCAGTAGACACGTCACACAGGAGTCGATGGAGACATCCTCCAACTGGAGCCCCGAAATGGCGGTGCGGTAAGCCAGGATCTCGGTGTCAGACCGTTGTGCTTCCGCCAGTGCTGTGTAGTCTGTTCCTGAGGATGATATGCCTACTGAGTGGAGGCAGGGGCGAGACAGTGTGTCGGCGACGATGTTGTTCTTCCCTGCGATGTGGCGGATGTCCGTGGTGAATTCTGAAATAAAGGACAGGTGCTGCAGGGCCGACCATGGGTCTGATACCTTGGCCAGTGCAAAGGTGAGGGGCTTGTGGTCCATATACACGGTGAACTCCTTCCCCTTGAGGAAGTACCAGAAATGCAGGACAGTCAGGTAGAGTGCTAGCAACTCTCTGTCGAAGGCACTGTACTTCACCTCTGGTGGCCGTAGGTGCCGGCTGAAGTAAGAGAGTGGTCGCCACTGGTCCTCAATGAGCTGCTCCAGGGCTCCGCCAACTGCCGTGTCGGAAGCGTCGACTCTGAGTGCCGTGGGTACATCGACTTTGCCAGTGCCAACCCCTCCATGGACTCCGCGCCATGGTCTTGCCGGCCATCAGGCTGAACAAGGGTCCCATGATGCGTGCTGCCGCCGGCACGAACCGATGATAAAAGCTAACCATCCCCATGAACTCCTGCAGTCCCTTGACCGTGCTGGGCTTGGGGAACTGGCAGATGGCCTGGACTTTGTCCAGTAGGGATACTGTGCCATGTCGGTTGACTGTGGCCCAAAAAATTGATCTCCATCAGCTCGAACTGGTACTTTGCCTGATTGATTGCTAGTCCTTGGTCACTCAGGCGTTGGCAGATCTGGCGCAAATGTGTCACATGCTCTTGGTGTGAACTGCTAGCCACCAGGATATCGTCCAAGTAAATGAAAACAAAATTCAGGCCATGGCCCACCGAGTCCGTGAGCCTTTGACTTGGGCACCATGTGCAGCAGGGATGCCCACGGTCTGTCTGAGTGGCATACGATTCCCATCTCTTCCATCTTACGGAACTCCTCCTTGGCGAGGTGGAGCTTGTCAGGTGGGAGCCTGCAAGCTCGGGTGTGCAGTGGTGGTCCTTGAGTGGGGATATGGTGCTGCATGCCGTGCTTGGGGTCGACCGTGGAGAACTGTGGAGACTATGGAGGGGAATTCCGCCAACACCCTGGCGAACTCGTTACCTGAGAGGGTCACGGAATCCAGGTGGAGGGCCAGTAGCTTGGCTTCTCCGAGCTGGAAAGTCTGGAACGTCTCGGCGTGGACCAAACGCCGGCCTTTTAGGTTGAGCAGGAGGCAGCTGGCTCGTAGGAAGTCTGCCCCTAGTAGTGGCTGTGACACCACTGCCAACGTGAAAGTCCAAGTGAAATAGCCGGACTTGAAATGCAGTGAGATAGTTCGCGGGCCATACGTCCGAATACTGGTGCCAGTTGCAGCGGTGGGCACATTCACTGACAGCGTATAAAAACACTCTTCTTTCAGACAATAGAGATCAAAATAGTACTTTTGATATTATGAGAAAGCAAAATGAAATAACAACCTTATTGGCACAACAAAAGTGCCTTTTGCCTTTGCCTAAAAGAGAGATTCTGATCTTCGACGGTGATCCACTACAGTACCATGCATTCGCAGAGGCCTTTGAAAAACAGTGTGAAAACAAAACTGACAGCCGTAGAGACAGTCTTTATTTCAATGAACAGTACACCAGGGGTCATCCTAGGGAACATGTTAGAAGTTGCTAGCATGATGATGCTAAGAGAGAATATGTCAAGGCTAAGGCTTTACTATTGGAATATTTTGATAATGAACAGAAAATTGTACCATCGACATGATAAAAGCTCTTTCATGGGTATCCATCAAATCTGAATATGTGAAAGCTCTTTAAGATTACAGTCTTTTTCTTAGACTGTTGCAGTGCTATGGAAGAAGTGCATGCCTGCCAATATGTTGAATGTTATAAAGAAACTGCCCTATAAGCTTCGGGTTAAATGGGAAATGCTAATCTGTGAGAGGCACAACCATAGGGCTACTGTCATTGACATTGTTCATTTTATTGTTAGATAATTAAGATTGCAACAGATCCAGTGTTTGGGAATATACTGGATGCTGTATCACTTTTTGTTCCTCTCCGCGCCTTGCAGTGTATTGGACGGCAACCTTGCAATTTCTTCAGCATTGTCTTTTTTTTTATGAAGCCTAGTTACTAGCTCAACACTCAACTTAACATGGATGGAAAGCATGCAAGCAGCCGACCCAGGAACCCAGGACCACTCACCTCAAAGTCTGGTACAGCTGCCACTACATCACCATCGTCATCAGATGGCTGCTCCATCTCTGGCAAGAAGCAAATATGCGAACAAAACTAAGTCACGATTTCACTTTAGAGCTAAATGAAGCAGTTTTGCTTCCCTGTGACCACTGTGGGAAGTAAAGCTAAAACTGAACCTGGAACTAAAGGAAATGGTCTCATCAGCAAAAGGGGTTGTCTGTTCTGTGGGTAGGGCAGGTATTGGGTTTACGCTCTCAGCTGGAGAAAAGGGCTCGTAGAGAGAGAAGATCGTCTTCCTAAAGGATTTAATATCTGTTTTGGCTGTTTGTGTACAAGATACATTGGCAAAGATTGCAGGAAGCGTCTTTTATGCAAGGTATGCAGTTTCAAGCATTCCAACCTACTTCATCTCCACTCCAAGGAAAGGAGAACAAAAACCAGAACAAGCCGTGAAAGAATGAGACACAGTAGCTGCCAATGTTCTGGTATCCAGTGGACTTACGGGGCTGATGATCATGATTGTAAACTTCCTGTAGTTCCAGTGCAGGTGAAATTTAAGAAGGGTAATAAGACAGTGGTTAATAAACTCTCCTTGGGCTTCTAGCTGGGTACTGTTATCGATAATAACTGACATTTCAATAACAATCTCGGCCATCTTCATCAGGGATGATGCCATGCATGTTTAGTCCAGTGGTATTTATACCCCCATAGTCTGCCCCTCCTGATTGTTTACAATTGAATTCCAGTTCTTACTTAGAGTGAGACCTATGTCTTTGTTAAAAGACAGTGGTTACTTATGCTTTCCTAGGTCAAGGGAGCACAGCAGCGTTCTGCACTGTGGGCCTAATGAACAAGTTCAACCTCACAAGAGAAAGAACATACATTCTCTTACACACCATGGGTCAAGAGAAGGTCATGAGTAGTTATGTTGTTTCAGGATTGGAAGCAGCTGGCTTAGATGATGAAACTTACTGTGAACTACCTAACATCCATACACAGGAAAATATGCCTGTCCACAGAGGGAATATTCCATGACAAAGAGATTTCCAGGAATGGTCTCAGCTGAAATATGTCCATTTGCCAATGACCGATTCAGAAATTGAGTTGCTGAAAGGAAAATGTGCCTAAAACACTGGAGCCATTGCAAGTGATCCAAAGTATTAATAATAAACCCTTTGCAATTAGAACAATGTTGGGTTGGACTGTGAATGGACCACCGATAGGAGGCAATGGTGATGGAAGATCCTGCACAGCCAGAGCTAACAGGTAACAGGATCTCAGTTTTGAACTTGGATGAGCTTTAGTAGCAGCAGTTTTAAGTCAGATTTTCCTGAATGCAGTCATGACGAACAGCTTGGTTTGCCAAGAGAAGACCACAAATTCTGAGAAACTGGTGGATGGCCACTACCAGGTTAATTTACCTTTGAGAAAGAAGGAGGTTTAAGAGGAATTTGTCATTTCACACTGACTGCCCAGTTTTCATGAAGAATGCCATCACCAAAGGTAATGATGACAGAGTGCCACAGAAGGACTGTAATGCAGTAATGGGAAAGTCTGGTATATTCTATATCATGGTGTTTACCACTCCAGAAAAAGGAAACTGTTGTGTTTGCCTGTGGAGTGACTTTTCAGGGAACATTACTTAATGTTCAGTTCTTATAGGGATCAGATCTTTCTAGCTCACTGATTAGAGTTATAACCAGATTCAGAAATGAACCAGTGGTGATCATGGCAGATACTGAATCAATGCTTCATCAGGTTAAAGTACCAGCAGATGATACAGATCTGCTGAGGCTTCTCTGGTGGCCTACATCTCTTTGGAGCAACTTCATCAGCAAGCATGCCAAATTCACCCTTAGGAAATGCGCAAAAGACAATGTGTTGATAAAGTGTGAATATTTATCCTTGAAGATTTCATATCTCCTATTTTGTAATAGTTAGCTCTAATTTTTATTGAGTTATAATAATCAGGAGCCATACATCTATTTATTGTCTGTCTGTATTCTGTTTGTGTTGTGCATACTCACTCTGGGTAAAAGTAATTTGTCAAGTGGGTTTGGGCCGCTGTTAATATAAACAAATAGAGTCACCTGTTCAGCTGCTTGGCGGCATTCGAGGAGGGTCAGTAAGGAGTGCCTATTTTTCATTGACTACTTGTCCTTAATTGGATTTGATCCAGTTATGTTTATCTCTGACTGCTTGTCCTTGTTTGAATGTGATTCAATTATGCTCGTTTTCTTTGTTTTGTTGTGCAGGAATTATGGAAAAGTCAAGTGATTTTATTGTTAGTTTGTAATAAGGGATTAAACATACTTCCTTAATTTGGAATTCAGTTAGTTCTAAGTGTGTCATATAGTGGGATACTCCCTCACTTAGCCTCCATCTGAAATAGTGTGGTGGTCTTTAGGACCCAGCAGAACCCCAGACTTTATTTAACATGCTCAGTGTGATGGATATTAGGACCTGGAGGTGAAGCTCTGAATTCGTGGTGTTTCTCTTCACGAAAATAATCACAATCGCGATTGAAAATAAGGTGGAAGCAATAAAGCGATCGGAAAGAGGTGAAACACCATCGGTCACTGGAAAATCGTTAGGCTACAGTCGGTCAACAATTGGAACAATTTTAATGGAGCATTTGAAAGGCCCTGCCCTGATGAAAGCTACAATTATTACTAAGCAACGCAGTGGTTTAATTATTGAAATACGTATGTTTCTTAAGTGTTTTATATGCATAGAAAGGTAAAATATGTACTATATACTAAGAAAAATGTTTGATTAACTGACGCTAAATAATACCGGATGTACCTGTTCCGATTTCAAATCTGACTTAAAGACGGACTCAGGAATGGTTCTGCTTCATAACCCGGGGCCTGCCTGTACTTTTAAGTCATTTCTAGATTACTTATAATACCTAATACAATGTAAATGCTATGTAAATAGTTGTTATACTGTATTGTTTAGGGAATAATGACAAGAAAAAAGTTTGCATATGCTCAAACAACGAGTGCTGGAGAGAGAACTTCCGGGGTTTCCTGATCCGCGGTTGGTTGAATCCGCGCATGCGGAATCCACAGATAAGGAGGGCCGACAGTAGTCACTACACTCTACCTAGCTCTGCCCTCCAGTGTGCTTATTCATTATGACATTGAGTTCCCCACTTTACCTCATTGTGCCTAAAAGTACAGACTTTAGCTCAGATTTTACTCTGCTTTGTCAGGAAGCTGGTGTAAATCTTTGCCCTCCACTGGGACGCCCTACCCAGTTCCCAACAATGCATTACATATGGTTTACTGCGGAGATGCTACTGAAAGGAACTACAGCACCCAGCTGGCAGGGTAAGCGTGGGTTATTTGCTGTGATCTGATAGATCACACAGATCCTATTACCTCTCTCATTAGTTTATTTTGGATGTGACGGAAGCTACTGTTTGCTTTGTTTGGCTGCACAGCTGGGAGATCTCCCTATGGTAACTAGCTCATTAATGTTTGATTCTGAGCTGGATTTGTGCCAGATCTCCAGCACCCAGGTTCCTAGTGCAGCAGCAGTGGAAAGTGCAGGGATTCAGCCCAGCTTTCTTGCACAGCAATGCGGACAGGACACATTTCACAAGACATATTGTCATATTGACTCCTTTTAGTTCTGATTCCATTTGTGCTCTTATTCCTGGGAACACATGATGCATGCAAATTGGGATATTAGTGTATTTTATATTGGCCAGCTTAACTTAATTTTGTGTGGTTAGGTATTTGGAAAGGTATGTCTTAACCCTTTACAATGTAAAATAAAGACTTAGATAAAATTATGTCCTGGCTTTCTGAGCTATAAAGAAAATACCTTCAACTTCTGTCAATTTAACTGTAACCTGCTCTTTTTCTATTTTTGTAAATTGATTCTTTAACATTTACTTTTGATTTACCACTTGTTTACTTTGTTTACATGATTTGTGTTTTTTTTTGCTTTTGCACATCAGGTGTTAATCTTTTATTTTTTTCTTTAGAGACATAGAAACATAGAAAATAGGTACAGGAGTAGGCCATTCGGCCCTTCGACCCTACACCACCATTCAGTATGATCATGGTTGATCATCCAACTCAAAACCCTGTAACTGCTTTCTCTCTATACCCTCTGATCCCTTTAGCCACAAGGGCCATATCTAACTTCCTCTTAAGTATAGCCAATGAACTGGCCTCAACAGTTTCCTGTGGCGGAGAATTCCACAGATTCACCACTCTCTGTGTGAAGAAGGTTTTCCTCATCTCAGTCCTAAAAGGCTTCCCCTTTATCCTTAAACTGTGACCCCTCGTTCTGGACTTCACCAACATCAGAAACAATCTTCCTGCATCTAGCCTGTCCAATCCCTTTAGAATTTTATATGTTTCAATTGGGTTCTTTCAGGTTTCTCACTTAGTGGCTGCAAACAAATCTCAAAGTTGTATATTTTATACATTCTTGTATAAATGTATTTTGAATCTATGAAAATTATTGGCAGAACTAACTCGAAACTTTTTCAAAACCTTGGAATCAATCACCAGCAGATAATTAACAATTTGTCCATCATACTTCCTCACTTCTCCCTCTCTACCCAAAAAGTTTTTAACCTGAAGGAGTGAGAAGACGTAGCTCACACAAGTTCACCCAATGAGTACATAAGTCATCGATTTGAGGCAGTTTGATGTTTTGAGCAGCAGTCAATCAGCAATTGGATTGATTGGCAAGAACAAATTAAATTAAGTCAGGTTTAAGTGGAGGGGCTTTTGTTGGAGTGGCATTTGCTAAGCAGACAGTTTTAGAAGGCTTTAGCTCTTTGAGAATTCAATGAGGAGAGGTTTATGTGACAGGAGGTGAAAAAAACTGGAGGTAGATTTTTCTCTCAATCTAATTGTTTTCCTTCTTTATATTTGCATGTTTAGAGCAGTAGAGGCGCTAGGCAAGATAGCTGAATGCTCTCCTTATGGGATGTGGGAAGGCAGGGAGACCTCCAGTGTCATTGACGACTCCACCAACAAGAAGTACATCCAGTTGCAGTTTCTAACATTGTATGTTAAGGAGCTGGAGCTGGAACTGGAGGAATTCTGGATCATTCGTAAGGCTGAGGGGTGATAGATAGGACATATAAAGAGGTAGTTACACCCAAAGTGCAGGACAAGGAAACTGGGCAACAGTTAGGAAGAGGAAAGGGGTTAAACAGCCAGTTCTAGTACCCCTCAACAACAGGTGAATCATTTTGGATACTGTTGGGGGAGATAAACTAATAGAGGAGAGTCACAGTGGTAAAATTTCTGGCACTGAGTCTGGATCTGTGACTCAGAAGGGGAGGGGGGAGAAGCGGCAAGCTGTAGTGGTAGGGGATTCGTTAGTTAGGGAAATGGACAGGGGGTTCTGTGGGCGAGAATGAGATTCCTGGATGGTATGTTGCTTCCTGGGTCCGGGACATCTCAGATCGAGTCCTTTACATTCTTAAGTGGGAGGGTGAACAGCCAGAGGTTGTGATCCATCTAGGTACCAATGACATAAGTAGGAAGAGTGACAAGGTTCTACAGGTGACCATTTGCACCTGAACTGGAGGGGTACTAATAACCTAGCAGGAAGGATGGCTAATGCTGCAGAGGGGATTTAAACTAAAGTTGTAGGGAGATGGAAACCAAAGTGTCAGAACAGATAGTGGAGACAGCTGTGCTAAGACCACAAAGTCAGGAGTCAAATGGTTGAGAATGGTGTGACTAGGGGGGTGGAGTTTCAAGATGGTGATGTAGACATCTGCCTTTTAGGCGCTCTTCATTTTTTAAGCTATAATCACCCTTTAATCAAATCTTTTCGTACGTAATCATATGGGTTGATATTTATGATTTATTTTTCTTTTTAAAAATAACACTGGATTTAATTTTTTCAAACTTAAAATGTCTGTACCTAAGAAATCGTCTAAAGACCCTATAACTCTCGATGCAATCTCCAGTCTTCTGGATACTAAACTTGCAAGTCTGGAAAACAAACTTACTGCGAAAATATCGGAGCTTGAAGAAGTTGTTAAATCATTTGATATCAAGCTTCAATCGCAGGCAGCAGTTATTGAATGCCATGAAGAAAAGTTTGCGGCTCTTGACAAGATAATTTGTGAAAAAATACGTACAATCGAAACTTTGGAGAAGGTACGGTCGACCGCTAAAAGAGTGGAGCAGTACAAGTTTAAAATCACCGATCTTGAAAACCGGTCTCGCAGACAGAATTTGTGTATTATTGGATTTCCCGAAAATCTCGAGTCTGGTGACTTAACTGAATATTTCTCTAATTTATTGTGGGAAATTTTTGGCGAGGACGCTTTGCGGGTTAAACCTACTATTGATCGTGCCCACAGAGTTTCGAGATTTTCGGCTGCGAAAGACAAGCCATGAGCTGTGATTGTCCGTCTCCATTATCCTCAGGAGAAAGAGCTTTTAATTCAATTAGCTCGTCAGAAAGGTATGATTTCTCACAAAAACAAGAAGTTTCGTATTGTGGAGGATTATTCCTTCGAGGTAATGAGGGCGAGAATTGCTTTTAAACCGGTGATGGCAGAGATTCATTCAATTGGACTTAAACAAGCTTTAAGATATCCAGCGAATCTCAGAATTACATTGAGCGACAACAGTCAGCGTTTCTTTAATACTCCGGAAGAAGCGAAGAAATTCGTTGAAGAATATCGCTCTTCTAGTCCAACTTGAACTATGTGTTATGTGGAAGAACTTTTGGAGAGAAGACGCCATTCCATTTTAGGCTTTAACTTATGAAGCTGCGGTATAGCTTTTTTTTTTGGTCTGTAGACCTGGTTTTTTTTTATTATTATCACGATTTACAGATGCTTTTTTAACTTTACTATAATGTCTTTTTTCTTAATTATTTTTTTTCACTCTGGATTAGATATACATGTTAAGACTTTGTAATAATGATTTATTTTTTAAGATGTCGTTTCTTCTTCCCATAAGACTTTGCTTTCCGTAAGCGTTTATTTGCCTGTATTTGAGAATGGGACGAATGTTTTGAATTTTCGAACCTTTTTATATTTATATATATATTGTAGTGGTTATTGAACCCTTTTTAAATTCTATTTTGATAAACTTTTTTTAAAAAAAAATTGGTGAATTTACATCTATATTTTGTAATATGGTTTTTTCAAAATGTCGTTTTATCTTCCCATAAATCTTTGTTTTTGAAATGTCATTTCCTTATATTTAAATATGGAATTTTTTTAAAGGCATATTACACTATTTTAAACTTCAATGGTTATCCTTTTTTTATTAATGATTTTTTGTTTTTTTATATTATTTTTTCATTTTGATTTGATATATATTCTTTTTGTTTACAACCCTGTATTTATATCTGGGTGTTATATAGTTTCTCTTTTCTTTCTTTTCATGAAGTCGCCATCTTGAAAATGGGGCTAATGTTAGTGTTAGTTTGTGCGCCTGCTGCTTGGCTTTTTTCCGTGGGGTTGGGCGAGGGGGTAGGGATCTTCTTTCACGCTTTTGCTTTTTATTTTTTTGCTTTTAGTTTATGGGCCGACTTTAAATTATTAATATTGTTGAGGTGTCATGTTCTCCGGTTGCTCCTGAATCATTTTTCCTTCTTCCTGATTTATGGGTTATGTGTCTTTTTAACCTTTTATGATATACACAATTAATATTGGCATGATGGATAAGTCTGTTAACTTTATCTCTTGGAATACTAATGGTTTAAATCATCCGATTAAACGTAAAAAAATATTTAAAGTATGCCATAGACTAAATGCTAATATTATTTTTGCACAGGTGACCCATATTAGGAGGGAGGATAATCAATGCCTTTTTAGGTTCTGGAAAGGTCAACAATTCCACTCGAATTCTACCGCCAAAATTAGGGGTGTGTCTATTTTTATAGACCCTTCAATTTCGTTTACACATCATGAAATTATTTCTGATCCACAGGGCAGATTTTTGTTGATAACTGGTTCACTTTTTAATCGAAAAGTGGTTCTAGTTAATATTTATGCTCCAAACTGCCCTGAATTTTTTAAACGTTTATTTACTTCCCTTCCTAATCTAAATGAATATATGTTGATAATGGGTGGAGATTTCAATTGTTGTTTGAATCCTTCAATGGATAGATCTAAACCTATTCGAATTCTTCCGAATAGATCAGCTTTACTTATTAATTCTTTTATGGTTGATTCAGGAATTACTGAAATATGGCGGTTTTTGAACCCTAAAGATAAAGAATTTTTGTTTTTTTCACATGTATATCACAGTTATTCTAGAATTGATTATTTTCTTATTGATCATCGTTTATTAACAGATGTTATTGATTGTAAATATGATTCTATTACTATTTCGGATCATGCACCTTTGAAGTTATCTATCAAGATTTCGGACTTTTCTAATAATACTAGATCTTGGAGACTTAACGCTACTTTGCTTCAAGATCCAGAATTCATCACCTACATAAAACAGCAAATTGACTTGTTTTTCTCAACAAACTATACAGAAGAGATTGACAGAGGAATACTTTGGGATTCTTTTAAGGCTTTTATCCATGGACAAATTATCTCATATTCTGTCGGTAAAAGAAAACAAAGATATTTAGATATTGCTTTATTAGTGGATAAAATTAAAGAAATTGATAAGATTTATTCCGTGACTCCTACCAAAGAACTTTATAAGAAAAGAGTTGAGCTTCAA
The DNA here is from genome assembly GCF_030144855.1 of Hypanus sabinus. NCBI lineage: Eukaryota > Metazoa > Chordata > Chondrichthyes > Myliobatiformes > Dasyatidae > Hypanus > Hypanus sabinus. The sequence continues at coordinate 163,228,447 of NC_082706.1, read as the reverse complement.
ATGGAGCATAGCTTATTATTATCTTCTTCAATTGAGAATCAATTAATTAGGACCAGGACCCAATTTTATATCCATAGTGATCGAACTGGTAAATTATTAGCTAACCAATAAAAAGCTATTTCGACTAAGCGACAAATTATTAAAATTCGTAAACAAGACGGCAATCTGACTACTGATCATAAAGAAATCAATAACACTTTTCAAGATTTTTATAAATCTTTATATCAATCAGAATTTGACGGTGATCTGTCCTTGATGGATAACTTTTTTAACAATTTGAATATTCCCAAACTGACAGATGAAGATTGTAGCTTGTTTGATGCTCCTATCTCTCTGGCCGAAATAGGAGAGGCCATCTCATCAATGAACTCAGGGAAAGCTCCTGGTCCTGATGGTTATATTATAGAATTTTTTAAAACTTTTTCTTCTTTGCTTTCCCCTTGGCTATGTGAAATCTTTAATGATGCATTTGTTAAGAAGAGATTACCTCAGTCTTTTTATGAAGCTACTATCTCTCTAATTCTTAAAAAAGATAAGGATCCCACTTTATGTGCATCATATCGCCCTATATCACTATTAAATGTAGATTCTAAGATTCTTACAAAAATTTTAGCTATTAGGTTAGAAAAGGTACTATCACAGATTATTTCAGAAGACCAAACTGGTTTTATTAGGAATCGGTATTCCTTTTTTAATATTAGAAAATTGATTAATATAATTTATACTTCATCACCCACAATTCCAGAATGTGTTATTTCACTAGATGCTGAAAAAGCCTTTGATAGAGTTGAATGGGTATACTTATTTAACACTTAGAGATATTTTAATTTTAGTCCTAATTTTATATCATGGATCAAACTAATATATCATAAACCTGTTGCTTCTGTTCTTACAAATAACTACAGATCTTTTTTTCAATTATCTCGTGGCACGAGACAAGGTTGTCCCTTAAGTCCTTTATTGTTTAATATTGCATTAGAACCTTTAGCCATTGCTATTCGTGAATCTCCTAATATTTTTGGTATTACCCATAATGAGAAATTATACAAGTTATCACTTTATGCTGATGACTTCTTGTTATATATTTCTGATCCTGACAGGTCTATTCCCGCTATTTTATCCTTGTTGGCTCAATTTGGTAGTTTTTCTGGTTACAAACTAAACTTGGATAAGAGTGATTTATTCCCTTTAAACGCGCAAACTTTATTGAATGAAAGGACACCAATTAAAGTTGTTGATGATAACTTTATCTATTTAGGTATAAAAATTACTAAGAAATGTAAAGATTTATTTACATTGAATTTTCTACCTATGCTTTATCAAATTCAACAACTTACTACAAGATGGTCTCCCTTATCCTTATCATTAGTTGGTCAGATTAATGCTATTAAAATGATGATTCTACCGAAATTTTTATATTTATTTCAAACTTTACCAATTTTTATTCCTAAATCTTTTTTTGATAACATTGATTCAAAAATTGCTTCATTTGTGTGGCAAAATAAAAATCCTAGGTTAAGTAAAAGGCAATTACAAAAATCTACAAAAGATGGTGGTTTAGCTCTACCTAACTTTAGATTTTACTATTGGGCGAATAATATTCGTAACTTAATTTATTGGAAATCAGATTTGGATTCACCACTGTGCCCACACTGGGTAAATTTAGAATGCAATGAGGCACAGGGATATTCTCTATTCTCCGTTCTGGGCTCTTCTCTTTTTGCCAATTTAGTTAAATTCAATAAACAGATATTCAACCCTGTTGTCAAACATACATTACGAATTTGGTTTCAATTTCGTAAATTTTTTACTCTGAAAATCTTTGTTCTTGATAGCCCTATTTTACTTATTTTTTTTTCAAACCTTCTTTGACAGATCAAGCCTTTAGCATATGGAAAAGGAAAGGTATAAAATGCTTTCGTGATCTCTTCTTTGAAGGTAGTTTGATGTCTTTCGACCAACTTTCCAACAAATTTGAGTTACCTAAATCTAACTTTTTTTAGATATTTACAAATTAGAAATTTTTTACATAAAATTCTACCATACTTCCCCAATTCAACTTCAATGGACTTTTTAGGTATGATTTTTACCTTAAATCCCTATCAAAAGGGATTAGTGGCTTTTATTTATAATATGATTATGAAGATACAACCAGAAATATCAGGTAGAATTAAACAAGAATGGGAAAAAGAACTTCAATATAATATATCAATAGAAAAATGGGAAAAAATTTTACAAATGGTTAATTTTTCTTCTATATGTGCTAAACATGCTTTAATACAATTTAAAATTGTACATAGAGCTCATATGTCTAAAGATAAGCTTGCTTGATTCTATTCTCATATTAATCCTCAATGTGACAGATGTCATTCAGATGTGGCTTCATTGACCCACATGTTTTGGTCATGTCCCACTTTACATAACTATTGGAAGGACATATTTGCTACCATTTCCTCAATTTGGAATATTGATTTACAACCTCATTTTATTACTGCAATTTTTGGTATACCAAATGAGGATGGTAATCAGTTTTCCCCTTCAATTAGATGAATGATTGCTTTTGTAACATTAATGGCCAGAAGGTCTATATTACAAAATTGGAAAGAAGTAAATCCTCCTACCACGTTCCAGTGGTTCTCTCAAACTATTTCTTTTCTGAGCTTGGAAAAAATTAGAAGCACTATTTTTGACTCATCAATTAAATTTGAAGAAACTTGGGGACCGTTCATTCAACATTTTCATATGAATTAATTTGGCCTCTTCCAGACCTTCTCTTTACTTATTCTTGTTCAGGTATGGAGTTCCGGAGTTTTTGGCACTATCATATACAAATAAACTGTTATTATTGCCCTTGTTAGTTTAGTTTAGTATTTTTTTAAATATTTTTTGCCTGTATTTTTATATTTTTTCTTTTTCTTTTGATGATTATTTTTATTTTTTTCATATAATTATTATAGACTTGATTGACAATGTACTATGTTTTCCTGTTGATATTTTAATAGGATATTGTTATCCTACTATTAATTCAATTTCAAGACTTATGCATTTATAACCTATTTATTATTATATTATTTTTTTATATATGAAATTCAATAAAAAGATTGAAAAAGAGAATGGTGTGACTAATATTCTAAGTTGCGTTTATTTCAATGCAAGATGTATTGTAGGAAAGGCAGATGAGCTCAGGGCATGGATCAACATATGGCATTAAGATATTGCAGCCATTAGTGAGATTTGGATGCAAGAGGAACAAGACTGGCAGCTCAAGATACCATTGTTTTCGGTGTGACAGAGTTTAAAGGGGGGTGGGTAGCGTTACTAGTCAGGGAAATTTTCATGGCAGTGCTCAGTCAGGACAAACTGAAGAACTTGTCTACGGAGACTTTATGGGTGGTACTGAGGAGTAAGAAAGGTATGACCACATTAATAGGGCTATATTATATACCACCTAACAGTTCGTGGGATTTTGAGGAACAGATGTCAGTGTGGCAGGTCATGTCTAACCAATGTTATAGTTTCCAAGGAAGTTACCAGAAAAGTTGATGAAGGCAAGGCAGTGGATGTTGTCTACATGGACTTTAGCAAGACAAGGTCCTGCATTTGGTCAAGAAGGTTCAGCCACTTGGCATTCAAGATGAGGTATTAAATTGGATTAGACATTGGCTTTAAGGGAGAAGATAGAGAGTGGCAGTAGGTAGTTGCCTCTCTGACTGGAGGTCTGTGACTAGTGGAGTGCTGCAGAGACTGGTGCTGGGTCCATTGTTGTTTGTCATCTATATCAACAATCTGGATGATAATGTGGTTAACTGGATCAGCAAATTTGCAGATGACTCCAAGACTGGTATGTAAACGACAGTAAGGAAAACAAGCAGAGTTTGTAGTGGGATCTGGAGCAGCTGGAAAATGGCAGATGGAATTTAATGTAGAAAAGTGAGAGGTGTAGTACTTTGGTAGAAACAACCAGGTTAGGTCTTACACAGTGAATGGTACGGCACTGAGGAATGTGGTAAAACAAAGGGATCAGAAAGTACAGGTCCATAATTCATTGAAAGTGCCAGCACAGGTAGGTAGGTCATAAAGAAAGTTTTGGCACATCGTACTTCATTAATCAAAGTACTGAGTACAAGAGATAGGATGTTATGTTGAAGTTCTACAAGACTTTGGTGAGGCTTGATTTGGAGTATTGTGAGCAGTTTTGGTCACCTACCTACAAGAAAGATGTAATTAAGGTTGAAAGAGTATGGAAAAATTTACAAGGATGTTACTGGGACTGCGGGACCTGAATTATAAGAAAAGATTGAATAGGTTAAGACTTTAAATTCTTGGAACATAGAAAATTGAAGGGAGATTTGATAGAGGTATACAAAATTATGAAGGGTATAGCTAGAGTAAATTCAGGCAGGCATTGTCCACTGAGGTTGGGTGAGACTCCAACTAGTTGTCATGGGTTAAGGGTGAAAGGTGAAAGGTTTCAGGGAAACACGAGACAAAACTTCTTCACTCAGTGAGTGGAAGTGTGGAATGAGCTGCCAGCGCAAGAGGTACATACAAACTCAATTTCAACTTTTAATAGAAGTTTGAATAGGCATATAGATGGCAGGTGGGCTATGATATGGGTTCAGGTCAATGGGAGTAGGCAGTTTAAATGGTTTAGCACAGATTAAATCAGCTGAAGGGCCTTTTTCTGTACTGTACTTTTCTCTGACTATGATTTTGAAAAAATAACTGTTTTCTTTTTCTCAGCTACTGACTGAACTGCTGAATATTTCTTGTATTTTCTGTTTTTATTTCAGATTTTCAGCAACTGCAGTTTTTTGAATTTCATGAACAACGTAAATATATCTGACTTAGAACCATAGAACATTACAGCACAGGAACAGGCCTTTTGGCCCTTGTTGGCTGTGCTGAACCATTTTTCTGCCTTGTCCCACTGACCTGCACCTAGACCATTTCCCTCCATACATGTACCTGCCCAAGTTTTTCTTAAAAGTTAAAAGTGAGTCTGCATTCAGCACTTCAACTGGCAGCACATTCCACACTCCCACCACTCTCTGTGTGATTTGACTTGGGATCAATTATAACTTGAAATCACATTTTTATTGTAATATATTAGTATTTGCAACTAACTACTTTGCTGTTCTATTAAAAGGAAAGAACATCCTTGTTAGAGGATAAGAGGCATATACTGAGTGGATAGCCAGAGACATTTTCCCAGAGCAAAAGTGACTAATACAATTCGTCATAATTTAAAGGTAATTGTGGAAAGCATGAGGATAGATATCAGAGGGAAGTTCTTTAGGGAGCAGTGGGTGCATGGAAATGCTCTGCCAGGGGTGGTGTTAGAGGCAGATAGATTAGGGGAATTTAAGAAACTCGGATATAGATTTATAGATGATAGTAAAGTGGAGGGCTTTGCAGGAGGGAAGGGTTAGATTGATCTTAGAATATGTTAAAAGATCAGCACAACATCATGAGCCGAAGGGCCAGTAGTATAGTTATGCTCTATGTTTAAGAACATGAAACGGACTGCTGAAATTCCATTCTGAAGTAATATAGCGTAGATGCAAAAAGCACTATTACAGTTCCAAATGGTAATTGATGCACATATCTACATTTATAACAAAAAGCTTCCAAGTGTCATTGATGTCACTGTGGGTAGGATGCTCCCATCCATCATCTACTTTTCTTAATCAAAACTCCAGAATTGAGATGCCATATTACCACTGTGATTTTATAGGTTGTGAAATTGCTAAGAAGGCTAAAATGACAAGTGCAGACCTTCCACAGATGGATAAATGGTGGCAGGAAGAGCAGCTGAGTGGGCAGATTGTGAAGTGGCCCATTTGGAAGGCACTGGATATATACATCCAAAAGAGGAAAAAGTATTCTAAAGGCAAGATGGCACAATTGTAGCTAAAAAGAGAAGTCAAAGCCAACATAAAAGCTAAAGAGGGGGCTTATAAAAGAGCAAAAATTAGAGGGAAATTAGAGGTTTAGGAAGCTTTTAAAAACCAACAAAAAGGTAACTAAAAAGTCAGTAAGAAGGTAAAGATGGAATACGAAAATGAGTTAGCCAATAATATTGAAGAGGATACCAAAAGTTTCTTCAAATACATAAAGAGTGAAAGAGAGGTGAGAGTAGATATTGGACCACTGGAAAATGATGCTGGAGAGGTAGTAATGGGGATAATGAAATATGGGATGAACTGAACAAGTATCATGCATCAGTCTTCATTGTGAAAGACATTAGCAGCATGGCAGAAGTTCCTGGTGTCGGGGGAAAGAGTGTGTAAATTTACCATAACTAGAGAGAAGATTCTTGGGAAACTGAAAGGTCTGAAGGTAGATGTCACTTGGACCAGATGGTGTATTCCCCAGGGTTCTGAAAGAGGTGGCTGAAGAGATTGTGGAGGCATTCTGGAAAAATTGCCAGTGTCTTTCCAGTCTTCAAGAAAGGAGACAGGCAAAAGAAAGGAAACTACAGGCCAGTTAGTTTGGCATCAGTGGTTAGAAAGATATTGGAATCAATTACTAAGAAGGAGGTCTCAGGATACCTGGAGGCACACGATAAAATAGGCCATAGTCAGCATGATTTTCTCAAGGAAAAATCTTGCCTGACAAATCTGTTGGAATTCTTTGAAGAACTAACTGGCAAATTAGACAAAGGAGAATCAGTTGATGTATACTTGGATTTTCAGAAGGCCTTTGACAAGGTGCCACACACAAAGCCACTTAACAAGCTACAAGCCCATAGTATTACAAGAAAGATTCTAGCATGGATAAAACAGTAGCTGACTGGTAGGAGGCAAAGAGTGGGGATAAAAGGAGATTTTTCTATCTGGCTGCTGGTGACTTGTGGTGTTCCACAGTGGTCTGTATGGGGATCGATTCTTTTTACGTTACATGGCAATAATTTGGATGATGGAATTGATTGAAGTTTGCAGACAACAAAGTTATCTGATGGGGCAGGTAGTTTTGAGGAAGTAGAGAAGTTATAGAAGGACTTGGTCAGATTAGGAGAATGGCCAAAGAAATGGCAGATGGAACACAGTGTCAGGAAGGGTATGGTCATGCACTTTGGTAGAAGAAATGAAAGGGTTGATTAATTTCTAAATGGAGAGAAAATACCGAAAACTGAGGTGCTAAGGAACTTGGGAGTTCTTTTGCAGGATTCCCTAAAGGTTAATTTGCAGGTTGAGTCCATGGTGAGAAAGGCAAATGCAATGTTAGCATTCATTTCAAGAGGACTAGAATATAAGAAGTAAGTATGTGTAATGTGCTGTAAGGTTTAACCACTAATGTAATGGTTTTTTTGTAATGTTTACTGCTGCAGTAACAGTTTCTCTGTAGCAGCAATGTTTGGGTTATGGCTGGAGATAACAGAACTATGGATGCATGTTAGCCAATCAGGATTTTGTTGCCCTGTCTTGTGATACTGAAAGCAGTTGGTTTCACAAGCTTTTGCCAGAGGGAGAGAGAGAGAGAGAGATGAAGAGAGAAGACGTGAATGGAGAAATTTTGTAGACTGCTGGATGGGGTGGACTCAGAATGGGGGTCCGAAGGTCGGCGACACTCAGAGGAGACCGATGGTGGAAGAATGAGCTCCAACTTTGTGCACAGACTGTTTATTATTAAATCTTATGACTTGGGCCCTTTTTCTTTTATATTTTGTTTCTCTACTAACCATATAGTCAAATGAAGAATTATAAAGCTCAATCATTTAATCACATATAGTGTACTGTTTGTTATTTCAGGGTACTGATTTGTAACAGGGGACACATCACGCAGCATCCACCCAAATGAGATTTCTTAAGTTTGGCCAGGCCAGGGGGTGGGGGGGGGGGGTTAGCACCCCCTATATTAAGCTGCTAGGCGAAGCGAGTGTTACATATGTAATGTTGAAACTTTATAAAGTACTGGTGAGGCCTCACTTGGGAGTATTGTGAGCAGGTTTGGGCCCCTTTATCTTATAAAGGATGTGCTGAAACTGGAGAAGGTTTAAGGGTGATTCACGATAATGATTCCTGATTGAATTGCTTGTCATATGAAGAGCGCCTGATAGCTCTAGGCCTGTATTCAAATAGAATTCAGAAGAATGAGGGGTGAACTCATTGTAGCTTAACAAATGGTGAAAGGCCTTGACAACGTGGATGTGGAGAGGATGTTTCCTATGTTGGGAGAGTCTAAGAGCGGAGGACACAGCCTCAGAATAAAGGGGTGTTTATTTTTGGAATGAAGATGAGGTGGAATTTCTTTTAGTCAGAATAGTGAATCTATGGAATTCTTTGCCACAGGCCACATCTGTACGTATATTTAAAGAGGAGGTTGATAAATTCCTGATTGTCAGGGCATGAAGGGATATGGGGAGAAGGCAGGAGATTGGGGTTGAAAGGAAAATTGGATCAGCCATGATGAAATGGCGGAGCACACTTGATGGGGAAAATGCCCAAATTCTGCTCCTCTATCTTATAGTCTTATTCCTCTCACCACTCATTTATGCTTCTGAGTTCCCCCAATAAAGAACCTTGAGGTTCACAATACCATCCAAAGCGACCCTTCTCTATTTTGGGTATTCATAGGCCAGAGTGTTTCATGAGTCAGTGGAGCTATTGCATTTCTTCACAAAGGCTTTAGGGCACACACTTGAATCTTTTCGAAAGCTAATAACCACAAGAAATATGCAGAACAGGTAAATTGTGAAAACCAATCAGGTGCAACACCTTACACCGCTGAACACACAATCAGCAGCAATACTATTTAAGAGGATCATCAATCAGATTTTGCTGCTGATTGAGTTTTATGAGCTGTTGTTTTGATTGAATGATGGCTTTCTGTTTTTTACATTTCTTTAAAATTGCCAGTTTCCAAAAATGGGTGTGCCAGGTGCTGAAGGAGATTATCAGTTATTCCTTGGTTGCATGCATTAATATGCATTGGAGAGAAGGAACAAAAAATATACTGAACAGGGCATTGAAACACAGACAATGGCTTGAAGCAGAAGTCCTCTTCCACTTGTGCCTGTCTGCCCACAGAATGCTTCCCTATTCCATGTGTGCTATATGATTTTAACCAATCAGGTTCCTCATAGATTCAATCTTAGTGCAGAAAGAGGTCAAGCAGGACTATCACATTGCTGCAACCTTTATCTCAAGGTTTTCTGCAAAAATATTGCATCCCACCTCCAATAATCTTCACATTCAAATAGAGTTCATCTTAAGGATGAATGAGCAACCGTTTAACTTCAATTTTGCCTGTAGTTCAGAACCAAAGTCATTCCAACCTCAGTCATTGACTGCAATACACAGACAGTGTATGTATATGCACATATTTTCAGACTAAATTCCGAGTAATGATTTACATGCTCATTGAAGCAAATGAGAAATTGAATGTAATATTAAAAACTTAATAAGGATCTCTTCTATCTTGCTGCAACTGTACAACACTGTGTTCCATATGCAGTATGTGTAACGCATCACAGTTAAACTTACTGATGCTTGCTTTATGGTACTGATCAATGGCATAAAAAAGATTGGGAACTACTGCTCTAGAATCACCACAGCCATTATGCAAGTGAGACCGATCAAATCTTAAGGGAGGCCTCAAGACCGCTAAATATAGACAGAAAATACAGACAGGTACATATTTACAGGATGCCAGCAATCTCTGGCATGTTTCAGAAGATATCAGATCCATTTCAGATTACAAACAAAAGTTCTCCTGCTCTGCTCATGGCAATGCCAAACTAGCCAAAGAGCTAAACAACTTCTTTGTTCACTTTGATAAGGACAATAAGGAACCAGAGATGAGGGCCTTAACACTGGATGGAGGACTGCGCCAATACTGAACACACATGAGATGAGGCAAGGACTCTGTAATGTCAAAGCACGCAGAGCAGCAATACCAGATGGTGTAACAGATGGGTCCTCAGGGACTGCACCAACCAACTGGCAAAAGTTCTGACAGATATTTACAACCCTTTGCTGTCCCAGGCTATGGTTCCAGCATACTTCAAAGCAGCAACCATCATACCAATCCCCAAGACACCATATCTTAATGATTACAGACTGGTGGCATTTACTCCCATGGTTTCCAAGTGCTGGAAAGATCGGTCATGTCCTACATCAAGGACATAATCTCAACTATCTTGGACCAACCCAGTTTGTCAACAAGGCAAATAGGTCAACTGAAGACTATTTCTATTGCTCTTCATACTATCTTGGAATACCTGGAGCATAAGGTTGCATTTCATTGATTACAGCTTGACTTTTCACAACACACTATGAAACATGCTCCACAATCAAGGTTTCCACATATCAGCCTGTAACTGGATCTTAAACTTCCTCACTGATCATACCCAGACAGTGAAATTAGGCAAGCCCACCTCAACCCCAGCATCCCACAACCTCCAACTCTGAACACCGGTAGCCCACAGGGGTGAGTACTGAGCCCACTTCTCTACTCTGTCTTCACCTAGATATGCATTCCTGCCTGTGCTACAAACTTAATCATCAAATTTGCAGATGACACAACTGTGATTAGTCCATTCACATACAATAATGAACCTGCATATAGAGAGGAGTTGCTGAAACTGTCCGATTGGTGCAGTAACTGCAACCTGTCACTCAACATCAAGACGACAAAGGAAGTAACAATTGACTTCAGGAAGGCTAAAGACCCCATTATTCATAAATAGTGAGATAGTGGAGAGAGTCTCAGTTTCAAGTTTTTGGGGACGAACATCACTAAGGAGCTCTCTTGGTCAGGCACATCCCGAACAGTAGGGAAGACACATTAGCAATTAACCACCTGAGGTGCTTGAGGAGAGCTAATCTGTCCCAAAGGTTGCTGGCCAACTTTCATTGTTAAGATAAAGAGCATACCGACATATGGGACGTCAGTGTGGTATTCTAGCTGCAGCAATACAGTTCACAAAGCACTCCAACAGTTGAGCACATCATTGAGACTCAAGTACTGGGTCTCAATTTACAACTCTCAATGCCTTTGCCGATTTTGTAACATCATTAAAGATTCATCCCATCCCAGACACTCTCTGTTCAATCTCCTGCCATCAAGTAAGAGACACAAAAACACGTTAGTCAAGATAGGAACTCTAATGAGCAGCTTTTTCCTGAGGGTTGTTGTGCAGCTGAGCAGCACTACACCCAGGCTTGCCAATGGCCTTTGAGTGTTATGGACTATTGAAGTCACTTGTTGCATGTAGATATGGGAAGTTAAAAAAAAAAGCTGTACAGCATGTATTGTAAGTATCTGTTTTCCACAGATTGGAGAAGCATCACATCTCATTGAGAAATGACAATGAAGTTCTGTTCATTCTATTCTATAAGTGAGTCCATAGTTTATGGAATTATTGTCTCTGGCTTAAGAGCCTGATGGATGAAGAGCAGTAATTGTTTCTTAACCTGGTGGTGTGGGAGATAAGGCACATGTATCTTCTTTCTGATAACAGCAGCGAGAAGAGAGCATGGTCTGGATGATGGAGGTCCTTGATATGGGTGCTGCTTTCCTGCAACAATGCTCCTTGTATATGTGCTCAGTAGTGGGGAGGGTTTTACCTGTGATATTCCAGGGTGTCAACCAGTCAGTACAGTCCCCAGTTTGTCAATGTTTTAGATGACATGCCGAATCTACACAAATTTCTAAGAAAGTAGGTGCTGCCATGCCTGCTTTGTAATGACATCTACAAACCCCATTTCCAGAAAAGTTGGGATATTTTCCAAAATGCAATAAAAACAAAAATCTGTGATTAATTAATTCATGTGAACCCTTATTTAACTGACAAAAGTACAAAGAAAAGATTATCAATAGTTTTACTGACCAACTTAAATGTATTTTGTAAATATACACAAATTTAGAATTTGATGGCTTCAACACACTCAACAAAAGTTGGGACAGAGTTAAAATAAGATTGAAAAGCGCACAGAATATTCAAGTAACACTGGTTTGGAAGACTTCACGTTAAGCAGGCTAATTGGTAGCAGGTGAGGTATCATGACTGAGTATAAAAGTAGCATCCATCAAAGGCTCTGTCTTTGCAAGCAAGGATGGGTCGTGCCTCACACCTTTGTGCCAAAATTCGTGAGAGAATTGTTAGTCAGTTCAAAAGGAACATTTCCCATTGCAAGATTGCAGAGAATTTAGGTCTTTCAATATCTACAGTACATAATATTGTGAAAAGATTCAGAGAATTCAGAGACATCTCAGTGCATAAAGGGCAAGGTCGGAAACCACTGTTGAATGCGCGTGATCTTTGAGCCCTCAGGCAGCACTGCCTAAGAAACCATCATGCTACTGTGACAATTATAGCCACCTGGGCTCGGGAGTACTTCGGAAAACCATTGTCACTTAACACAGTCCGTCGCTGCATCCGGAAATGCAGCTTGAAACTGCATTACACAAGGAGGAAGCCATACATCAACTCTATGCAGAAACACTGGCGAGTTCTCTGGGCCCGAGCTCATCTCAGATGGACCGAAAGACTGTGGAACTGTGTGCCGTGGTCAGATGAGTCCACATTTCAGCTAGTTTTCGGGAAAAAACGAATGTTGAGTTCTCTGTGCCAAAGATGAAAACGACTATCCTGATTGTTATCAGCGAAAGGAGCAAAAGCCAGCATCTGTGCTGGTATGGGGGTGCCATTGACTCTGAGGTGTATATTAGGATTTTAGAGAGACATATGTTGCCATCAAGGTGACGTCTCTTCCCGGGACGTCCATGCTTATTTTAGCAGGACAATGCCAGACCACATTCTGCACGGGCTACAACAGCGTGGCTTTGTAGACACACACTGCGTGTGCTTGACTGGCCTGCTGCCAGTCCAGATCTATCTCCTATTGAAAATGTATGACGCATCATGAAGAGGAGAATCAGACAACGGAGACCACAGACTGTTGAGCAGCTGAAGTCTTATATTAAGCAAGAATGGACAAAATTTCCAATTGCAAATCTACTACAATTAGTATCCTCAGTTCCAAAATGATTAAAAAGTGTTAATAAAAGGAAAGGTGATATAACACAATGGTAAACATGCCTCTGTCCCAACTTTTGTTAAGTGTGTTGCAGCCATCAAATTCTAAATTTGTGTATATTTACAAAATACAATTAAGTTGGTCAGTAGAACTATTGAAAATCTTTTCTTTGTACTTTTGTCAGTTAAATAAAGGTTCACGTGAATTAACATATCACAGATTTTTGTTTTTATTGCATTTTGGAAAATATCCCAACTTTTCTGGAAATGGGGTTTGTACATGCTGGACACAGGACAGATCGTCTGTAATGATAATGTTTGAAGAATTTAAAGTTGCTGACCCTCTCTACCTCTGATTACTTTATGAGGACTGGCTCATGGACCACAGTGCAAATTCTTGCGTAAAACCAACACTAAGCAACACACTGACTAACCTATCAGCCTTATGAAACAAGTTTAACAAAATACTTTTCCGCCATAATGCACATAAAGGATCCAATTCTCTGCAGTAATAGCCAGTAAGGAACAAACGCTTTCCAGAACTCAAATGGTATCTTATCTTCTGGTTATTGAACATTTGTGCTGTACTTCTCTTGCTGCTTCAGGTAAATTACAACTGAGAACTCCACTTATTCACCCCCACTTACTGGATGGGATTATTAATTTACATCTTCATTGTCAGTCTCTCCTCAATTCTCTAGCCAAAGTGTACTTTATTATTATCTGATAAACACAGAAACATAGAAAACCTACAGCACAATACAAGCCCTTCGGCCCACAAAGCTGTGCCGAGCATATCCTTACCTTAGAACTACCTAGGCTTACCCACAGCCCTCTATTTTTCTAAGCTCCACGTACTTATCCAGGAGTCTCTTAAAAGATCCTATAGTTCCTGCCTCCACCACTGCCGCCGGCAGCCCATTCCACGCACTCACTAGCCTCTATGTAAAAAACTTACCCCTGACATCTCCTCTGTACCTACTTTCAAGTACCTTAAAACTATGTCCTCTTGTGCTAGTCCAGTTGTCCCCAACGACCGGGCCGCAAAACATGTGCTACTGGGCCGTGAGGAAACAATATGATTTGTCGATATGAAACGATGAGTCAGCTGCACCTTTACTCATTCCCTGTCAGGCCCACTGTTGAACTTCAACTCACGTGAGGTCATTATGCACGTAAAGTCATTATCCACGTGATGTCATCAGTCACCTAAACACAGTGATACCCTAGTGCCAGGGATCACTAGTTGGCCTCGGGTAACCGGCCGTGTGAGTGAGAAGTGCTGTTGCTACTGGCCTGGAGTGCAGACAGATGGATGCCACCTCTAAACCTGTTTAGCACACTGAATGTTCGTGGGGAACCAGATGCTAAAATATTCACAGATGACCTAATTTGGACTCAGGGTTTTGTAAGAGGCAGAGCAACTACCTCGCTGTGATTTACTGAAAGTCATCCCTCGAGCCAAGCTTTTGTTGGCCGATAGATCCTACCTATCTACAAGGAGGGCGGGCGGGCACATGCCCTGTGCACTCCTCGCTCGGTCGGTTGCTCTCTCTGGACTGCAACTGCCACAGCCCTGATACGGTGAACTCCGGCCCTTACCTTGTCCTCTCACTGGTGTGTTACAATAATTTTATATGTTCATGTGAGGAAAATATGAGCTGTGTGTTTAATATCCAAACACTACTTAAAAAGTTATGATGTTTTGATTTATAAGTGAGTGAGAATTGACTTATCACTATGTTCATAGGAGGAAAATATGCACTCTGTGTTTAATCTTAAATTTGATAAACACTTTTAGAAATGAAATTGAGTGTATTAGCCATTTATAAGTGACTTATAGTTGACTTATCACTTATATTCCAGTCGTGATTAACACCCACACCCCCCCCCCCCGTCAGTTGGTCCGCAGAATATTGTCAATATTAAACCGGTCTGCGGTGCAAAAAATGTTAGTGACCCCATTTCAGCCCTGAGGAAAAGCCCCTGACTATACACATGATCAGTGCCTCTCATCATCTATCAGGATACCTCTCATCCTCCGTCACTCCAAGGAGAAAAGTCCGAGTTCATTCAACCTATTCTCATAAGGCATGCTCCCCAATCCAGGCAACATCCTTGCAAACTTCCTCCACACCCTCTCTATAGTTCCCACATCCTTCCTGTAGTGAGGTGACCAGAACTGAGCACAGCACTCCAAGTGGGGTCTGACCAGGGTCCTATGTAGCTGCAACATTACCTCTCGGCTCCTAAACTTAATCCCCAGTTGATAAGGGCCAATGCACCGTATGCCTTCTTAACCACAGTGTCAACCTGTGTAGCAGCTTTGAGTGTCTTATGGACTTGGACCCCAAGATCCCTCTGATCCTCCACGCTGTAAGAGTCTTGCCATTAATGCTATATTCTGTCATCATATCTGACCTACCAAAATGAACAACCTCTCACTTATCTGGGTTAACTCCATCTGCCACTTCTCAGCCCAGTTTTCCATCCTATCAATGTCCTGCTGTAACCTCTGACAGCTGTCCATACTATCCACAACACCCCCAACCTTTGTGCCATCAGCAAATTTACTAACTCATCCCTCCGCTTCCTCATCCAGGTCATTTATAAAAATCACGAAGAGTAGAGGTGCCAGAACAGATCGCTGAGGCACACCACTGGTGACCGACCTCCATGCAGAATATGACCCGTCTACAACCACTCTTTGCCTTCTGTGGGCAAGCCAGTTCTGGAACCATAAAGCAGAAAGGCTCAATGAAACCAATGTGCTGATGGATGCTGGGAAAAGTATTTGGCACTTTTCAGTACTAGTTGAGGCTTAAAAACACGAGATAGCACGATTGTGAGAAGATGGATTGGGTGTAAAGAAGGCATGACTTCCATGGTTACTCTTCTACTACTGGATATGGATTCAATAATGGCCTCATCAGTGATGGCTAGTGCTCTGTCTTCCCTGCAGGTTAGCCACTGCCTCCTGCAGAAAAATTGAGGGAAATGACTCAGCATTTAACATAGTTGGATGGTACACCTATCACGGTTGACTAACTGGCAGTTTGCACATAATGTGTGGTGTAGTTGTGAGACTTGCAAGAATGGGAGGATAAAGTGGAGCTTTATAAATGTTATGTATAAGCTCTGACAGATTGTTGGTGATACATTCAGCGACTTATGAGATTAGAAATAACACTGGCAGGATATGTCAGTTGAAGAAACATTAATTGTCTTTAAATATGTACACAAGGTCATTGAACTTCTTACAACATTGCATCTAAGTTCTTCATGGTTGATTTCTGGATTTCATCTTCATAACTATCTTCTTCTATTGCCTGCTCATTATGAATCTGGAGGGTTAGTAGTTATTCATGTCTCCTTTTAACCTCTGCACCAAGGTCTCCATTGCAGCATCCAAAAACCAAAGTGTTCATCTCTTTCATATTGTGCCATGAATCTTTTGGCTTCCATTACTTGCTGTAACCACAATGCACAGTCAGATGGCTAACCACTCAAAGAAATGATCCCTGTTTTAAGATAATTAGCAAATCAGTAACATGCCTATTACTTGCTGGATATCGAAACTATTATGATAACCAGCACAGATTTATTGCTCCTTTTGCATCATCAAACAGGTGCCAGCTAAATGAATTTGTGAAGCATGTATTTATTTTCAGGAGTCAATTTACTGCTCCTGGATTTGCATAACTTCAAAGCATTCAGTGGTGCAAAACTAGTCAAATGACAAAATTGGCAATGCCCATGGAAACCGTAAAACTAATGGAAATATGGCTTAAATCACATTTATTATTTGTCTATGGAAGAAAAATATTCAGAATGGAAGATGTAATGTAATCTAGCATTTTGTAAAGAATAAACTATGTATTTTTTCGCCAAATGGAAACCCTTTCCAAAACTGTACAATACAATTTATACTCAAATCAAAAAATACCAAAAATATATACCAGAGATGATATTTCTGAAATTCACTGAGGGTGCAAGCTCATCACAATCAATCTTTTCTTGAAAGAGCACATCAATATGTCAAGAAGAAAGCTGTTCAGAACTTTGAACAGAATTAATGCTTCAACTATTTTCCATTTGTACATGGATTCCATCACCACATAGGATTATATGCTACCACATTACAAATAAAGTAACAAACATTAGTCTGTAATACTCCACCATTTTGGCAGTGTAAGAGCACTATCTGGTGGAACATTCACTCCATGCAGCTAAATCTTGATAATGCACATCTACCCATTACAGAAGGAAAACTAGTATCAATATTTTGCTCCTACAATCAACAACCTCTGTGCCAAAAGGGTTTATGGCTAAATTTCATTTAGTTAGTTAATTGAGGAACTCTGGTTAGCTAATGAGCAAGTATTGGAAATATTAACTTGATGTAGTTTAGGACGATAATGGAATTGTTTCTGGAATAATTCAAAAACTGCTGTAAGTAATCTATAAAGTGGCCACTCATCAGTGAGTAAAATGCTGACGATTGTGCAAATTTTTGAAAACTGTTCAGTTGTGACTACAATATAATGTACAGTATTGCATTTGCCCTGAATCATTGAACTGTACATTTCATGCAACATTTAACATTCTTTTGCTGAATGAACACCATAATTGCAGCATCTGATGTGAAGATGTTTAAACAATGGAAGCAGAAGAGGAATTTTGATTCGAGTAGCAGTATCTTTTTGTGATACAGGCAAGACATTATGTCACAGATGGGAAATACATTTACTCCTTGCTGAAAATCAACACCAGTGCACCACAAGGATACATGGGTGTAGAGAGTAGAACAGTGGGAATTGCACTCCATCTGTAAATTTGCTAAAGATACAACTATTGTTGGCAGAATTTCAGATGGTGATGAGGAGGCATACAGGAGTGAGATAGATCATCTGGTTGAGTGGTGTCAAAACAACAGCTTTGCACTCAACATCAGTAAGACCAAGGAAATGACCAGTCCTCAGTGAGGGATCAGCAGTGGAAAGTGCCATCAGTTTCAAGTTTCTTATTGTTAACATCTCTAAAGATCTATCTTGGGCCAAGCACATTGATGCAACTACAAAGGTGGCTCAACAGTGGCTATATTTTATTAAATGTTTGAAGAGTGTTGCGACACTCGCAGATGTACCATGGAGAGCATTCTAACTGGTTGTATCACTATCTGGTAGGGAGGGGCGACTGCACAGGAACAGAAAAAGCTGCAGGAGGTGGTAAACTCAGCCAGCTCCATCGTGGTTAATAGGCTCCGGAGCACTGAGAACACCTTCAAAAGACGATGCCTCAAAAAGGCGCATCTGTCATTAAGAACTCTCATCACCCTGGTCATGCCCTCTTCTCATTGCTATCGTCAAGGAGGAGCCTGAAGACACACATTCAATATTTTAGGAACAGCTTCTTCCCCACATCCATCAGATTTCAGAACGGACAATTAATCCATGAACACTAACTCATTATTTTTATCATTGCTCTCTTTTTGCTCTACTTATTTAATTTTTAAATATGTATTTTGTATAGTAATTTATAGTTTTAAATAATTGTGTTTTGCAAGTGCTGCTGTCCCAAAACAAAATATTTCATGGCATAACTTCAACTGATTCCTATACTGAAGGTTGGACTATAAAGATTGAGTAAAATAAAAAATACACTTTTTTTGCCAAAATAGATCATAATCTTAAAAACACAAAGCAATTTCCCTTAATAGAACATTTTAAATTAATTTCTCTGTAAACCTATTATCTGACAACAGATGTGGTCTCAAAATGTTCTTAAGCCATTACCCCAAATTAATATAAAAGTTCCTCATGTCCACTATTTTAAACATAACAAAATCTATATACTGTATTATGATACATTGAAATCATTTCCGAACCCCAGCCAAGTAGTCTATGGTGAAAAAGAACTGCATACAACAAAATGATTGATTTAAGTTATTTGCCAGTGCTCGCACATTCTCTGAATACCCAGCTACACAAAGCTACTGTTGATAAGTCATTGTTTGCAGACTTAATCAAATGAAAATCTAACACCCGTCTTTCCAATTTATAAATTACCTAAACATGATGTTAGGAGTTACTGACATACCTCCATTTTCCTCTTCAGTGCTATTTGTTTCAGCCATTTCACAGCTGTCTAAATCTGATTCGCCATCCAAATCAATGACCCCTTCTGCTGACATCACCAGTTCATCCTTCTGTTGATAAAAACGCAGTTAAGTTAGTAAATGCCCATCTTCTGCTCAGAAACACAATATAAAACAGTGCAACAATTATGCTCTTTTTGCACAGAAGGTAGTTTATCAATTTGCTCTGTACATAAAGCAAATGGCTTATTTCTGCCTTAAAGCCATTGACAACTAATGCAGAGCTGTTATACTGAAAGTTTACTTCCTTCAGCTCACAAGTGTTGTTTGCAGCTAGGGACCTCACTATCCAGGCGACAGTTAAGTACAAACCTGTCAGTATCTGTCAGGTTCCCTTTTCCTGAATCTGTGCCTTTTCAAATGATTACAGGGATAACAACATGAGTGACAAGAAACCCCAAAATTCTGAATAAAAGCAATTCAATATATCAATTTTTAAACATTTCAGTGGTACACTAAGCACTTCTATCACTGAGATTATCGTTTTTCAGATTAATAATAAAATGCATAGCAATAACTAGGGAATTTATATGTGTCTTGGCTCACCACTCTCTGATCCTTCCTCAACAGCAAATTAGAATCAGTAGTTAAACTGAAGCTTTACAATTGTTTGTACTTCAAATTACTTTTCAACCTGATTACAATACAATGCCACCTTGCTTCAGCTAATCGTATTCTTGCAACTGAATCTCCAGGTCATGGTTTAAATTCCAAGGTGGCATTTGAGTACTTAGTTATGCTAACATTCCAGTATGGTATTGTCCCCTTTTATAACTGCCTTGAGAAGTATCCTTGTTAAAATAGACACTGTTCCTGCATTATTTCAGTATTTCTGCAGCAATGGTATACTCTGACCACCAGCTCAAATAAATGAATCTAGCTGACCAGGGAGTTCTGCGTACAAGCCAACCACAGCATGAGAAACCTATTAACCAATCATTATGCTCACCACTATGCACAATATGGCTAACGAGTTTGTGTTAAAAAACAGAAGCAATGAAGTTCAAAAGAATGTTTTAAATATTTTCACCTGTCTGAAAGAGATGATAAGGCTTAAAATAAATATAGCTTTTAAAAATGCTTGATCTTAAAGAATAGTTGAGATCACATTTTCATTATTAGTAATTAATCAGTGTACACAACATATTATAGCAAATGTAATCTCAATGAGGTCTGTCTGCCATTGAGATGCATAAAGTTAAAGTTGTATCTTTATATATAATGAAAGTGCTTAAATTGTTCGTACATTACTGGATATACAAGTGATCAAAGGCAAAACAAGAAATACAAATTCAGCACTATTAAAAATCTCAGTAATTAAACCCAAACGGATTGCTAGGAATGGTGCCTTTGTCATCATGCACTCTAGTGAACACTGTAGCATTACAGTGAGCAGCATGCTTTTCTCTTTTGATCAAATATGACATTTTCAATATTTCCTATGACTTAGTTGAAAAACACGCAATCCAATGATTATCATATTTCCAAATAACATTAAGCTTTTATAAAAGTACTTTGTCTATAAACAAGTTTTATATTTACTTACTTTAAGAGCATAAAGACCCATCTTTCCTGGAATTCGACAGAAAGCTCCATCTTCCACACGAGCATTGGTGTGAAGCATGGCATTAAGGCAGGCCAGAGGAGAGGTTCCACTGATTTGAGAGAGGGATGCACATATAAATGTGTGAGCACTTCTCACAAAACATTCACTTTCCACTTGGACTTTGTGCAAATTCCATCAACCTTGACCAGCATTTACATCACAATAGCAGAGATGAAAAGCAAATTTTAGTCTTGAGCATTTGTAAAAATAACTATCAGACACTTAATAAACCAAAATCCAAGTAAAATCACAATCTAAATTCATTTAAATTATGTGTTGCGTAAACTAAAGGCAAAGCTTAATACATATGGTAGAAATCCAAGAAACTACTCATGTTCTAAAATGCCAGAATGATCAAAGAAGGGGAAAGTTCAAGAGTATCAGTATTCAATGAATAAAGGAAAATGCATTTGAATGACCTGGAAGTGGGGGGTTGGGAGACATTGCTACAACATATGCTTCACTTCTTTTCCTTCTCAGAAGTCATTTGTTGCATATGTGACTTGTTAGCACATCATGCAAACTTTCTGACTTCGTATTCAAGGAAAAGAAATCTGCAATGATGCCCTTCACATAGTATACACTCACTCAATTATTGCCACCTAAAATGCCAATTCACAACTATCTTTATGCTATTATTTATTTATTTTTATTATTTCATAGGAAGTTTATAATGCTGTAAATTCTGATATTTAGAGTTCAACTTAAAAGCACAAGTCTTTGAACTGAAAAAACTATTGAAAATCAATCACATTGTTGGTCTAAGTCACACATAGACTAGAACATAAACAAGGAACCACAGAGTTTTAACAACTATCAGCAGTTCCATGGTTATCACTAAAGAGGCAAGTTCTAATTGCAATCTTGCTGAATTAATTGAATGGTGCCTTTTTTTTTGTCTCTTGCAGCATACCTCAAAAAGTTGAACAGCTAAAGAAATACTTTCGGAATACCATTGTAACAAAGAAATAACATTTGTCTTTTAAATTTGTTCTGCTACTCAAGTTGATCTTTATGGAAAAATATCTTGCCTAGGAATGCAATTGAATAAGAATGTAAGAAAACAGGAGCAGGAGTTGTTCACTCAGCCCTTCAATTCTAACTTGCCATTTAATATGATTGTGGCTGACAGGCTCGATGGTTGGTCTCATCTCTTCCTCAGTGCCAGTCCCACCTAGCCCTCCATTCCATAATTTCAATAATGTATCTGCTTCCTCAATAAATAGCCCAATAATCTCACCTCCATAACCATCTAGAGTAAAGAATTCCAGGTTCATCACCACCTGTAGGTAGAAGTTCTGATGCACTTCTTCAGTTAGAACTGACTGTTCCCTAATCATCTGAAATTGTTCTATTAGCGGAATAATCTTAAATGTTTCAGTAAAATATATAAATGTGTGAGCACTTCTCACAACACATTCGCTTTCCATTTGGTCCTTCTGAAAATTCCATCAAGAATTCCATTCTTCTAAAAAAAATGCTCAGGACATGACAATCCCTTCACTCCAGAAGTTGTCACTGAGAGATTAATAACCCAGTCTGTATTATCTTTTCTCATATGACAACACAACTATCCCAGGAATCAATCCAGTGAATCTTTGATGTATTCCCTGCATTGCAATAATATCCTTCTGAAGATAAGGAGACTGACCCTTAAATAATATTTTTCACCACTGCCTTATCTAGTTCCAGTAAGATATCCATATGCTTGTATTTAGACTTACCTAATTGTTTGTTATATTTTAGTGATGATGTAAGAGGGTAAGAGGGAACTCAGGTCCCTCTGATGATGAGTACCATTCAATTCCTCATTAAAAAAATCTCTTCCTATACTTTAAAAACATGATACTCTATATGCCATTCTCTCCCATTTATTTCGCCTCTCCATACCCCACTAAAAAGACTGTTGGCATTATTTTTATAATTCATTCTGAATTCAGGATAGTTTCTTCAAAAAAATGGACTTAATATACTTGATCCTCTTGTTCAAAGGGAATGTGGGTAGATCTGAAATATACTTGAAATAACTTGAGGTGAATTAAATCTTTACAGTTTGGCATTCTTCAATGATTGATCTTCATTCAATACCTTCATGATTTTTAGAAGAAATTGCTGGACTAATGGGACTTAATTATCTTTAATCTACTGGAAACTTTTGAACTTTCACTCAGTGTCCACTTTATTAGGTACACCAGTACACCTGCTCGTTAATGCAAATATATAATTAGCCAATCATCTGGCAGCAATTTAACATATAAAAGCATATATAAATGGTCAAAAGGATCAGTTTTGTGCAGACCAAACAACAGAATGTAGAAGAAATGTGATTTAAGTGGCTGACCGTAGAATGATTGTTGGTGCCAGCTGAAATGGTTTGAGTATCCGAGAAATGCTGATTACCTGGAGTTTTCACGTACAGCAGTGTCTAAAGCAGGGGTTCCCAACCTTCCTTTTAATGCCATAGACCCCTATCATTAACCAAGGGGTCCTTGGACTCCAGGTTGGGAACCCTGCTCTACAGTTTACAGAGAATGGTGCAAAAAACAAAAAAAATCCAGTGAGCAGCAGCTCTATGGGTAAAAATGCCTTGTTAATGAGAGAGGTCAGAGGAGAATGGCCAGACTGGTTCAAGCTGGTGGAAGGCGACAGTAACTCAGATAACCACACATTACAACAGTGGTGTGCAGAAGAGCATCTCTGAAAACACAACACATTGACCTTTCAAGTGCATGGGCTACTGCAGCAGAAGACCAAGAATATAATTTTAAGTGACCATTGTATTAGGTATAGGGAAAAAGTAGCCACTAAGTGTATATTGACTAACAATTTAACAAGTATGTTGATAACTTTAAAGTATTTACTCTCAAGATGAGTAACTACTGAGACAAGTCTTGAATTTTGGAGGAAGAGGGAAGGGGGAGAGAGGGGAGCGGAGAGAGGTATTGCTTCAACATTTTCAGTAATATGAATGAAAAGAAAATATAAACACTACTTTCACTGTATTTCAATTAAATAGTCTTTTTGTTTAGGCTAACATCAAATTCATATTCCTGAAACTAATACCAATAAGTTGGTATTTATAAGTATAATAAATCACTTCACAAATTGGCACAATTGAATAATTATAAATTATTAAATTATTAACTATCAGTTATTAGTCTTAGTTCTTTTGTGGGAGTGAACTCAAATACTCCATTATTTGACATTACTGTCAATAAAACAGTATATGAATTATCTTTAATCATGATGGGCCATCTGAGTCAAGAAAAATATAAAAGTAAGACATTTATTCTCTTATAAAGCAGTATGGTTCATCCAATTAAAGTAGATTTTAGAAAGAAAAATATTACAAATGCTCACCTTCTGAAATGCCACCATATGTTGAATAAGGTCCAACGTATTAATGAAGGGGAAAAAAATTAAAATCAGTAATGCAGAGAATAAAACAAATACATACCAGAAGACTAATTTTACTATATCTTATATTTTGGACCTGAAACTATTTCCTTATGGTACAATGTTATACATATTATTCTAACAGTTGTTCATCATCTGATATTGTAATAAACCAAAAAAGCTATATTTTATGTAAGTTGGTCACAACGAGAGGACAGTGGAAATCTTCATAAAATAAGAGAGCGGCTGCACCAGAGTTACTCAGGCAGATGCATTTGTATTTTCAATCAAAGAATCAATCTTGACAACGACAGCTTTAACAGCAACATCTCATGCCTGCAAATGAATGATCTAATTTAATAGAGTGGTGCTCAGGAATTATGCTTCCAAGAAGGAGGGAGCATAAGGATGGCAGCTAATTTTCTAAGAAATACACAGTAAATTGAATATATTTTTATATGCACTTCTTTTCTTTAATTCTTTCTAATACATTCTACTCTCAAATCTTTTTAGTAAAATTCAGTAGCTGGATTAATAAGAGACTATTCCTATCATTTTATAGATGGTGACTTCATTGCTTATAATGTTATTAATATACTGTATAAATTTGTAGAGCTGTGCTGCTCAGAACCCTTGTTTTTGACCATGCTTTGGTTTGACATTCATATGTTCAAACTTAATGCATTATGCTTTTCAATCATTTGGTGATAATTACTGAATATTTAAAACAAATCTTACTTTTTTACTGTTTTAATAATATGTAATGTTAATAAATCCAAGTCGAGTAGTGGCATCAAAGT
Organism: Hypanus sabinus; assembly: GCF_030144855.1. Lineage (NCBI taxonomy): Eukaryota > Metazoa > Chordata > Chondrichthyes > Myliobatiformes > Dasyatidae > Hypanus > Hypanus sabinus. The sequence continues at coordinate 163,203,503 of NC_082706.1, read as the reverse complement.
GGCATAGAGTAGTGATGAGAGGGCGCACAGGAGTGAGATGAGAGATATGAGTGGAGTGGTGCCGCAGCAACAACCTGGCACTCAACGTCAGTAAGACGAAAGAGCTGATTGTGAACTTCAAGAAGTGTAAAGATGAAAGAACACATACCAATCCTGATAGAGGGACCAGAAGTGGAGAGAGTGAGCAGCTTCAAGTTCCTGGATGTCAAACTCTCTGTGGATCTAACCTGGTCCCAACATATCAATGTAGTTATAAAGAAGGCAAGACAACGGCTATACTTCATTAGGAGTTTGAAGAGATTTGGCATGTCAACAAATACACTCAAAAACTTCTATAGTTGTACCATGGAAAGCATTCTGACAGGCTGCATCACTGCCAAGGATGAAGGGGCTACTGCACAGGACTGAAAGAAGCTGCAGAAGGTTGTAAATCTAGTCAGCTCCATCTTGGGCAGAAGCCTAAAATGTACCCAGGACATCTTTAGAGATTGGAGTCTCAGAAAGGCAGTGTCCATTATTAAGGACCTCCAGCACCCAGCGCATGCACTTTTCTCACTTTTATTGTCAGATAGCAGGTTCAGAAGCCTGAAGGCACACAGTGAGCGATTCAGGAAGAGCTTCTTCCCCTCTGCCATCTGATTCCTAAATGGACACTGAATCTTTGGACACTATCTCACTTTTTTTAATATACAGTATTTCTGTTTTTGCACTTTTTAAAATCTATTCAATATACATAATTGAGTTACTTGCTTATTTATTACTTTTTTCCTTCTCTGCTAGATTATGTAATGCATTGAACTGCTGCTGCTAAATTAACAAATTTCACGTCACATGCCGGTGATAATAAACCTGATTCTGAATTCTAATTGTTCAAGTTTAAAAGTGCAGGTCATCCCCAGGTTAAGAATGCACAATTTTGGACATCACTACTGTATATATGAACAAGCACTTACAATATTATTAAATTCAAAAGTCTAATGTACATAAAAGTGCATCCATTCTTTCCTCTGAATGGCAGAACTATGTTCCTTTCTCTCCACTTTTAGAAATTGTTCTTTTCTATCAGTCTTTGTTTTTGATGCCTTTCTTTACAATACCTATGGAGGAATCGTTAGCATACAGGGTGATTTATGTGTATTTTCTGACTTATTCAATAATCAATTTATGATCAACTCTAAAAACAAAACCTGTTCCTTACTGGGAGAGGCCTGGAATAAATTGAATTACATTAACAATTAATGTTTTAACATATAGGTCCTCACCAGGCTGAGACAAGGTTCCATTCAGTGAAATGCAGGCTGTAGGTAATGCGGCTGCAAGCCAAGCTGCCATGTGGCAGAAGATGCCTGCAGTTCGCAGCAGGGAGAAATCTCTGCCACCAGCTTCCCAAATGTTCGATCGTATGTATGGGCTGTTGTTAAATCAGGTGTACAGAAGCAGGAGAGTACCTGTATGAATAAATTCACTGTATCCACACTCAGTTTGGTTGATACCCAAAAATAATTGCTTATTAGGAGTAATTTTCTGACTTCATATTTCTGGTTGGGAGCCAAGCTCATTAACTAGCATATTGGAAATTCAAGAGTGGGCTCTATGGTACTGATCTAGATTTCTCATGAGATCCTAATAAGTGATATTCCCTGATTTAAAACTGGCATAGTTCTGTTAAAAGCAAATTATGCCTAAATAACTAGATAGAAATTTTTTGATAAAATAACCCGAGAGGTTCGATGAGGGAAATAACATCTGACAGGGTGCATGTGGATTTTGAGAAGGTAATTTCATCTGAGTGATAGTCATAGAATAAAAAGGCCTCTGGCAGCATGAGTTGATTGAAAGCAGATAAAGTAATATGATTGACTGTTGGACAGGAAGGAAGTGTACAATTGTGTTCTCCAGGGATCAGTACTGGGATCACTTAATATTTAAATGACAAGAACTTGGATGCACATATATAATTCCTAAATTTGCAGATGGCATAAAACTTGTGAGCTGTGAAGGCTATAGAAATAGACTATCTCTTAGGTGATAAAGGCAAGCTGAGGGAATAAGCTGTTGGTAAGGGATAGAATTTAATACTGAGAGAAACGCTATGTTGCATTTTGGCAGGAAGAATGAGAATAAGCAACATAAACTTGAGGGAATATTTCTAAAAAGTGTTTGAGATTAAGAGATCTGGGGTGTAATTCAGTGAAAGTGGCAGAAGAGATTGCAAAAGGTTAAAAAATCATGAGGACTCTTGGGTGTTGTAAGTAAAAGCATTAGAGTAAAGATGTGATGCTGAACCTTTACCAAGCACTGGATTGGCCATGGGGGCGGAGTTTCAAGATGGCGACGTAGACATCTGCCTTTTAGGCACTCTTCATCTTTTCAACTATAATCACCCTTTAATCAAACCTTTTCGTACTTAATCATATGGGTTGTTACTTACGATTTACTTTTTTTTTCTAAAACAATATTTGATCTAATCTTTCTAAACTTAAAATGGCTACAGCTAAGAAATCATCTAAAGACTCTTTATCTCTCGATGCAATTTCTAATCTTCTGGATACTAAACTTGCAAGTTTGGAAAGTAAATTGGAAAGTAAAGCGGCAAATTTGGAAAGTAAACTGGCAAGTTTGGAAAATAAACTTACCACGAAAATGTCTGAACTTGAAGGAGTTGTTAGATCGCTTGATACCAAGCTTCAATCGCAGGCATCGGATATTCCACGGCATGAAGACAAGATCGTGACTCTTGAGAAGTTAATTTGTGAAAAAATACGTACAATTGAAACGTTGGAGAAGAAGGTACTGTCGACTGCTAGAACAGTTGATCAGTATAAGTTTAAAATTACCGATCTTGAAAACAGATCTCGCAGACAGAATTTGCGAATCATCGGGCTTCCCGAGAAAGTTGAGTCCGGTGACTTAACTGAATTTTTCTCTAACTTATTATGGGAAGTTTTCGGTGATGAAGCTTTGCAGGCTAAACCTATTATAGATCGTGCCCACAGAGTTGCGAGATTTTCGGCTACAGGTGACAAGCCACGAGCTGTGATTGTTCGCCTCCATCATCCTCGGGAGAAAGAGCTTTTAATCCGATTAGCTCGTCGGAAAGGTATGATTTCTCACAGAAACTTTAAGTTTCGTATTGTTGAAGATTATTCATTCAAAGTGATGAAAGCGAGAATCGCTTTTAAACCAGTGATGGCAGAGATTCATTCGATTGGATTTAAACAAGATTTAAGATATCCAGCGAATCTCAGAATTAAGTTGAATGACAACAGTCAGCGCTCCTTTAATACTCCGGAAGAAGCGAAGAAATTCGTCGAAGAATATCGATCTTCTAGTATAAGTTGAACTATGTGTTATGTTGAATTTTTGGAGAGAAGATGCCATTTCGTTTTGGGTTTTAACCTATGAAGCTGTGTTGTAGCTTCTTACTTTGGTCTATAGATCTGTTTTTTTTTTATTATTATTATCATGGTTTATAGATGCTTTTTTAATTTTTCTATAATGTCTTTTTTCTTATTTTTTTTCTCTGTATTGGATATACATGTTTATATTTTGTGATAATGACTTTTTTTTTAAGATGTCGTTTCTTCTTCCCATAAGACTTTGCTTTCCGTAAGCATTTATTTGTTTGCTTGTACTTGGAAATGGGACGAATGTTTTGGATTTTTTGGACTTTTTTTATATTGTAGTGACTATTGAATCCTTTTTTAATCCTATTTTGATGACTTTTTTATTAAATTTTTTAATAGATTGAACTTACATTTATATTTTGTAATATGGTTTTTTCAAAATGTCGTTTCTTTTTCCCATAAGTCTTTGCTTTTGAAACGTCATTTTTCTTGTATTTGAATATGGAATCTTTTTTTAAAGGTATATTACACTTTTTCAAACTTTAATGTTTATCCTTTTTTATTAACGATCTTTTGCTTTAATATACTTTTTTTCCATTTTGATTGATGTATATATATATATATTTTTTTTGCAACCCTGTACTTTAATCTGGGTGTTATATAGTTTCTTTTTATATTTTCATGAAGCTGCCATCTTGAAATGGGGGTAATATTAGTATTAGTTTATGCGCCTGCCGCTTGGCTTTTTTTCGAGGGGTTGGGGGAGGGGGTAGGGATCTTTTTTCACGCTTTTGCTTTTTATTTTTTTGCTTTTAGTTCATGGGCCGACTTTAAATTATTAATATTGGTGAGGTGTCATGTTCTTCGGTTACTCCTGTATCATTATTCCTTCTTCCTGAATTATGGGTTATGTGTCTTTTTAACCTTTTATCATATGTACAATTAATATTGGCATGATGGACAAGTCTATTAATTTTATTTCTTGGAATACTAATGGTTTAAATAATCCGATTAAATGTAAAAAAATATTTAAAGTATTCCATAGACTAAATGCTAATATTATCTTTGTACAGGAGACCCATATTAGGAGGGAGGACAATCAACGCTTTTTTCGGTTCTGGCAGGGTCAACAATTTCACTCGAATTGTACCGCTAAAATCAGGGGTGTGTCTATTTTTATAGACCCCTCAATTTCGTTTATACATCATGAAATTATATCTGATCCACAGGGCAGATTTTTGTTGATAGCTGGTTCACTTTTTAATCGAAAAGTGGTTCTAGTTAATATTTATGCTCCAAACCTTGACTGCCCTGAATTTTTTAAATGTTTATTTACTTCCCATCCTAATCTAAATGAATATATGTTGATAATGGGTGGAGATTTCAATTGTTGTTTGAATCCTTTGATGGATAGATCTAAACCTATTCGAATTCTTCCGAATAGATCAGCTTTACTTATTAATTCTTTTATGGTTGATTCGGGAATTACTGAAATATGGCAGTTTTTGAACCCTAAAGTTAAAGAATTTTCGTTTTTTTCACATGTATATCATAGTTATTCTAGAATTGATTATTTCCTTATTGATCATCGTTTATTAACAGATGTTACTGATTGTAAATACGATTCTATTGCCATTTCGGATCATGCACCTTTGAAGTTATCTATCAAGATTTTGGACTCTTCCATTAATACTAGATCTTGGAGACTCAACGCTACTTTGCTTCAAGATCCAGAATTTATTACCTTTATAAAACAGCAAATTGACTTATTTTTTTCAACAAACTATACCGAAGAAATTGACAGAGGAATACTTTGGGATTCTTTTAAGGCTTTTATTCGTGGACAAATTATCTCATATTCCGCTGGTAAAAGAAAACAAAGATATTTAGATATAGCTTTATTAGTGGATAAAATTAAAGAAATTGATAAGATTTACTCCGTGACTCCTACCAAAGAACTTTATAAGAAAAGAGTTGAGCTTCAAATGGAACATAGCTTATTATTATCTTCTTCAATTGAGAATCAATTAATTAAGACCAGGGCTCAATTTTATATTCATAGTGACCGAACTGGTAAATTGTTAGCTAACCAATTAAAAGCTATTTCGACTAAGCGACAAATTATTAAAATTCGTAAACAAGACGGTAATTTGACTACTGATCATAAAGAAATCAATAATGCTTTCCAAGATTTTTATAAATCTTTATATCAATCAGAAATTGATGGCGATCTGTCTATGATGGATAATTTTTTTAACAATTTGAATATTCCCAGACTGACAGATGAAGATCGAAGTTTGTTTGATGCTCCTATTTCTATGGCTGAAGTAGGAGAGGCTATTTCATCAATGAATTTAGGGAAAGCTCCTGGTCCTGATGGCTATATTATAGAATTCTTTACAACTTTTTCTTCTTTGGTTTCCCCTTGGTTATGTGAAATCTTTAATGATGCATTCATTAAGAAGAGATTACCCCAGTCTTTTTATGAAGCTACTATTTCATTAATTCTTAAAAAAAATAAGGATCCTACTTTATGTGCATCTTATCGCCCTATATCGCTACTAATTGTAGACTCTAAGATTCTTACAAAAATTTTAGCTATTAGGTTAGAAAAGATACTATCACAGATTATTTCAGGAGATCAAACTGGTTTTATTAGGAACCGATATTCCTTTTTTAATGTTAGAAAATTGATTAATATAATTTATACTTCTCCACCCACAATCTCAGAATGTGTTATTTCATTAGATGCTGAAAAAGCTTTTGATAGAGTTGAATGGACATACTTATTTAATGCCTTGAAAAATTTTAATTTTAGCTCTAATTTTATATCATGGATTAAATTAATATATTATAAACCTGTTGCTTCTGTTCTTACGAATAATTACAGATCCTCTTTTTTTCAATTATCTCGTGGTACGAGACAAGGTTGTCCCTTAAGTCCTTTATTATTTAATATTGCATTAGAACCTTTAGCCATTGCTATTCGTGAATCTCCTAATATTTTTGGTATTACCCGTAATGAGAAGTTATACAAGTTATCACTTTATGCTGATGACTTGTTGTTATATATTTCTGATCTGGATAGGTCTATTCCCGCTATTCTATCCTTGTTGGTTCAATTTGGTAGTTTCTCTGGTTACAAACTAAATTTGGACAAGAGTGAATTATTTCCTTTAAATGCGCAAACTTTACTGTATGACAGGATACCATTTAAAGTTGTTACTGATAACTTTATCTATTTAGGTATAAAAATTACCAAGAAATATAAAGATTTATTCAGATTGAATTTTTAACCTATGCTTCATCAAATTCAACAACTTATTACTAGATGGTCTCCTTTATCCTTATCATTAGTTGGTCGGATCAATGCTATTAAAATGATGATTTTACCGAAATTTTTATATTTATTTCAAGCCTTACCAATTTTTATTCCTAAATCTTTTTTTGATAACATTGATTCAAAAATTTCCTCATTTGTGTGGCAAAATAAAAACCCCAGATTAAGTAAAAGACAGTTACAGAAATCTAAAAAGGATGGTGGTTTAGCTTTGCCTAATTTTAGATTTTATTATTGGGCGAATAATACTCGAAATTTAATATATTGGAAACCACCATATTAGACTCACTATTGTGCCCACAGTGGGTAAATTTAGAATGTAATGATGCACAAGGATATTCTTTATTTTCTGTTCTTGGTTCTTCTCTCCCTGCTGATTTAGTTAAATTCAATAAACAGATATCTAACCCTATTGTCAAACATACATTACGAATTTGGTTTCAATTTCGTAAGTTTTTTACTCTGAAAAACTTTGTTCTTGATAGCCCTATCTTACTTAATTTTTTTTAAACCTTCTTTAACAGATCAAGCTTTTAGCATATGGAAAAGGAAAGGTATAATATGTTTTCGTGATCTTTTTTTTGAAGGTAGTTTGATGTCTTTTGACCAACTTTCCAACAAATTTACGTTACCTAAATCTAATTTTTTTAGATATTTACAAATTAGAAATTTTTTATATAAAGTTTTACCATCCTTTCCTAATTCAACTTTGATAGATTTTTCAGATATGATTTTTACCTTAAATCCCTGTCAGAAGGGATTGGTGGCTCTTATTTATAATATGATTATGAAGATACAACCAGAGGTATCGAGTAAAATTAAACAGGAATGGGAAAAAGAACTTCAATACAATATATCAACAGAAAAATGGGGAAAAATTTTACAAATGGTTAATTCTTCTTCTATATGTGCTAAACATGCTTTAATACAATTCAAGGTCGTACATAGAGCTCATATGTCTAAAGACAAGCTTGCTGGATTTTACTCTCATGTTAACCCTCAATGTGACAGATGTCATTTAGATGTGGCTTCATTGACCCACATGTTTTGGTCATGTCCTACCTTACATAACTATTGGAAGGACATATTCGCTACCATTTCCTCAATTTGGAATATTGATTTACAACCTAATTTTATCACTGCAATTTTTGGTATACCAAATGAGGATGATAGTCGACTTTCCCCTTCAATTAGATGAATGATTGCCTTTGCAACATTAATGGCCAGAAGGTCTATATTTCAAAATTGGAAAGACGTAAATCCTCCTACCACATTTCAGTGGTTCTCTCAAACTATTTCTTGTCTGAGTTTAGAAAAAATTAGAAGTACTATTTTCGATTCATCAATTAAATTTGAAGAAACTTGGGGACCGTTCATTCGACATTTTCATATGAATTAATTTGGCTGCTTCCAGACCTTTTCTCTTTTTATTCTTGTTTTGGTATGGAGTTCCGGAGTTCTTGACACTATCATATACATATAAACTATTATTATTGCCCATGTTTAGTTTAGGTTTATTATTTTTTTATATATATATTTTTTCTTGCATTTTTATATATTTTTTTCTTTTGTTGACTATTCTTAATCCCTTTTATGTATAATCAATATAGGTTAGATTGATTATTATATGATCTTTTTTTTGCCGATAGTTTAATAAGATATTGTTATCTTGTTATTAATTTAACTTTAAGTTCAATGTACTCGTAACCTATTTAATACAATATTATGTTATTTTTTTAATATATGAAATTCAATAAAAAGATTGAAAAAGAAAGAAAAAAAGGATTGGCCACAAATGCAGCATTGCATTAAGTTCTAGTCATCTTACTATTAGAAAGATGTATTAACTTGACTCCAAGGATGAGATACTTTAGTTATTTTCATAATAAGATGGCTGGATTCTCCAGTTGATTATTCCCAAAGGCCTCAAGGGTACCAGTGCATCTAGGGTGTTTTATTTGCAATTGTAGTAAATATTAGAAAGGATTTTAGTTCCTTCAAGCACATTATTGATTTTGTGTCTCCACAGGATCTCTAAAAGTAGCAATGCAACACCACAAAATACAATCCTTTGGGAAACATTTGAGTAAGTACACTGAATATATCAGTGAGCAATACCTGTAGCTGAAAGTAAATGCTATACTCATTACAGTAAACTTTGGCTACCACAGTTCCTTCAATTGGAAAAATATAATGAATGCTTAGCCTGGAAACTGTAAATGAATCTTATACTCTTTTTCATAAATAAGCATTTTTTCTGTCTGCATTGTACTAACTGAACTGATTCAGCTTTTTAAAGTTCTGTAATGACGTTTATTTGAACAGAGCCTGCTAATAAAACATCCAAAACAAAAGAATTATTTAATGTCAACTACATTCAAAAAGATTTGCTGGTCATGCACATAACCTAATATCTGAATTTAAAACAAAAATTACTGAAAACTGTCAGTGGGTTAGGCTGAAAATATAGAACTTCAGATTGAAGGCTTTTCATAAGAACTGCGAAGAATGACCAAGTTTATTAACTTAAAACATTTTTCTCTCATTTCACTGTTGCTATCTGTCCTGTGAATGTTTCCAACATTTTCTGCCTTTAGTTTAAATGTTCATCACACGTTTTTCTTTAAATTTCAATTAATAATATTTTAAATGGTTTGCCTTGGTCATCTGTCAAGTTGACTCGGTACAATAGAGCAAAAGTACTTTCATGAATTAAAGCAGCTTCAAATAATACTGAAGTTAAATTTATAACAGATTGTGATTAAATCTGATAAAACAAACTTCTTACCAAAAGTAACAATATAGAAAGAGCCCTTAGTATGCAAACGAGAGAAATGAAAATGATGGCTCATTTAGAGAGAAAAAAAACAAAGAAATTCTACTTCATTTCCATACCTAACTTCATCAGAACAGGGCACTTGATTTCACTGATGAAGGGACTTGGCCTGAAATGTTGACTGTACTTTTATCCATAGATGCTGCCTGACCTGCTGAGTTCCTCCAGCATTGTGTGTGTTGTGTCATTGATTTGAATGTGGCTTTTATTTACTGAGATACAGCACAGAATGGGCCCTTCTGGCCCTTCAGGCTGTGCTGCCCAGCAATCCACTGATTTAATCCTCGCCTAATCACAGGACAATTTACAATGACCAATTAACCTAAGAACCAGTATGTCTTTGGACAATGGGAGGAAAACAGAACACCTGTTGTTGATCTTGATTAAAAAGATCAGTGCTCAGAAAATGGCTATTGTACATGGCTTGATCTGCATATTTTAACTTAATTTCTCAGTTTAGAATATAGAACATAAAACATAGAAATTTATAGCACATTACAGGCCCTTTGGCCCACAATGTTGTGCTGACCATGTAATCTACTCGAGACTGCATAGAATTTCCCTACCACATAGCCTTCTATTTTTCTAAGTTCCATGTATCTATCCAAGAGGCTCTTAAAAGACCCTATTATGTATCTGCTTCCACCACTGCCACTGGCAGTGTATTCCACACACTCATCACACTTTGTGTGAAAAACTTGCCCCTGACATCCCCTCGGTACATATTTCCAAGGACCTTAAAACTATGCCCCCTCATGTTAGCCACTTCAGCCCTGGCTATCCACACGATCAACGCACCTCATCATCTTATAACATCTATCAGGTCACCTCTCATCCTCTGTCACTCCAAGGAGAAAAGGCCAAGTTCACTCAACCTGTTTTCATAAGGCATGCTCCCCAATCCAGGCAACATCCTTGTAAATCTCCTCTGCATTCTCTCCATAGTATCCACATCCTTCCTGTAGTGAGGTGACCAGAACTGAACACAGTACTCCAAGTGGGGTTTGACCAAGGTCTTATATTGCCTTAACATTACCTCATGGCTCTTGAACTCAATCCCACGGTTGATGAATGCTAACACACCATATGCCTTCTTAACAACACTGTCAACCTGTGTAGCAGCTTTGAGTGTCCTATTGACACAGACCCCAAGATCTGTCAGATCCTCCACACATCCAAGAGTCTTACCATTTATATTATATTCTGTTTTCAAATTGGACCTACCAAAATGAACTTCTTCACAATTAACACACACAAAATGCTGGTGGAAGACAGCAGGCCAGGCAGCATCTATACATCAGGACCCTTTGTTGAGTCCTGACAAAGGGTCTCGGCCCTAAATGTCGACAGTGCTTCTCCCTATAGATGCTGCCTGGCCTGCTGCGTTCCACCAGCATTTTGTGTGTGTTGCTTGAATTTCCAGCATCTGCAGATTTCCTCATCTTTACTTCACAATTACCTGGGTTGATGTCCACCTGCAACTTTTCAGCCCAGTTCTGCATCTTATTGATGTCCCACTGTAACCTCTGACAACCCTCCAGACTATTTACAACATGCCAACCTTTGTGCCATCAGCAAACTTACTAGCCCATTCTTCTACTTCGTCATCCAGGTCATTTATAAAAATCACAAAGAAAAGGGGGTCCCAGAACAGATCCCTGTGGAACACCATTGGTCACTGACCTCCATGCAGATTACAAGCCATCTCTAACCACCCTTTGCCTTCTGTGGGCAAGCCAATTCTGGATTAACAAAGCAAGGTCTCTTGGATCCCATGCCTCCTTACTTTCTGAAGAAGCCTTGCATGGGGAAACTTATCAAATGCCTCACTGAAATCCATATACACTACATCCACTGCTCTACCTTCATCAATGTGTTTTGTTACATCCTCAAAGAATTCAATCAGGTCATAAGGCACAATCTGCCCTTGACAAAGCCATGCTGACTATCCCTAATCAGAATATGTTTCTCCAAATGCTCATAAATCCTGCCTCTCAGGATCTTCTCCAACAACTTGCCCACCACTGAAGTCAGACTTGCTGGTCTATAATTTCCTAGGTTATCTCTACTTCCTTTCTTGAACAAGGGAACAACATTTGCAACCCTCCAATCCTTCGGTACTTCTCCCATCCCTAATGATGATGCAAAGATCATCACAAGAGGCTCAGCAATCTCCTCCCTCACTTCCCACAGTAGACTGGGGTATATCTCATCCAGTCTCTATGACTTAATTGGCAATGCTTTTCAAAAGCTCCAGCGCATCCTCTATCTTAATGTCTATATGCTCAAGCGTTTCAGTTTGCTGTAAGTCATCCCCACAACCTCCAAGGTCTTTTTCCCTGGTGAATACTGAAGCGAAGTATTCATTAACTAGCTCTGCTACCTCCTCTGACTCTACGCACAAGTTTCCATTATTGCACCTGATTGGTCCTATTCCTGAACGGCTCATCCTCTTGTTCTTCACATACTTGTATAATGTCCTGGAGCTTTAAATATTTTCTTTTATTTTAAAATTATCTTTAATTACCACGCATCTTTCCCAATATTAATCCTATTTGCAACAGATGTAATTTGAGGTGGCTACTTTAGTTCATATGTTTTGGTCTTGTATCAAGATAAATAATTTTTGGAAAGATGTCTTTAAAACTTTATCAAAAGTCTTGAACTTGGACCTACAACCAAACTTATTTACAGCAACTTTTGGGATAACTTCACCAGAAGCAGGATATATTCCTGTTTATGCTCAACGGATGATAGCTTTTACAACTTTATTGGCTAGGACAACCATTTTGCTTGAATGGAAGGATCCTAATCCAACTATTGTTTCTTATTGGCTTACCTCTATTATGTCTTGTCTAAGTTTAGAGAAAATAATAAATTGGACATTTGATGCATCCTTTAAATTTGAAGAAACCTAGTGACCTTTTATTCAATATTTTCATATGGTTTGATTTATTGCTCTTCCAGTTACTTTCTTGAAACTTTGGATTTGATCAGAAAGTTTCTCTTTTTTTTATTACTTTTACTCTCAGTATGAGCTGCCCAGTCCCTTTTTTCCCTCTTTTTCTTTTTTTTCTGTTTTTGTCTATAGAGAATAGTGTTTTTATGTATATAAAAATTATAAAAGTTTCTTTATCCTTTTTTTTATAAAATGATAAGAGGAGAATTGATTATCTTATTTTTATTACATACTATTAGATTAATACTATGTATGATCTTGACAAAGTTTATTTTACCTTTTATATGAGCTGTTATCAATATAGATATTTGAGATAATTCTCATTTGTATATATGTACTTCTCTTAAATTAATAAAAAGATTGATAAAGAAAGAAAATTATCTTTCATATCTTAATTAATTGCTAGGCCTCAGTTTGAGTGTTGTGGTTACCTTTTCCCTGAAAGATCTCACTTTCTGGACAACTTTTTTTTGTAAATGAGCACTAAGTGTGTGTTGCACAATACCTCTGGCCTGTTCTATTCTGCAGGAAAAAATAATATGTTCTTAAACTACAGCAATTCTATATCACCTCCAATGATTTTTTAATGTAACACCAATACTTACATATGCCCACCTTTGCTGCATATTAAGTAGGTAACAACACATTTTGCAGTTAAGGCTTACTGTTTTAGATTCTCCCAAGAACGACATATCCCTTCACCATCAAGCTTTCTCAAAACCTTGTAAGTTTCAATAAAGACACTTGTCATTCTTCCAAACTTGAGTGAAGAATTGGCTCAACCTTTCCTCAAAATGCATTATTGTAGGAATCAACCTAATGAACCATTACAGCTCTGCCTCCAATTAGAACAGTAAAATTGTATGCATTATTTCAGTTTCAATATTCACTCATACCAATTCTTCCCTATTTCTTTGTTCTATTTCCCACTGCAATTCAAGTTCATTGGTCTTCCTAACTATTTGCTGTACCTTCGTGTTAACTTCCTGCATTTCATCCAAGAAAATGAGTAAATCGCTTAGTGCTGCAGCATTCTGTAAGATATCACTATTTAAATATACTTGTTTTCTTTTCTTCCTGCCTATGTGGATAATCTGATATTTCCCCAAGTTATATTGTATTTCCAAATTTTTTAGTCACATACTTAATCTCTCTCTATTCATTGCAGACATAGTACGTCCAGTTCATAACATACTTTCCCATTTATCTTTTCATCATTAGCAAATTTAACTACAAGTAGATTGGCTCCTTTCATGTAAGTTATTAATGGCTTACCAGGGAGGGGGAAGCAAAGAGGAGTGCAGTAGTGATAGTGGACTCCACAGTTAAAGGGCAGAAAGGAGATCCTGTGGTCATAAAAGGCATACCTAAATGGTATTTTGCCGCCCAGGTGCCAGGGTCAGGGATGTCTCGGGTCAGGTTTTTAGCATTCTAAAGAGGGAAGTTGAACAACTGGAAAATGCGGTGCATAATATTGAGACTTTATAAAGCACAGGTGAGGCCTTATTTGGAGTATTGTGAGCAGTTTTGGAGCCCCTTATCATAGAACGGATGTGCTGAAACCGGACAGAGTTCAAAGGAGATTCACTAAAATTATTCCACGATTGAACAGCTTGTCATATGAAGAGCATTTGATGACCATGGGCCTGTATTCACTGGAATTCAGAAGAATGAGGGGTGACCTCATTGGAACCTATTGAATGGTTGAAGACCTTGATAGAATGAACGGGGAGAGTATGTTTCCTATGGTGGGAGAATCTAAGACCAGAGGACTTAGCCTCAGAATAGAGGGGTGTCCTTTTAGAAGGGAGATGAGGAGGAATTTCTTTAGACAGGTAGTGGTGAATTTATGGAATTCTTTGCAATGGGCCGCTGTGGAGGCCAAGTCTTTATGAACATTGATAGATTTGTGATTGGTCAGGGCATGAAGGGATATGGGGAGAAGTCAGGGGATTGGGGCTGAGAGGAAAATGACAAAATGGTGCAGCAGACTCAATAGGCCAAATAGCCTAATTCTGCTCTTATTTCGGTATCAATAATGTAGGTCAGAAAAGTGATGAGGTCCTGAAGAGAGTTATATTATCTTATATTATATTGATTATATTATTATATATTATATTATAGTTATATTATCTGTATATAAGAGAGTATATATTATCAGATTTTTTTGTGGGAGATTGTTCTGTTTAATCATCGTGGTCCTTTATAATGTTCAAACAATGATTTCACTTTATTGGTTGTAAAATATTTTGGGATTTTTGAGATCATGAAAGCTTACTGTAAAAACAATTCTCTCTTCGATCTGTGAATAATCTAGTTTCCTTTTATATGAGTTGATGAATTCTGCTCTTGTAGTGGGAAATTGAAGAGAATTATAAATCCTGACAACTATCTGAATTAAACATGCATTTTCTACTTTTTAATTTTTCTCTATGATTATCAGAAGTGTATAGCCGATCACTACTGTTTCAAAAATAGTGGACGTTACTGCTATTTATCCATTTTATTTTAATGATCTTCAAGAGACCATTCATATTCCCAACTCCAGTGGAGAAACCAAGCTTTCATCTTTTAACCCTCCCTTTATTGGACTAACTCTTCACCCATGATATTATTTTGATCATGTTTTGAAATGATCTTGAAATCTTGTTTGAGTTGTAATCAATAATTTCAGATTTATGATTATTTTTGTATTTGATCATAAGGAAATCAGTCTAACAACACAGATCAGAAATAAATTCAACATCAGCATTGAAATGATTTTATCAAAAAATATTTTGTGCTACATTATCTCAATTTATCAGGGCAGGTATGGCAGGGTAGGGATAAGAAAAGAAATTAACAAAAAATTAAAGGGAAATACATTTCTGAGCATTAGTAATTTTAGATAAAATCAGGAGTAGCAAGCCCAATTTTGCTTTTATTATTTAAAATTTGCTTGACTTAGACTAGCATAACAGAAGGTAATTGTTTTATATATTAATGAAAAACTGAGCATCAGCATGAGGTCTATCATATGCCCACTTGCAACAACCATATTGTTTAGAATTTTGCATGATATCCTGAAACACTTGATTCACTTAATTTCCAAAGGGCAATATGAATACCTTTACAAAGCAAAATACACGATTAACAGCATCATTTTGCAAAATTGCACAGGCAGAATGTTAACATAAATAGATTAATGGGGGCATAATAATCAAATCAATCATAATTTTGGGTTCATATTGGCAGAATCAGAAAGATATAGATTTTAAGACTGGGATTGCAAATTGCACAAATTTCCAATGAACTGAAATGACACAATCTATGCTCAAAAGTTAACAGGTGCCTAAATTTATGTTGCGCTGCTGCCCACTGACCTCATTTCTTTTAATCCCTCCTTTTGAATGACTTGTAAGATCTGCTTTGGTGTCATTGGTGTATTTGGATGTTTTTCCAGAACCTGGGAAAATAAATTTGCAAATGAACAATGTGAGAGCAAAAAGAGTTTGCTATCCTAGTTTCTTAAAATTACTGTATATTGATGAAAAATATCTGAATTTTCATAAAATTAAATTAACTTTAAGGTAGCCAAAGTAAAAATTCATTAAGAACACCAGTAGCTAAAGCACGTATAATAAACGCTTTAACCCTAGTTGGTAAGGTTAACAAATGTTCGTGGAAGCAGAAAAAATATGCTTTTTGTGTGTTACTTCAGCATAAAATGAGGAGCAAATGGTCTACATTCTTGCCAGCAGTTTTTCCTATCCCCACTTCAGCTTAATGAGTCTGAGACAGACATTCTATCTGGTGACATTTAATGCATACATGTTTATGATAGATTCTTTGTCTGTAAATTATCGCATAATATAGCCCAGTCACAAACCTGTCTATATTTTACTTTATTTCTTGATGAAAGTGCTTAGTTGATAATAGCAACATCTTCATAAGACCATAAGACATAAAACATAGCAGAATTAAGCCATTCAGCCCATCAAGTCTGATCTGCTATCCCATTGTGGCTGATCCCAGATCTCATTCAAACCCATACACTTGCCTTCTCGACTTATCTTTTGATATCCTGACCAGACATGAAACGATCAAATTCTGCCTTAAATATATGCACGGACTTGGCATCCACCACAGTCTGTGGCACAGCCTTCCACAGATTCACATCTCTCTGGATACCCCTACCATAGGAAATATCCTCTCCCTATTGACCCTAAAAAGTCCTTTCAACATTCGGCAGATTTCAATGAGATCTCCACGCATTCTTCTAAATTCCAGTGAGTACAGTCCCAAATCTGCCAAATACTCCTCATATGTTAACCCCTTCATTCCCAGAATTATCTTTGTGACCTTCTCTGGACTCTCTCCAATGACAACACGTCCTTTCTGAGATACAGGGCCCAAAACTGTTGATAATACTCCATGTACAGCTTGACTAGTGTCTTATAAAGGCTCAGTTCTAGCTCCTTACTTTTATATTCTATTCCCCTTGAGATAAAAGCCAACATGGCCTTTGCCTTTTTTACCACAGACTCAACGTATAAATTAACCTTCTCAGAGTTTTGCATGAGGACTCCTAAGTCACTCTGCACCTCTGATTTTTGACCCTTCTCCCCACTTAAATAAAGTTCACACTGTTGTTCCTTTTACCAAAATACATTATAATACATTTCCCAACACTGTATTCCATCTGCCACTTTTTGCCCATTCTTCTAATTTGTCTTACTTCTGCTGCAATCGCATTGCTTCCTCAGCACTACCTACCACTACCTACCTATCTTTGTATCATCTGCAAACTTTGCCACAAAGCCATCAATTTCATTATTCAAATTACTGACAAACAATGTGAAAAGTAGTGGTCCCAATACTGAACCCTGAGGAACATCACTAGACACAAGCAGCCAACCAGAAAAGGCCCCTTTTATTCCCACACACTGCCTCCTACCTGTCAGCCATTCCTCTATCCACACCAGTAGCTTTCCTGTAATTTATCAAATGCCTTCTATAAATCCAAGTAAATGACATCTAGTGCCTCTCCTTTGTCCATCCTGCTTGTTACTTCCTTGAAGAACTCTAACAGATTTGTCAGGCAAGGTTTCCCATTTACAGATACAATGATGACTTTGACTTATTTTATTATTAGTCTCAAAGTACCCCAAAACCTCATCTTTAATAATAGACTCCATTGCTCCAATATCACAACTGGGTTTGCAAACATCAAAGCCTTTCAATGGAAAATCCTACAAAAGATAGTGGATAAAGCTCTCCCCAGCCTTGAGCACATCTACATGGACTGCTGTAACAAGTAAGTGGCATCCATCATCAGGGACTCACACTATCCAGGTCACGCTTCCTTCTCGCAGCTTCCATCAGAAAGAAGGTACAGGACAACTCAAGACCCACATCAGCAAGTTAATTAAAAATTATTACCCCTCAATCATCAGGCCCTTGAACCAGTGGGGTCAACTTCACTTGCCCCATTACTGAACTATTTCCACAACTTAAGGACTCACTTTCAAGGACTCTTCATCTCATGTTCTCAATATTTATTGCTTATTTATTTATAATAATAATATTTTTTTTTTCTTTTGTATTTGCAGTTTGCTGTTTTTTGCACATTGGTTGGCATGGTCTATTATGGTTCTTGGATTTACTGAGTATGCCTGCTAGAAAATGAATCTCAGTGTTGTATATAGTGATACACATATACTTTGATACTTCTCCATGGATTGTCACCTTGTCATGGTGGAGAAGCTTGTGTGGTCCTGAGATTCCGAGAGTGATGTCGCCTTGAGCTATGCTCCTGGTAGGGTCACCTATGGTGGTAAGGTCGAGGGTGAGGTCCCTGACAAAGGACAACCAACCAAGACCTCAACAGTAGAACAAGGAGATGAAGTTACTTCAAACTCAATGGCTGTGAAGGCGGATAAAGGCTGCAACAAATCCATCAGCTCTAATTGTTGTGGTTTCCATGCCACTGGAATCAGTTGGTTGATTTGTGAAGTATCGTGTGCTTCTTGGAGTGCAACATCAAGTACATGTTAAACAAATACAAGCACAGGTATCTTCGCTCTGTGGGCCACTTCGATCAACGGAATGAAGACCAGCATCCTCGCCCTCAAGGGATAGCCACGACGATACTTTGATAATAAATTTACTTCGAACTTTGAACTACCTTTGGGATACACTGACTAATTGCTGCCATTAATGCATCAGAAGTAAATTTAGTTTTTATTTAAGAATGCAATTTGTACACAGGGATGCACATTTCATGCTTCATAGTATGCAGAAAAAAAAGTCTTGTTCAAAAAGTGATGCAGTTTCTGAGTACTTGTTTTAATCCAAATAGTCACCTTGGAAAAGCTTAAGTTTTCTCAGACAGAGCAGTATGAAGTACATATTTACATAACAACATTTTTCTTAATGTTAGGTAAAGGATCCATCTTTTCTGGATAACCTTTTAACAGTAAAAAACCAGAGGTCAAGTGATGGTCAGGTTCTAATTATATCTGAAATATATGTGGATTATAACCAAACCAGTAATTGCATTTTGTTCTTTAAATTAAGAACATCTTTTCTAAACACTGAACTACTGTACAATATAGGTTTAAAAGGTTCTACATATATTTTAAATGGTAATCCATTGACACAGTCTGATCATGCTGTACATAATTTTATGTTAAATAACTGGATGAAATATTTTGGTACATCTTCAACCTATTGATTTGATAGACTGTGGTATCAACCTGCTTCAAGCAGGTTTCAATCATAACATTTCTCAAAAAGAATGTAGTAATCTGGCTTAATAACTGTCGTCCAGTGGTTCCTACATCCAATGTAATGAAGCACTCTGAAGATCAACTCCTGCTGGAGACGAACTGTATTCACTCCAATTTGCCTTACCTTCACAACATGTTAACAGCAGATGCCATTTTACTGGCTCTTCACTCAGCACTGAAATACGTAGACAATAAAGATATTTTCCACTGGCATCAATTTCATTGACTACAGCTCACCATTCCACACTATCATCCCTTGAAACTAAGCTCCAAGCTTTGAGGCTCATTACTTTCATTTCTTCACTGGCAGACCCCATTGAATACGGATTGACAACAAGTTCTCCTCTACACTCATCATTAATATAGATGCACCACAGGGCTGTGTACTTAGCCCTTTGCTCTATCACTGAAGAAGGGACACTGAATACCACAAAAGGTGATCAGTTCCTAAGGACAGACTAGTAACATGTAGTAGTTGAAATATTTGTGAACTCCTCATTGCAGATGAGTAGAAAAAGGCCTTGCTGCTTTCATGCAACAAAGGAAGAATTTCCTCTTTACAAAAATACAACTACTACTCTACTAAAGCAGCTGATCGGGTTTATGAAATCATCTGAATTTGCAAATACTATAAATGTCAAAGCTATTCAGTGACTTTAGCAAAAATAGCAAGGATAAATGTACCTGTTTGTCATATACACTAACTTTACAGGCAAAAAAAAAAATTCCATGCCTCCAAAAAAAAAACAGTAATTTAAGCTTTTATTTCATGCCGTCCATTGTAACAAGTTAAGAATACAGGTATCGAACTTAAAGGCTGTCTGCTCTGAATCAATTGCTCTCTGTAATTTTTGCTGTGTGCAAACTGCCTCTCTTCCTTCATTATACTTCAAAAGTACTTTGATTATCAGGTGAAATGGGATGCCTTTATATGCTCCTCTGGGTAAGGAAATATGTTGCAAAATATATCACTTGATTGCAAACCAGAAGTATTAAGAAATAGATTTGAGAGGAGGTGATGGTGGTGAGATGTGGTTCCAGAAAGCTGAGTTAAGCTGTTAAGACTTACCAGTTGTTCCAAGAGAGGAGAGTGGCAAAATTTGTAATTATACACAAGAGCATATTATATAATAGAAATACGTAATCTGTCAATCCATCAAGGTAGTCACTGCAATCATCACTTATCCCATTGCTTCTCATGTAACTTCATTGGCATCCCTGTGCATCCCTCTTATGCCATATGCTTATAATGATGGAGGAAGATTGGAGTAATGTTCAATAAGGCTGAATTATGAAAAGGGATTATAAAGAATAAATACAAGAAGGAAATAGCAAATTAATGGAGGGCTTAAAGCAAAATAATATTAATTCTAAGCTAAGATAGGTCTTGAAGGTAGCAAAAGACTGATCTGAGGAGCATACAGTACTTGTAATGAGATCAGCAGAGTTATAAGTCAGCTTATGTTCATGGTAGTTTGGTCAAGAGAAAATTTCAAAAACTGAATGGAATAGACAATAGACAGTAGGTGCAGGAGTAGGCCATTCGGCCCTTCTAATTCACCACCATTCACTGTGATCATGACTGATCATACACAATCAGTACCCCGTTCCTGTCCTCTCCCCATATCCCTTGACCCTGCTATCTATAAGAGCTCTATCTAACTCTCTCTTGAATGCATCCAGAGACTTGGCCTCCACTGCCTTCTGGGGCAGAGCATTCCACATATCCACCACTCTCTGGGTGAAAAAGTTTTTCCGCATCTCTGTTCTAAATGGCCTACACCTTATTCTTAAACAGTGGCCTCTAGTTCTGGACTCACCCATCAGCAGGAACATGCTTCCTGCCTCCAGTGTGTCCAATCCCTTAATAATCTTACATGTTTCAGTCAGATCCCCTCTCATCCTTCTAAATTCCAGTGTATACAAGCCCAGTCGCTCCAATCTTTCAACATATGACAATCCCGCCATTCCAGGAATTAACCTTGTGAACCTACGCTGCAATCCCTCAATAGCAAGAATGTCCTTCCTCAAATTTTGAGACCAAAGCTGCACACAATACTCCAGGTGGGGTCTCACCAGGGCCCTGTACAGCTGCAGGAGGACCTCTTTACTCCTGTACTCAATTCCTCTTGTTATAAAGGCCAGCATGCCATTAGCTTTCTTCACTGCCTGCTGTACCTGCATGCTTGCTTTCATTGACTGATGTACAAGAACATCTAGATCTCGTTGTACTTCCCCTTTTCCTAACTTAACTCCATTTAGATAGTAATCTGCCTTCCTGTTCTTGCCACCAAAGTGGATAACCTCACATTTATCCACATTAAACTGCATCTGCCATACATTTGCCCACTCACCCAACCTGTCCAAGTCACCCTGCATTCTCATAACATCCTCCTGACATTTCACACTGCCACTCAGCTTTGTGTCATTGGCAAATTTGCTAATGTTACTTTTAATCCCTTCATCTAAATCATTAATGTATATTGTAAACAGCTGCGGTCCCAGCACCAAACCTTGCGGTACCCCACTGGTCACAGCTTGCCATTCTGAAAGGGACCCATTAATCACTACTCTTTGTTTCCTGTCAACCAGCCAATTTTCAATCCATGTCAGTGCTCTGCCCCCAATACCATGTGCCCTAATTTTGCCCACTAATCTCCTATGTGGGACTTTATCAAAAGCTTTCTGGAAGTCCAGGTACACTACATATACTGGCTCTCCCTTGTCCATTTTCATAGTTACATCCTCAAAAAACTCCAGAAGATTAGTCAAGCATGATTTTCCCTTCATAAATCCATGCTGACTTGGACTGATCCTTCTACTGCTATCCAAATGTGCTGTAGTTTCCTCTTTTATAATTAACTCCAGCATCTTTCCCACCAGTGACGTCAGGCTAACCGGTCAATAATTCCCTGTTTTCTCTCTCCCTCCTTTCTTGAAAAGTGGGACAACATTAGCCACCCTTCAATCAGCAGGAACTGTTCCTGAATTTATAGAACATTGGAAAATGATTACCAATGCATCCACTATTTCTAGAGCCACCTCTTTAAGTACCCTGGGATGCAGACCATCAGGTCCCGGGGACTTATCAGCCTTCAGACTCAACAGTCTATCCAACACCGTTTCTTGCCTAATATAAATTTCCTTCAGTTCATCCTTTACTCTAGTTCCTTTGGCCACTATTACATCTGGGAGATTGTTTGTGTCTTCCCTAGTGAAGACAGATCCAAAGTACCTGTTCAACTCATCTGCCATTTCCTTGTTCCCCATAATAAATACACCTGTTTCTGTCTTCAATGGCCCAATTTTGGTCTTAACTATTTTTTTGCTATTCCCATACCTAAAGAAGCTTTCACTATCCTCCTTTATATTCTTGGCTAGTTTACCTTCGTACCTCATTTTTTCTCGGCGTATTGCCTTTTTTGTTATCTTCTGTTGCTCTTTAAAAGCTTCCCAGTCCTCTGGTTTCCCGCTCATCTTTGCTATGTTATACTTCTTCTCTTTTATTTTTATACTGCCCTTTACTTCCCTCATCAGCCACGGCCGCCCCTTACTCCCCTTAGGATCTTTCTTCCTCTTTGGAATGAACCGATTCTGCACCTTCTGCATTATTCCCAGAAATACCTGCCATTTTTGTTCCACTGTCTTCCCTGCTAGGGTATTGTTCCGTTGAACTTTGGCCAGCTCCTCCCTCATAGCTCCATAGTTCCCTTTGTTCAACTGTAATACTGACACATCCGATTTTCCCTTCTCCTTCTCAAATTGTAGGTTAAAACATATCATATTATGGTCACTACCTCCTAATGGTTCCTTTACCTCAGGGGTGTCAAACTCATTTTTGGTCACGGGCCGGATTGGGCAAAATGCAGCTTCATGTGGGCCGGATCAGTCGGGCGCATGCGAACGCAGCTTTCTTTGCCTCCATTTTTTCAGCCTGTTCTCAAGTGTCTCAGTCTCTGCTATAACTACAAAGTGTTTCACTTCACAAATTCTGTTTCTTATGAAGAAGACTGCTGAGCAAGCATTATTTTTATGATTGGTATTAACTTTCAATCATAGGCTTCATATCGCCGGGCCATTAATAATTAAAATAATAGATCTATCTAAAATGATCTCGCGGGCCGGATATAATTGTACGCCGGGCCGGATATGGCCTGCAGGCCTTGAGTTTGACACCTATGCTTTACCTCAAGATCCCTGATCAAATCTGGTTCAATGCACAACACTAAATCTAGAATTGCCTTCTCCCTGGTAGGCTCCAGTACAAGCTGTTCTATGAATCCATCTTGGAGGCACTCCACAAACTCCCTTCCTTGGGGTCCAGTACCATTCAGAATCTCCCAGTCTACCTGCATGTTGAAATCCTCCATGACAACTGTATCGTTACCTTTGCGACATGCCAATTTTAACTCTTCATTCAACTTACACCCTACATCCAGACTGCTGTTTGGGGGCCTGTAGATAACTCCCATTAGGGTTTTTCTACCCTTAGAATTTCTCAGTTCTATCCATACTGACTCTACATCCCCAGATTCTATGTCCCCCCTCGCAAGGGACTGAATATCATTCCTCACCAACAGAGCCACCCCAGAGTATGGACACAGTGAGGCTTTCACTAATTATGTATATGCAAACACCAGAGGGCATATGTACAAAATTAAGGGCGGGAAGTTTAGGGGAGATATCAGGGGTAAGTTTTTTATACAGAGGGTTGTGAGTCCCTGGAATGACTTGCCAGGGATGGTGGTGGAGGCTAAAACATTAGGGGTATTTAAGAGCCTCTTGGACAGGCATATGGATGAAAGAAAAATGGAGGGTTATGGGGTAGTGTGGGTTTGGTATGTTTTTAAGGATTATATGGGTCGGCACAACATGGAGGGTTGAAGGACCTGTACTGTGCTGTTGTGTTCTATGGTTCTATATGCTTGAGATAAAAGCAGAGAGGACATGCAGATATGAAACACCAAACAATTACTGGAAGAACTCAACAGGCTGAACAGCATCTGTGGGAGCAACACACACAAAATGCTGGTGGAACGCAGCAGGCCAAGCAGCATCTATAGGAAGAAGCACTGTTGATGTTTTGGGCCGAGACACTTCATCAGGATGAAGGGTCGAAGTCCTGAAACGTTTAGGGTTTTTGAACCCTAAAGATAAAGAATTTTCATTTTTTTCACATGTATATCACAGTTATTCTAGAATTGATTATTTCCTTATTGATCATCGTTTATTAACGGATGTTACTGATTGTAAATATGATTCTATTACTATTTCGGATCATGCACCTTTGAAGTTATCTATCAAGATTTCGGACTTTTCCAATAATACTAGATCTTGGAGACTTAACGCTACTTTGCTTCAAGACCCAGAATTTATCACCTACATAAAACAGCAAATTGACTTGTTTTTCTCAACAAACTGTACTGAAGAGATTGACAGAGGAATACTTTGGGACTCTTTTAAGGCTTTTATCCGTGGACAAATTATCTCATATTCCGTTGGTAAAATAAAACAAAGATATTTAGATATTGCTTTATTAGTGGATAAAATTAAAGAAATTGATAAGATTTATTCCGTGACTCCTACCAAAGAACTTTATAAGAAGAGAATTGAGCTTCAAATGGAGCATAGCTTATTATTATCTTCTTCAATTGAGAATTAATTAATTAGGACCAGGGCTCAATTTTATATCCATAGTGATCGAACTGGTAAACTGTTAGCTAATCAATTAAAAGCTATTTTGACTAAGCGACAAATTATTAAAATTCATAAACAAGATGGTAATCTAACTACTGATCATAAAGAAATCAATAACACTTTTCAAGATTTTTATAAATCTTTATATCAATCAGAATTTGATGGCGATCTGTCCATGATGGATAATTTTTTTAACAATTTGAATATTCCCAAACTGACAGATGAAGATCGTAGCTTGTTCGATGCTCCTATCTCTATGGCCGAAATAGGAGAGCCTATCTCATTAATGAATTCAGGGAAAGCTCCTGGTCCTGATGGTTATATTATAGAATTTTTTAAAACTTTTTCTTCTTTGCTTTCCCCTTGGTTATGTGAAATTTTTAATGATGCATTTGCTAAGAAGAGATTACCTCAATCTTTTTATGAAGCTTATGAAAACAAACCAGTGTGGAGGAAGTCAGAAACAGAAAGGGGGCAATAACTCTACTGGGTGTTTTTAATAGACCTCTCAATCATAGCAGAGACATTGAGGAATAGACAGGGAGGCAGATTCTGGAACGGTGCAATAATAATAGGGTTGGGTGATTGGTGAGATGGGTGATTGTAACTTTTCTAATACTGACTGGCATCTCCTTGGAGCAAGGGGTTTAGATGAGGTGGAGTTTGTTAGGTGTGTTCAGGAAGGTTTCCTGATGCAATATGTAGATAAGCCAACCAGAGGAGAGGCCGTCCTTGATCTGGTATTGGGAAATGAACCTGGTTAGGTGTCAGATCTCTTGGTGGGAGAACATTTTTAGGTAGTGATCACATCTCTATCCCCTTTACCATAATGCTGGAGGGGGATAGGAGCAGACAATTTGGGAAAACATTTAATTGGGGTTAGGGGGAAATAGCATGCTATTAGTCAGGAACATGGAGGCATAAATTGGGAGTAGGTGTTCTCAGGGAAATGCGCAGCAGAAATGTGGCTGCATGGCGTTCTGCATAGGTATGTTCCATTCAGGCAGGGTAAGCATGGAAGGGTTAAAGAAAACCCCAAGGCATTCTACAAGTGTGTGAAGAGAAAGAGGGTGAGCCGTGTGAGAATAAGACCAATTAGGTGTGACAGTGGGCATGTGTGCATGGAGTCAGAGGAGGTAGCAGAGGTAATTAATAAATACTTTGTGTTAGTATTCACCAGGGAAAAGGACCTTGGTAATTACTGGGATGATTTCCAGCGGACTGAAATGCCTGAGCCTATAGACATTAAGAAAGTGGTTATGCGGAGCATTTGAAAGCATCATGTTAGATAAGTCACCAGGACCCAACTTGATTGTTGAGCCTCTGGTGATGATCTTTGCATCATCAATAGGGATGGGAGAAGTACCAGAGGATTGGAAGGTTGCAAATGTTGTTCCTTGTCCAAGAAAGGGAGTAGAGATAACCCAGGAAATTATACAAACCCCATTTCCAGAAAAGTTGGGATATTTTCCAAAATGCAATAAAAACAAAAATGTTAATTCATGTGAACCTTTATTTAACTTACAAAAGTATAAAGAAAAGATTTTCAAAAGTTTTACTGACCAACTTAATTGTATTTTGTAAATATCCCAACTTTTTTGGAAATAGGGTTTGTAGATTAGTGAGTCTTACTTCAGTGGTGGACAAGTTGTTGGAGAAGATCCTGAGTGGCAGGATTTATGAGCATTTAGAGAGAGATAATCTGATTAGGGATAGTCAATATGACTTTGTCAAGGGCAGGTCATGCCTTACGACCCTGATTGAATTCTTTGAGGATCTAACAAAACACATTCATGAAAGTACAGCAGTGAATGTAGGTCTATGGATTTCAGTAAGGCATTTGATAAGGTTCCACAGGTAAGGCTCATTCAGAAACTAAGGAGGCATGGGATCAAAGGAGACCGTGCTTTGTGGATCCAGAATCAGCTTGCCCATAGGAGGCAAAGGTGGTTGTAGGTGGTTTGTATTATTCATGGAGGTCAGTGACCAGTGGTGTTCCGCAGGGAGCTGTTCTGGGACACCTCCTTTTTGTGATTTTTATAATTGACCTGGATGAAGAAATTGAAGGGTGAGTTACTAAGTTTAGTGATGATACAAAGGTTGGGGGTGTTGTGGATAGTCTGGAGGGTTGTCAGATGTTACAGAGGGACATCGATAGCATGCAGAACTGGGCTGAGAAGTAGCAGCTGGAGTTCAACCCAGATAAGTGTGAAGTGGTTCATTTTGGAAGGTCAAATTTGATGACAGAATATAATATCAATGCTAAAATGCTTGGCAGTGTGGAGGATCAGCGAGATCTTGGGGTCCATGACCATAGGGCACTCAAAGCTTCTGCACAGGTTGTCAGTGTTGTTAAGAAGGCATAAGGTATGCTGCCATTCATCAACTGTGGAACTGGGTTCAAGAGGTGTGCGGTAATGTTACAGCTGTATAAGACCTTGGTCAGACCCCACTTGGAATACTGTGTTCAGTTCTGGTCACCTCACTACAGGAAGGACGGAGATACTATAGAAAGAGTGCAGAGCAGATTTAAAAGGATGTTGCCTGGATTGGAGAGTGTGCCTTACGAAAATAGATTGAATGAACTTGGTCTTTTCTCCCTGGAGTGACGGAGGATGAGGTGACCTGATAGATGTGTATATTGATTGTGTGGATAGTCAGAAGCTTTTCCCAGGGTTGAAATGGCTAACATGAGGGGGCATAGTTTGAAGGTGCTTGGAAGTAGGTACAGAGAGGATGTTGGGAAAGTTTTTCACACAGAGAGTGGTGGGTGCTGGAAGTGCACTGCCAGCGATGGTGATGGAGGTGGATACCATAGGCTCTTTTAAGAGACTCTTAGATAGGTTCATGGAGTTCAGAAAAATAGAGGGCTATGCGATTGGGAAATTCTAGGCAGTTTTAGAGTCGGTTGCGTGGTCGGCACAACATTGTGGGCCCAAGTGCCTGTAACATGCTGTATATGTCTATGTTCTAACTGACCACTTAAATTCTCCCTAGTGCACAGATGAGATGAAGAATCTGGGACAAACCTATGGAAATATCAAGAGAATAAACAGTATAGACAAGGCTAAGGAATAAGGTACTTCTAGCCACAGGTCTTAGGGATTAGAATCTTCTAATTCTTTCAGACAGAACCCAATACAAGAACAAAAAAAAATCTTAGGCTTTTTTTGAGAAATTGTTAGTGGTTTAAGGAGATTATAAAACAATGTACATTCAGCATCACCACACTCATGTGACGCACATTTACTCAAAGCAACAACATCCTGGAGCAAATGACATCTTCACAGTCCAACGGAAACACGTATTGCAAAATTACTGAGGTGGTAGGAGTTAGCACATTCCATTAATACAAATGAAACAAAATAAATTGAAAGGATTAATTAATACTTCTTGTGAATTCTATTGCATTTGACATTGAAAATCAAAAAGTGATAGGTAGAAAGCTAGATTTTTGCTTGTGTGATATAATTTGTGAGGTTGCTTCACAATGAAATTCCAGTGAAGGATTTCATGTTCCTGGCCATCAACATCACTGAGGACTTATCCTCAGCCCACCCTATTGATGTAATCATGACAAAGGTACACCAGTGGTTACACTTAGGACTTTATTCCTTAGAATATAGAAGATTGGGAAGAGATTTGATAGGGTATTACAAAATTATGAAAGGTATAGATAGGGTAAATGGAAGCAGGCTTTTTCCACTGAGGTTGGAACTACAATCAGAGGGCCCACAACCAGAGGTCATTGGTTAATGGTGAAAAGTGAAAAATTTAAGTTGAATATCAGGGGAAACCTCTTCACTCAGAAGGTTATGAGTGTGGAACAAGCTGCCAGCACAATTAGTGCATGCAAGCTCAATTTCAACGTTTAAGAGAAGCTTGGATTGGTACATGGTTGGCAGGGGCATGGACTGCTATGGTACCAGTGCAGGTCAATGGGAGTAGGCATTTTAAATAGTTCGGCATGGACTAAATGGGCCAAAGGGCCTGTTTGTGTGCTGCAGTCTTCTATTCTGTGCTGCACTTTTCTATGACTCTATGACTATAAGTCTATATCTTGAGTTGGAGGAGATTTAGTATGTCTCCAAAGACTACAAACTTCTATAGATGGAGAGCATTCTGACTGTTTACATCATCATCTGGTACTGATGAATAGGATCGTAAGATGCTTCTGAGAGTAATACAATCAATGAGCTCCGTTATAGGTAAATGCCTCCCCATTATTGAGGACATCTTCCAAAGGCTGGAAGACTGCATCTGCCAGATTTCACAATCTGGGAAATGCTTTCTTCTCTTTACTACCATCAGGGAGAAGGTACATGAGCCTGAAGACCCACACTCAACATTTTAGGAACAGCTTCTGAGAAGAATTATCAGGGGAGATACCCGGAATGATTCAAGATTTTAGATTTAGGCCTTCATCTGGAATCTAGAACTATGTGGAATGTCTTAGGATCAGAAGTATGATAAAGGCAAAGATAAACTTATTTCCACAGGAAGCTTCAAATTTTATGCATCCACTGCTCCCAGGCTGCGAAGACCCTTATCACCTTATATATGTAAAATGACAAGTAAAATGGAAATAATTAGCAAAGGTAGATACTTAAAAGACTGAGGAAGTAAAATTGTATTGGAAAACAAGGAAATGGCAGAGAAATTAATAAATAGATTGTGGATGTTTTCACAGAAGAATACACAACAAGCATTTCTAAACATTATACAGTCCGGAATGATTGAGGACCTGAAAGAATACAACAGTCATGTACAAAAAAGTATTAAAAAAATTAATAGGACTGAAAGGCTGGAAATTCCCAGGACTCCATCTGCATTCAAGGATGTTAAAAGAAACTGTAATGGAAATAGAGCTTGACTGGGTATTATTTTCCAAATGTTCCAGGTTTTCCATAGACTGGAATATAGAAAATCTTATTTATTACCATTTATGAAAGACTGAAGAGAGAAAATGGAGAGTTAAAAACCAGCTTCAGAACAGTAATTGGGAAAATGATAGAATATATCAATAAATAAACATTAGCAGGGTGTTTAAAAGTAAATCATCATAGGTTTGGGGAGAGTCAAATGAATTTATGAAGCAAAATTGTGTTTGATAAATCTGGATTGGTTTATTATTGTCACATGTACTGAGATATAGTGAAAAGCTTGTCTTGCATAATATTCATGTAGATCAAATCATTACACAATACATCAAGGTAGAGCAAGGTAATAAAATAACATTGGAGAATAAACTGTAATAGCTACAAGAAATTTGTGATGTCAATAAGGTGAGAGATCACAATGAGGTAGATTATAAGGTCAGAAGTATTTCTGGGTTCCAGGGAAACATTTAATAGTCTTAAGGCACTTAAAGCACCAGGGCAGAAGCTGTCCTTGAGCCTGATGAAAGAGAGGAGAAGACAGAATGTCTGGGGTGAGGGTGCGGTCTTTGATTATGCTGGCTGCTTTATTGAGGCAGTAAAACATATAAACGGAGTCAATAGAGGGGAGGTCGGTTTCTGGGATGTACTGAGCTAATGTATATCCATAACTCTTGTGGTCACTAGCAGAGCAATTATCATATCAAACAATAGTGCATCAAGATAGGATGCTTTCAACAGTGAATTCAACAGTGATGGTTGCAGCACAGTATATATCCAGCGGGTATGGTGGATTTGGATTTTCACACCTTCTCTGATAAACTACTACACAAGAGATCGGAAACAAGATTAGAGTACACAAAATTGAAGGTGATATACTGGAATCAACTGCTGATTGGTTAACATGGTGGGAATAAAAAGTCATTTTAAAATCAAAAAGTGATGAGTCAGGGAGATGCTGCAAGAATTGGTTCTGCATTGTCTGCATTTTAGTTCAATGATGAGGGACTGAAAAATGTTGGTGTTTAGTGTGTGCTAGGTAAGCTCATACACAAATAACTGAAAATTAACATGCAGGTGCTACAAGTGATTAGGAAGAGAAATAATACATTGATATTTGTTACAATTTGAGGCCAAGATCATTGACATCTCTCTGGAACTATATAGGGCCCTGGTGAGATTGCATCTGGGATAATATGAACTGACCTGATCTCCCTGCTTACGAAAAGATAAATTCACAAAAGAAAGCAAGTGCGGTGAAAATTCATCACATTGATTCCTGGGATTAAGGAAAAACTGACTTACAAGGAATGATTAAACTGACTCTGTGGTGTACTTAGAAGAATGAGAAGTGATCACATTAAAATATACATATTTTTATGGGGCATGACATAGATGAGATGAAATTTCTTCAACCTTAGGTTATAATTCCTTGGAATTCTCTACTACAGAGGGCTGTGGATGCTCACTCGTTGAGTATAATTCCAGAGAAAAAATGACAGATTTACTTTGGATATTAAAATAATTGTGGGATATGGGATTCATACAGGACGGTGGTGTTAAGTTAAGAAATTAGTTATGATCTTACTGAGTGACAGAGTAGACTCGAGAGGCAAAATAGAGGTTGATTAATTTTTGGTTATTAAGGGAATTAAAGGATAAGGAGATTGGGTGAGAAACAGAACTTGAAGCACGATCAGCTGTGATCTTACTGAATCATTGATCATACTCAAAATATCCTGAAACCTTCTCCCGCTTATTACATTCCATATTTTGTAAACACAAAGGAATTCTTAACAACCATCTGTTAATGCTCTCCAAGTCTTCAATTACTGCATGTACCACAAAGTGTTACATACTATAATTAATATTCACAAACTTGTAAATACTTAGGTGCTAAATCACTTGGGTGCTTTACCTGCCCGAAACATCAATAGCACTTCTCCCTATAGATGCTGCCTGACTTGCTGCGTTCCACCAGCATTTTGTGTGTGTAAAATGAAGAATGCCACTTTACAATAATGTTTGAAGCTCTAACTAATAGTTTATATTAAAAATAAAAATGGAAGTTTCCAAGCAATTTGGGCTCCTGAAAAAATTTCTCTTAAAAATTTAAACCTCTGGCTTGCTTTCATAAGTTAAATTCAGCCTTGCATTGACTGAGAAAGGATCCATTAATCTGATACATCACTTTGTTCACACATATTCCAGATACATAAAGCACAGAACAGTACAGCAGTGAACTGGTTCAGCTCACCATGTGCCAATCTTAATGCAATTTATACTAAATGCCTTTCTCCTGTACATCATGCATTCCCTTCACACTTATGTTTCTACCTAAAAGCCTCTTAAACTTCACTAAACTGTCTACATTCACTTCTACCATGGTAACCCATCCCATGGAGCTAACAATATTGGTGTAAAAAAAACTTGACCCTCATGTTGCCTCTAAACTTTTTCCCTTAAAACTTAAAAACATGCTCTCTCATGTTTGACACTTCTACCTCAGGGAAAAGATTCTGATCGTCTACCCATTCTGTGCTTCTCATAATTTAAAAAATTTCTACTAAATCTCCCGTCAGCTTCCGACGCCTAGAGCAGCCTTTCTTAACCTTTTTGCCTTGGAGGAACCCTTGAAATAATTTTTAGGTCTCAGGAAACTCCTGTGTATAAATTATTATACCTACTGCTCACAGTATGTTAGCGTGATCAGTAAGTTGTAGATCTAATAATACAAAAATAATTGTCAATGCTCTTTTGAGTTGAGGATGTATTTTTAGCCAACCTTTCTTGAAAAAAAACAAGTTAAGCTTAGCTTACTTTTCTTGAAATTAATCTTTCTTTCCCTTTCATAAATTAAGACAAATTAAGGCAAACATAATAATATTCTGTTAATTAACTGGCTTTAGCCAAAATGGGATTTATTATTTCTAAAGGTAGGCTTGGTAGATTTAATTTAATTAATGTAAATTGATTTTAATTCATGCTACTTACAACATGAAAATTTACTAAAAAAGATAAGCAAAAGCAATATGAATAAAAATAGAGCCTAAGGCACAATTTTATACAAGACTTTGAAAAAAACATTTTCTTACTAATGGACATTGTCAGGATCAAATATAGGCTAAGTATGTGAAACGTGTGCTTGTTTTTTATTGCACACATACTCAATTCTGGGTCAAACTTGAGATGAGCACACACGGATTTCACCTTCAACTGAAATAAGACTATCTCTATCCTTGCTCTTAATACTTGTTAAGCAAGAAAAAGCTTGCTTACACATGTAAGAAGTTGAAAACTGCAGCAAAATGTTCATTGCTTTCCTATGAATGGCAGGATACCTTCTTCCACAGAAATCTAAAACTCATCCAGGGGCAGTTCTGTAAATTTCATCTTGAGTACATGATCAGATTGCAGTTCATCAAGTCCTTCCTCTTCTCTCAAAGTCAAGTTCTCAGGCTGAGTGGAAGATTCAGAGAAAGGATCCCTCGCCCAGTCATACATTTGTGTTGAAAGGGAGGAAAAATACTGTTCAATTTTGTTCTGCAGTTCTTCCAGGTGGTTTTCAATAAGACTCGAGACTTTCTGATATCCTTCCTCACTCTCAAGAGCAAGAAGCAGTGGAAGCATTTCAAGATTTCCTGTTCTAAACTGATCTTTCCAAAGATTCAGTTTCCTTTTAAATCTAAGAATCTTGTCACTTGAAGTCAAAAAATTTTCTACAGGGCTTTGCAGAGTTGTGATCAACTGGTTCATATGATGAAAAATGCCTAGTTTCTGCTAGTTTCTGCAGCCATTCTTCACCTTCAAAGCATTCAATAAAATCTGGCCGACTATTTCCTTGACAGTACTCATGCAATTCACCTTTCAGTTCAAGCACCCTGTTGAGAACTCTTCCTCTGCTAAGCCACTGGATTTCTGTTTGTAGCAGGAGATTGGTGTGCTCTATGTCCAGGTTTTCACACAGGTTTCTAAATATTCTTGAGTCAACTTGTCTTTGTTTAATAAAGTTAATCATTTTTGTGGCATGATCCAGAACTTCTTTTCATTTCATGTCCAAGAGCTTTTGATCACAGCACCTCTCCCTGAAGAGAGCAGTCTATTGTGACATCAGGACTTTCTTTTTTTAACAAGAGAAATTAAACCTCTCATGGTGAGAACCATTGATGGCGCACCATCAGTACAGATGCCAGCACAGTTCCTCCAAGACAGACCTTTTGCTTCCAGATATGACGACAAAACAGTAAATATATCTTGGCCTTTGCTTGTTTTCATCAGCATTTTGCAACAGAAAAAGTTTTCTTGAATTTCACCATCAATTACAAATCTTATAAATGCTACAGCTTCATGTGACATGTCATAAATACGTCAACATATTGTACTGTTTGAGAGGGAAACCTTTTTAATTTCTCATACTGCAACTTGTCCTAGCAATTTACATACTATAATTTTATGTGCTGGCATTGTTGGGTTCTCAACAACTGTGCAACTTCCCCCATCTAGGTAATAACTTGCTTCCTGTGACATTATTAACAAAAGCTTTACTCTAAAAAAAAACAAAAACACAAAATGCTGGCAGAACTCATCAGGCCAGACAGCATCTATGGGAGGAGGTAGTGACAATGTTTCAGGCTGAAACCCTTCATCAGGAGTGAAGTAACATGAGATGGTCGGGGGGGGGGGGAATAAGAAGTGGGGGGAGGGATAAAGTAGAGAGCTGGGAAGTGATAGGCTGGAGGGAAATGGGCTAGGGGGAAGGTGGAGAATTATGGGAAATAAAAGAGAAAGAAAGGTAGGGCTGGGGGGAGATTATAGTGAGGGGGGAAAAAGAGAGAGAAAGAGAACCAGACTAAAATAATAGATAGGGATGGGGTCTGTGAGTTGGATGTTCATGCCGGCAGGTAGGAGGCTACCAAGGCGGGAGATAAGGTATTGCTCCATCGACCTGCATGTGGCCTCATCTTGACGATAGAGGAGGCCATCGACAGAAATAGCTGAGTGGGAGTGGTCTGTGGGATTGAAGTGTGTGGCCACAGGGAGGTCCTGCCACTGCCGGAGGACTGAGCGCCGGTGTTCGGGGAAACAGTCTCCCAGTCTGCGGCGGGTCTCCCCAATGTATAAATGGCCACATTGGGAGCACTGGATACACCAGTAGAGTTAGGTTTGTGTCACGTCAGGGGAATTTGGGGGAGGTAACTTAGGAGGGAGAGGACTTAACAAAATGAAAACAGTCCTACTGCACACTGCCATACTGGGCTGACAGACCTCTAGCAAGATTGCTAACGGGACTGTTCAGGCATTGACTACCACGATAAGCACTCAAGATGTCTTTTTTCAATCACAACCGCTCATGAAAGTCTGGTTGAGAAACCCTGCACGACAGAAAACAAGATGCTGGAGGAACTCAGCAGGCCAGGCAGCAACTATGGAAAGAAAGTAGTCAACGTTTCAGGCTGGGACACTTTGGCAGCATAGTCCTGCCAAAGGGTCTCAGCCCAATATATTGACTTTACATTCTTTTCCCCATAGATACTGCTTGGCCTGCTGAGTTACTCTAGCCTTTTGTGCGTGTTGCTTGGATTTGCATCTGCGGATTTT